>NW_027271228.1:145000-745000 GCF_040938485.1 Diadema antillarum
TGTTATCTATTGTTCAATAAAAAAACAAACACACACACACAAAATTGTCTTCCTCTTCTCTTTTGAGGGGAGTAGGTGTGGTTGGAGCAAGCACACAGATACACCATTGCCTTCATGCATTTTAATCGCTAAACAAGCCAGCACCGATATATATTTGGTATGTGTGAAAGATAGGAGATGATACAGTGCAGGTAAAAGTCATTCATTCCTGTAAAAACATCATACTGACATGAAATCATTGTGAGTCAAGGTTAATAGCATCCCATATGCCAATCTTTGAAAGACAATTTTTGATAGTTCATGACTAACCATCCGAGTTGAAACCTGAATATTTAGCTTAGCAAACTTCGGTCAACGATAAAGCACATTAGTTACTTGCTTGCAAAATAAATTACCCATCTTAAAATACGAACATGGCTTCAGGTTCATTACTCGTAGTCGCACAACTCCGAGAAACGTAGGTAATGTCTACCTTTAATGAGATCTCGCGTAGCAGAGGGACGCTATTAGAGCCGCACCGCGGTAATGACGTCAAATTAGAAGTCGGGACACTCCATAGTACATCGGAAGGCAGCATACCGTGAAGAGGTTCGGTACGCAAGCTCTCCCCGCGTCGCATTGATTTTAGCCGGGTCGAGTGGGGTGTTTTACATCAGAGGCGAGGGAAACAGCCAGGTTGAAAGGAAGCAAACCCCTTCAAGAAATATGAAGAAAATAATACAGCATTCTTCCCCTCCAATAAGCTCCCAATTCCTGCTCCCTTCCCCTCTCATCTCCTCTTCTTTCCCCTATGTATACACACGAACCACACAAACACACCACCACCACCCCACCACCACCACCAGAAACCCAACCACGACTATCAACACTCTGCCTCGTCATGGCTTATCGGGTCAAGCACTATTAAAGCATCATTATAGAACCACAATCTTGTGGTCTGTGACTTGACAATCTGAATATATGACGGGAGATAGAGTGGGATAAACCTATACACGACTAAATTTGTCATTATCATTTACCCATTGTGGGTGTGGACATATAGAGATATTAGTGACGCCTGTGCGCTTATACAGCAGAAAGTACTTTTGATTTCAAATGTTTTCTTAAGTATTACTAACCACAAATTTTACAAAATAACTGCACCTGGCGCTCTGATTTCATCAGCAATATCTGATATATTATAGCCATCGAAAGCAATAACATTCTTCCTTTGTTAGATGTTGCAGAAAATGTCAGCAAATCAATTTATTTTCCATCAAGAATGTGTCCGATTAAAATCTTAAAACGACATTATGTACGCTGTAAGGACGACGCGGTGCATAATCAATCTACCAATTACTGTCTCGCCTTGACCTAATTCATTACGAACGCAACTCCCATTATGCCACTTGTCACTGTTTGACAGAGCTAAGAAATGTCCTACGAGAGGAACGGGCGCCGGATGTTCCGTAGCTGCCGAGAGATGGTTTAAGATTGTAAATGTTAATTAGAATCGGTGTCGGGTGTCCGGCATCAGTTGTAAATTAACAATCTGACTTTAACATGATGAGTCATGGGTGGGGAAAGCGGTTTCCTAGGGATCTTCCGTATTTCTGTCTCTCTTCAAGTCGCTTCAGTTTGGTTTCTCCTCCGATGAGAAAAGAGGGATGAAGCAGCGGGAGCAGGATGGTGGGATGTTTTGCATAGATGAAAACCTCTCTCTATCCAGCAGCACCTCACCCAAGCAAGGGGTATGGAAAATGTGAGAGAACAAAAACTGGGACTGAATAGAAGACATAAACATGTCTTGGGAAGAGATGCGAAGAGATTTCGGGGAAGAGACACGACGGCGTCAAGCTAAGCTATCGTGTTTGAGATGAAGAACGAACCGACTAATGAGGATGGTTAGGAAGAGAAATGATAAATAATCTACAAAGATATATAGGAAAAGAAAAACTCGAGTAAAATTCGTCTGCATGTGGTACAACAATGTGAAAGACACGAAAAATTAAAATAAAAGGTAACAGACTGTCAACACGGTAACTGTGCCTGAAGAAAAAAAGGTTTTATTTGAAAGCCCAAAGACCTTGCGGGTGACAATGCCCTTTTACACCTAGTAGAAGGCAATAAGAAGTGCTAAACCAATTAGCCACAAAACAACAATATCAGGCAATACTCCCCGATGAACAGAATCGTTATAATTCAAACTGAGAGGATGAATTAGAAAATTGACCGATGCTTGGAAAACAGATGAAACTATTCTGATATTATACAAAGCACATGAATACAGCATACGACCACTCTTAATCACATGAACCACGTATTGTGAGATGATATCGAATGGATCAGTACATGATATTTCAAGGTAAAACAAACCACTATTATAATTATATGATGTGTATTGTTTTGCAAATGGTATAACACTCTTGCCTACAGTCATCCCCCTTTTTCCCCCGCAGATTTTTCAAGAAAAGTACAGGCGCAAACCTTGCAACGTTAACTGAAATAGGTTGAGCAACCTTCGAGCGCTAGTAATGATTTAGTATCTGGAGCGCGAATAACAACAAAACGTAAGGTATGTTAGGCGGTTGTTTCATTCGCCAGCCAGCAATACGTCGACAAGTTCTCGCAATCAGGCGAATGTTGTGTTGAATTCACCGCTGTATGACTCATGGCAACTTCTCCTGGAGCCTGCCAGGCGACTGGGGTAACCCTATCCCACTGTTCATGACATGCGTGCATAATTTAGCATTTTACTGAATACATACCTCGAGGTGCTTTCCCTCTGAAGGAGACTTCTCACTGTTTTTTGAAGTAAAGCTTCATTACCTTGCTGTCGAACACCCATGTCTTGGTGTGAATTCTCGCAGCGCTTCTCACATCAACCTGTCAAGTTTTAGAAGTCATAAAGGGCCTTCCCCTTTAGTGGGTGTTTTCGGGAAAGAAACCCGCACAGTATTGTGTTTGTTTGTTTCTTTCTTTCTTTCTTTCTTTCTTTAATTACTTTCATTTAGTTTGGTCTATTAGGAACAAGAGAATAAAACTTTATAGCGATTTCGTGGCTCATTATGTTCTTCGCCAATGTTTCAGACCTTTTCCCTGAGCTACCTTCACTATAGGTTCAAGTCGATATTAATAGATTAAGTCTCTTGATATGGACAGAAAGGTATACACGCTTCATCCAATTCGGGCATAAAATAAACAAAGGTTATGAAACAGTGTGAATTGTCCCTTACTGCATAGTAAATTAGTTGATATGATGATGAAATCAATCAAGTCTCTCATCGTGCGAAAGAACAAAAATAATGTTTCTTGGTCGTTAATTAATTTGCAAACCATCAAATCTTCCGCTCACATTAAACGTTGCAGACTTATTACAGCATAACAAAACCTAATAAGACTGATAGAAGGTTTCCTTCCTTCTGATTTCATGTCAAAGAGTGCATATTAATGAAGAAATGTGGGTAGACAGGATTGTAAGACCATGACATCACTATACTTTATCAAATTGGTTGATATAATATTAAACGTTTCGTGAAAATTTTATATCAAACTTGAAGATTATGTATCTTTCTTCAAGATTCACTGCTGGTTAAAAACTCTTTCACACAATAAATAATTGGTTTGATTTTGTTGTGAAATTCATCAAAGCTGAGTTGAATGTGGTTCCAAAGCACACTTTAAGAGAATGAAGCAGGTATAATTATCACTGTAAGAGGTCTAAAAATTTCATCTAGTTCAAGTGTGTAGTTCTCTCTCGGTTTCTGGCCTTGATGACGAGTTATGTTAAAGTCGGTGTTCTCTTCCATACGTCCTCTAGCGCGTGATGATACATGTACAATCATTTTTCAAATGATTTTGAATGTAATGTTCATCTTCGTTTTTTTCTGCCATTCTCATGGTTTCTTTGAAGGATGACTATATAGCATTCTCTCCTAAAACATCGCTTAGATCTTACCACCAAATTTGATTTGCTCAAAGTTTGCTCAGAAGTTAATCAAGACACTCACACACTCACGTATCCCAATCACACATGTGATTATCATGTAGCCTCACTCCTGCCGCCAGGTCCTGGCTGAAAGATGCAGTCTTTACTGCATACAGGAAGAGAGATGAAAGATCAGAGACTACAAACAAGAAGATTTGCTAACATTATAGGCCTATGAATTAGGCCTATGGTTCATGAATTCTAGGAAATTATGCTCTTTGTGCTTTCTTTGGTATTCTTATTATCTGTTTTCCATGGATTTCCAAAGTACGTCAATTTTCTTGTGTGTAGGCCTATAACATTACATCATCTTCTTGTTTTCATCTCATTGTCCGCATTTTCGTTAGAATGTATTTTATAGGCATATATCATTTAGCATATATCGTTTGTTTATTTCATACTCATACGCTCACACATCATCATCATCATCATCATCATCATCATCATCATCATCATCATCATCATCATCTCAGTATTCACAATGCGCTAGACTGTGACATGGATGAGTTCACGTCAGCCTTCCCTTTCTGTTGCCGGATGATGAGACGCAGCCGAGCAATTAAGTCCACTGTACTTTTTTTTTTAAATGTTATCAGTCCAATCTATAATTGGTCTCCCTCGCCTTCTTTTCCCTTCCACTTTCCCTCGAATAAGAGTCTTTTCCATACAATTTCTTTTCATAAAATATCTTTCAACCGGAGGTTTCGAATGACTATTTTATTTTACGAAAATGACTGTAGTCCTTATCCAATTTTTCTCTTATATTACTCTCTATCACTTGCTTTGTGTGCTTCTTACACCAAATTTGAAATGCATTCAACCTCATACGATCAGCCTGAATGTTTTATCACTCAAGTCTCACATCTATTATGTCCCCGCCATATGTACTGTCATGCAATGGGACGGTCGGTAAAATTTGTACTTCTAGCTGAATGCTGATGCCTTTGCTTCTCCAACCTACACATTGACCTATGGTTTGCATTTTCTGCACTGCACCCTTTGCCATAGCAAATAAAGCCTGATTTCCTCCTGATTTTAGAGCTGCGCGGACTTTCATTGTTTCCATGACAACAAGTAACAAAGTCCTGCAACGGCACTACTTCCTCAACCTTTTCCCCCCGATCTTGAGTGAAATCCTTTTTTTTTCCCTTACTCGAATCTAACCCTGTCAATTACCATGTTTTTGTTTTCTTCATTTTTCGGAGTAGATTGCAATTCCTACAAGCTTCTTTGATGCTTTGCTAAAAGCTTTGATTCTTCCTTACCCTGACACGGGTTGTCGTGAGGAACCTGCTGAAATGTGTAAATCTTTTTCAGTTATTTTCAATGATGCCAGGGCTAAAAATTGATGTATTCAGTCTTTCCCTTATGTTGTGCATAGAGTAAAAATTGTATAAGCCTGGTGACATCATGCAAGATAAATTATTTACCTTTACCTTTAAAAAGATACTGGAAGATTGCTACGTAGCAGCAGTCGTTTACCCCGTCAGTTTCTGTTTTATCATTAAAAAATGCAGCCAATTCCACATATCAACGATTGTGTTAAGATGCAAATGATGCATTTTCCAGCTGTCAGATTAAAGAAAAAAAAAATCAGATCACTGTGGTAGATAAATGCAGCTCTATGGGTAGGAACCACACTGCCGCATCACACTTGAATAGCGTCCTCTTGCGAACTGTTCGTGCGTTGCGTACAAATAGGTTGCCATCAACAAAATCGATACACTGCGTTCGCTCGGATGAACAGTCGGAGCGTGATAACGCGAAGCCGAAGGGACAGAAATGGACGACATACCTGAATATGCGGGTAAGTTGACTTTCTATACAGGTATACATAATGACACTTGTGGTTTGAAGTCCGACTTTGACAGAATATTGCTAAATAATAGCATAATCAATGGCTTTGGGGCGTGGTGAGATTGTAAACAAGGGAAGGGGGCATTATGATCAGAGCCCTGGTGTGTAGTCCCATATATTCATTGCTCTGTCAGTGTTTTTTTTTTTTTGGGGGGGGGGGGGTCGCCCTGAGAAATTGCTCAATTTTATTCACCTGTCTATAAGTATTTCTCCAAGGTTATACATACTTTGTCCATCAGCAGTCCCCGCGTTCACATTAGTCCCAGCGATGCAGTGAAAGTCCTGCACTATGGCCCTATAGACTTATAAATGGGACTTTCTCCCCGAAAACTACTGAGTAAAGGCGTAACACAAAAATGTCAAAATGTGAACCTGGGACTTGTCCCCTTTCCGTGGCCTTGTCCCTGTGAAGCAAGCTAAGTCGGGTCCGGGAACAAGAATTGGAGGGGAAAATGACTGTGGAGTATAATTGATAGCTTCCAGCTGTGGTCATCGAATGTGTGCATGCGCGCATATGCGCGATGTCTGGTTTCAAGTAGCAGAGCTAGCCCTAGACAGAAAGATCCGTCTGTCCGGAGGACTCTTTTTATATTTTGCCATTAACGCTGTCCTCCGTAGACAGACGGAAGGTTGCAGTACCCATTGCTGTGTGGATGTTCTTAACCACTGTCTCTATGGACAATTGGGTGAGGTACACTATTGTACCTCACCCTTCTCGATTGCGTCTAATTCACGGCCCTAGGTTGGCAAATTTAAGCTTGTATAGTGAAATTAGCTTTTTAAGAATACATTAAACTCACCAGATAAATGAATAATCCAAAATTTTAGTAGAATTTTCAACGTAAAACACAGCCTGTCACGTCGTCACGTTCAAACTGCAGAAACATACACTAAGAATCTATTAGCCAATCACATGCGAGGTAGTTTCTACGTGTTTGTTTTACTAAAACACGTACCTCGCATGTGATTGCTTACAGATTCAAAATGGCGACTTCCAGCTTGCGAACGGCTATGTTGCGATATCGATAAAATGTCTGCGTTATAACCGAGTTTATGTGAGTATTTCGATTGCACAATTGAGAAATTTATCCCAAATATTGCTGCATAATGTGTCATGTCATGTCAAACTTGTTTGAATGTAAAAAAGCTGTCTGAAATTTGGTTTATCGTAACGTTTGATCTGTGCGCGACTGCTCCACACAGGAGCCGCAATCATTGACTTCGGTCTGTATACGGAGGGGATCCGTGAAGCCAGACGCAGTCTCCGCGGAACATTCCCCGACGGACAGATACAGACCGATCTTTCGGTCAAAGCTAGCCCTAACTACGACCAGCAGCCCCATACGAATAGCGTAATGGAGCTGCGCATTGAGCATTCATGATCATGACAAGCGAATATCGCGGATAAATATCAACTTAAAAATTGAACAATTTTTTCAATGTGAAGACTTACCAGTAAAGTTGAAGTATTGACAACAGGCTTCGGGTAACGTTTGATTCTGCCAATGGTCCCTTTCTGTTCAAATTGATGACTTAATGTGACTCGGTCGAGATGAACCTGGGAGAAATACGCTGAATTGACAGCCAGCGCATGCGCACACAAACGTATCTTAATCCGGTCATGGATTTCATGTGATGCGTGCGCATGCGCTGGCCGATTGGCTGGACAATTGGGTGAGGTACACTATTGTACCTCACCCTTCTCGATTGCGTCTAATTCACGGCCCTAGGTTGGCAAATTTAAGCTTGTATAGTGAAATTAGCTTTTTAAGAATACATTAAACTCACCAGATAAATGAATAATCCAAAATTTTAGTAGAATTTTCAACGTAAAACACAGCCTGTCACGTCGTCACGTTCAAACTGCAGAAACATACACTAAGAATCTATTAGCCAATCACATGCGAGGTAGTTTCTACGTGTTTGTTTTACTAAAACACGTACCTCGCATGTGATTGCTTACAGATTCAAAATGGCGACTTCCAGCTTGCGAACGGCTATGTTGCGATATCGATAAAATGTCTGCGTTATAACCGAGTTTATGTGAGTATTTCGATTGCACAATTGAGAAATTTATCCCAAATATTGCTGCATAATGTGTCATGTCATGTCAAACTTGTTTGAATGTAAAAAAGCTGTCTGAAATTTGGTTTATCGTAACGTTTGATCTGTGCGCGACTGCTCCACACAGGAGCCGCAATCATTGACTTCGGTCTGTATACGGAGGGGATCCGTGAAGCCAGACGCAGTCTCCGCGGAACATTCCCCGACGGACAGATACAGACCGATCTTTCGGTCAAAGCTAGCCCTAACTACGACCAGCAGCCCCATACGAATAGCGTAATGGAGCTGCGCATTGAGCATTCATGATCATGACAAGCGAATATCGCGGATAAATATCAACTTAAAAATTGAACAATTTTTTCAATGTGAAGACTTACCAGTAAAGTTGAAGTATTGACAACAGGCTTCGGGTAACGTTTGATTCTGCCAATGGTCCCTTTCTGTTCAAATTGATGACTTAATGTGACTCGGTCGAGATGAACCTGGGAGAAATACGCTGAATTGACGGCCAGCGCATGCGCACGCATCACATGAAATCCATGACCGGATTAAGATACGTTTGTGTGCGCATGCGCTGGCTGTCAATTCAATGTAGCTCTCCCAGGTTCCTATTGACCGAGTCACATTAAGACATCAATTCGAACAGAAAGGGACTATTAGCAGAACCAAACGTTGCCTGAAGCCTGTTGTCAATACTTCAACTTTACTGGTGAGTCTTCAAATTGAAAGAATTGTTTGATTTTAAGTTAACATTTATCCATGATACTCGCTTGTCATGATCGTGAATGCTACAGTGCGCAGCCCCATTACGCTGTGCGAATGGGGCTGCTGGTCGCAGTTAAGCTCGCCCCAACTTGGGCCCAAGCCCCCATTGCCCCCATCATATTGACCCTGTACACTTGTAGCTTGGGGACAGTCAAGATACATGATGTATGAAGCAGTGCAGGGTGGATGTTCAGTCGTAAAAAAAGATAAAATCACATGTGACTGTCCGTGAATGAAAAAAGTTTGTAATTCATGACTCTATGATTTTATCTTGTCTAATGTGTCTTCAGCATTGATAATAGTTTTAATGTGGACAGAGTCTAGTTATGTATATAAAAAAAAGGAGTACCAGTAAGCACGGGACTGGTGAGTGGTAATTTTGGCACCTTGGCAAACTTTGAATCATATCTTTGCGCACATGATCACCTATAGTTACCCATATTACACCCATAGCTATAACTACCAGAGACCTACAGTTGTAGCTGCAGAAATTTGGTGTTGAACCAATAAGTTTTTCATTTCCTATTTTCACTTTGAAATAATTAAAGGCGGCCTTAATTAAAACTGAGAATTTGAAAGTTGAGTCTGATTTCGTACTGCTAAGAAAATCAAGTTTGAAGTCAGATCATCAAAATCGGTCAAAAACCATTTAATTTCTGTTTTTGGCATAATTTTGTAGTCCAATGTTTTGTCTATCATCAGCCGAAATTTACATAACATAAACTTGTAGACCAACCTTGTCCCATGATACACACCTTGATTTAAACTTGTGGACATTGTCAACATATTAACATGTGTGCAAACAACTTTACTTACAAAGAGTGCATCCTGTGTGTTACTGATTGACACACCAGATGTAATAGGGTACTCAGCAGTTATTAGAAAACAAGCAGTTGTTGAAGAAAACAAATATACTGTTTACAATATCGATTGATTGACATTCCACATTGTATTATATTGAACATGATGCATGTATGTGAAGTGATACTCACTTTGTCTTTTTTTTAAACCTGATTTCATCTGAAATTATATTCCTTGTGATTTTCAGTTCTCAAGAACCCGCAATGTAGGTTAATTGCAGCCTGATTGCATAGTGCAATGACAGTGGCCTGCAGTGATAGCAGATCTTGCCATTTTTAACAAATAAAGTACAGTATCCTATTTTTCATGCCTGCAGATACATCATATGACATGACACCATGCAACATTTGTGGGAGAACATTTCTGCCAGACTCCCTGGTAAGAGATCACATCAAACGTGTGTGCTTAACATTGTGATAAGTATGAAGTTTATGTTTAGTGTTTAGTTACCATGTTGTCTCATTGTAATTTTCTGCAGTAACTGCTTGAAGGGATACTCATCAGCTATCATGTACTCTGTAACAAATTTTGTGTAAATCTACACTGTACATTAACTTTGATAAGTTGGGCAGTTGACCTTCACGAATACTACAGTGAACTCAAATTCCAAGATACTGCATCACAATCAACCAGATTTTTTTTAACCTGTGGAACATTGACTCGGGTGATTGATAAGTATAATTTTCATTTTTCTTGTTTATGTGATATTGTGTATGTTAATACAGTGTACATGTTTACATACGTGTAACTGCAATCATTCTCTTACAGGTGCTGTTAAGAGAAATGTGGTGTTGGTTATCGATGCTCAAACTTCTATATTTGCCTGACATGAGGAAACATTAATGATGGTGATGACATATTCACGTAGCTGTCTTTCATTTTCATGAAGAATAGAATTACTTTTGATTAGGACTATGTTGCACTCACTTTGCACGAGCTATTCGGATTTCATTGAAAGCTCACACTACAGTGTACATGTACATACACTATATTTTGATATACCGTTTTCACCTCATCTGTAGGCTGTCAGGTGTCGAGACTCTGAAGAGTACTGTGTATATATATACTATCCACATCTATCCCAAATCATCATTTTATAGTGATTCATGAAACAGTCATTTCTTAGCCATTAGAATAGTTCAAAGAAGCTCGTAGTGGATCATATAGAATGGCACTCTTTCTTTTTAACCTCTAAGGC
Organism: Diadema antillarum; assembly: GCF_040938485.1. Taxonomy (NCBI): domain Eukaryota; kingdom Metazoa; phylum Echinodermata; class Echinoidea; order Diadematoida; family Diadematidae; genus Diadema; species Diadema antillarum. Next base: position 155,713 of record NW_027271228.1, read on the forward strand.
TCGTCATGAGAGGATCTGTGAGAAGAGTCAGAACAAGAAGCGCAAAGTGTTTAACTCTTCCAAGCAACGAGCTGAAGGCACCGACATCAACTCTGTTCCTCGTGCTGAAGTGAAGCTGCCACCATCAGTATGTACCACCGGTTCATTCCAGAATTGTCAGTATAAGCTCTGTGCGATTGCACAGTGATGACTACAGTGCACTCTGTGTTACTATAGTACAAACAATGTCACATTTCAAATTATGTACAGTTTTATGACAGAGGATTGTGACATGTTTTCCTCTTGAGCTATGTTCTACAAACAAAAGGAAGGAATCAGTCAAGGCGAAGTAAATTTGGATTTTTGCAAATATGATCATCCCTTAGCTTGTCTGGATGGATATTTATGGCTAAAAAATACTGGAAGCTTGTAAACTTGTCACTCTTCTTATCAAACTAGATGCTACTGTAAATGCTGGGAGAGCATCTGCAGCCTTTCCATCATGGATAATGTGAAACAGAGAGTGATTTTATGATATGTCTAGCCAAATTTAAGCCATAATTGCTAATTTATAAGGAACTATTCTTTTTTAATGGCTTGCAGAAAGAAGCTAGTTGTGGTTGAGCTCGCTTTCCCTCCCTTCCCCAAAAGAAGTATGAATAGAAATAGTTGTTATTGTGGAGAATATGAGAGATGTCAAACTTTTAAATCATATTCTAGCCATAAGACTTAATGTTACACATATATTATGTAGAATACTTCATTTCATCATAATATGAATACATTCTGAAGGCATTAAGGAGTCTTCTTCAGGTAGAAATGATAAAGTCTGATGTGAATGATACCATCCAGATTGAGTTGTGATGTTGCATGAGTATATACACTGCCATGTTTGATATTTGGTGTCATAGAAAAAGAACAACTGGCGGAGGAAGCATGAAGATTTCATTGACGCCATGCGATCAGCAAAGGGTGTATCCCATGCCATCAAGACAGGAGCGCCTCTACCCCCACCCCCATCACAAAAGAGAGTTAACCCAGGTGAGCACTTCTGCATCTATGTGATAGAAATGTTCACTCACGCAGCTGCCTCAACATGGTTCCATTATAAATACAGTATGTTTGCTCCTGTGACAATTGCTCCCATGAAATATCTGCATGCTACAGTGTAAGCCAAACATAAATTCTACCCACAAACATAACCCTAACCCTAATCCTCACATCAAACTCAACCTAAAACCCTAAACCATAACCCCAAGTCCTTGGAGGGAATAACACTGAAGCAATTGTCGCAGGAGCAAATGTCGTGTCACCCCTCAACGTAAAATAACTTTCTCATTTTCAGTCACCTCCAGGTTTACTTATTTATCTTTTGTGTACTGTCAATGAAATACTTGGGGATGAAGAATATTCAGTGTGATTTTTCTCTTGTGATTAGCTTTGTTAGCAAGTGTTAAATGATCTGCTATGCCACGTTACATCGATGATGCCATTAAAGATAAGTCAGAAAATAAAATGTAAGTCAGGTGTTAACCAATGTGAATTGAGTATTTAGAGACTTATGTTAGACATTCTGACTTACAGTATGTTTGATGTCAACTTTTATGCATCAGGGCCCAGTTCTGTTTGTGAAAGACATTGTCGATTGAGACTTATTTGGTAGGCAACTCCTACCATGTACCAGTGGATTTATGCAGGTGCAAAAAAGAAAAAAAAAAATATTACTCTATGATATTAGATCTTACATGGTGTACTTGTGTCACTGTTAATTTTTTAAGAAACAAGGAAAGTGATGTAATGACAATCCATCCAAGAGTATGATTTTTTTTTTCTTCAATGATACTGATATGTGAGTAGCAGTGATTGACATTTTTGCTGTTTTGTTTTATGAACACCTTTGTACATCAATGTTTTCACTTGTTTTAATGATACCCAGATTATGTGCAATGTCCATCATGTGAAAGGCACTTCAGTGAAACTGCAGCTGAGAGGCATATAGCCTTTTGCAAAGAGAAAAACAAGCGGATGGACAAGCGTACTCCAAGTGCAGCAAACAAAAATAAGCTCAATGCAAGAACACAGGTAATCCTTTGGCCAGTGAGCTTTTTAGTCATCCCAAGTCTCCTTAGAACCCTCTGCAGAAGTGACAGAGTTTGTAGATGTTCATAATTGCAAAGAATCTTGTTAATGTGTGACTCAGAGAACAGACTTTGTATTACAAGTGTGGAGTGATATTGCTTGTACATGTATGTCACACAGTCATCTGAGGTACTTGCAGGATTGTCTAATAGATACAGGGCTGTTTGAAGGAGATGAAATATTTTGTTGTTTCGTCAAAAGGTAAGTGTAAACTGTCCTTGCCTGCTTGTGATCACATCCATTGTGGTCATCCCTGTGCTTATATGTACGTACAAATATTTTGTTCACTTTGCTATAGCCAGCAGAATAAAGAAGATGTATAAAAATGTTTGCTGTGTAGATCATTCATATCTTGCAATAGGGAAATAAACTTTAGTTGTGGACATCCTCAAATTTTCCAATATTTGACCATGCATCATAACAAGTATGTTGGGAGCATATTGTTGGCCATTATATCCACCATTTCTAATCAGATTGGTGCGTGCAGTTGACTGTATCTCACTGCACACCCATGGGGAAGTAGCCTGCTGGAGCATGCATTGTGCTGAGACATGAATCTACTGCATGGCATAGGGTTAGCTACATGTATGTCTCCCACTATGTAATTTCCTTTATACTGCATCATGTATGGTTTGTATACAAATACAAACCTTCAATTCTTGAGGAATACAAAGGTGATCATTTGTACAGGTTTCTGAAATATCCCCACCCCGTTAAAAAAGAAAAAGAAAATGAGAGAGAAATGTGGGTAAACAACTTTATAGTGCAGCATTTGGATGAGTATCAATAACAAGTTTGCTATTCATACTTTCAGAGTCGTTTTGTAGAGTGAAACTATTGTGTGTGTTCAACAAGTTTCAGTCTTAAATAGACAATATCAAAATGAGTGAATTATACTGGTTGGTTTGGTTGGTTTGGTTTGCAGCATCAGAGACACTTGTTGATTGTTTGCAATTTTTCATGTTTCTCCAGTACAAGCCTCCATTGCCAGGGAGCAAAAAGAAGCAGGCATCTCCAGCCAGCAGGACACCACAGAGTAGAGCCATGTCACAGAGAGGCACTGGTGATGACATGTCAGACCTGGAGTCCCGTATGAATGGAGGAATGAGAATAGGAAACAGGACCACCGCCAGAAACAAATCCTGTGAGAATTTTGACTTAGTCTTCTCATAGCTTTGCCCAATTCAAGTGAATATATTCCAAAGTTTTTATCTCAATCTTTGGGAACATCTTGCAATCTTCTTCTCATATACCAGGGACAAGCCATGAGATGAGAAGAAGAACTTGTTTTGATAGAAATTAGCTTTTTTTCTTTTTGATAGTTGAAGGTGTTACCATATGATATCAATCCATACTTTTGACCTGGTAAGTTGTCAAATGTGAAGATTGCCTTACAAATTGTTTTGTTTCAATCAAACAACACCAGAGCAAGTTTTAATGTGATGATATACACTGTCACACCACTGGAACGCTGACAAAGAAAGAAAAGTTTCCTGTCAGCATATCTTATCCTGATGCAGTTGCCCACCATGAAACAAGTGGGATTTAGCAATACCATTTTTTCCCCTGGAAAAATGGAATGTGTATCATTTTGATTGTTGTCACCATAGATTACAGGCTTTATTGTTTCAAAGGAAGGTCCACCCTTGTGTAAACAAGTGGCATATCTTAAGCTATAATGCTGTCTAGAAATCAGATTAATGTCATTTGTAGAACAGCACGTACCATATATCCTAGAGGTTTGTTGCTACTTTTTTCCTTGTCAGACACTGGCTCGAAAGCAAGAAGTGCAAGCCTGGAGAGACCATCTCCAAAGGCCACATCCAACTCAATGTCTCGTAGCTCCAGTGGAGACTCTGTGAGAGGGAGAAGGTGAGAAGTCCAGGGATGGTCACTATTAATCTTTCTGCTTCTATCATACTGCTGAGTTTAAAGCCTTACAATCGTGGCGAGTAGTTTGTGTGGCACGCAGACGAACGCAACATGCTGCCTCACCCATTCTGTACCAAATGTAGTGACACCGAATGAGAATAGCCCTGGCTCAATGGTCAGCGAACAACACTTTAGACTACAAATCTCCTGACCCAAAATGGCTGCCCGAGCCACGAGAGCTTGCGAATGGACGCACACTCTCAGTGCGTGTGCGTATGAAGAGAGGCCAAAGAGCCACACGTCTTCTGGCCTCTCTCCTCCAATCACCGCAGCTCACGGTCACAATGTTTGTGTGTATGATGCGTACACACACACGCACACGTCTCAGTGGCAGCATTGTCCACACGTTTATGGATATAGCACTGAGTCTGGCATTGCGCAATTGCATGCACAAACTTCGGTCGTTTGGGAGATTACGAAATAATGCACCATTAGGGGTGACGATCGTCCAACTTTAAGATATAGATCATAACTTTAAGTTTGATGAAATAGAATCATAGAGAGAAGTAGTTTGAAGTTATACAAGATTTGGTCAAGACTGCATGTCTGGAAGCAGCATATATGTATTAATTTTGTAATTCTTTGGGATCGAAGAATGTGCTTGTGCTTTGAATATTGATGCCAGTATTTTTTTTTTTTCCGGAGTTTAAAAGATTTGTTTGCAAGAAACAGAAAAAAGAACACCTTGGCTGCTTCAAATTCCAGGGGACAAAACAGACCAATGTTTAGTAGGGCAGTCAGTCATGTTTCATGCCTTTATGGGTGAAATGCAACAATCCAGTTTCCAGACACTCCAATTTTTTATAGTGACACAAATCACTAAAGTGACTGAAGATGAATGTTTATCAGTCACATATTTTGTAATATTTCTTCCCCACAAATGCTAAGTAAATCTAAAAGAAAAGTTCTTTTATTCTCTTTTATTGTTGTGCTACATCAGACAAGAACCATCATACAATGGCAGGAATTACCATTCAGGTGATAACAGATATACAGAGCCTCATGATGACTATGATGACTATGGCTACAGTGAGGATTATCCTGATTCCAGACGGGGTTCAGCAGGGAGGAAGCTTCAACCAATATCCAAGAACCACACCCTTCCTCACAATCGACTGAAGGCTCTCTCAGATGACAGGTAGCTAAGCAGTGACCATGTCAAACCCTTCATCACAAAACCCACAAAACGTAACAATGGCTGATTTTCTTGTACACTTTGAAATGGGCTGTTTGGGATGATTGAGGTTTTGGGTATTTCCTGACAATGTTACCCTCTTTCTATAGACATTTAAAAAAAAAATGTGGACATAAAAAGTATACGTATGATTACAGAATCAGATTCAAACAGGTTTTGCCTCACTATATTTTTCTTTCTGCAGTTATTTATTTTTGCTTTCTACATAAGGTTTGCGGACATGTGCATGAAACATGTACAGAATCTGAAAAAAGAGCATGCAGTAGCACTGATACATGTACACGTACTTTAGTAAAGTCTTGAATAGAATGCTGCAGTCGATGAGTGTTCTAAGTTAATCTAAAAATCTCTCTACATTGGCTTCCACAGAGTTTTAATTCCCCTTTTTGTTCTACACACAAGCAGTAGCTTTGATAACAGTGACTACAACATATTTGAAGAGACCTGTAGATTCAAAGCCCCTTTACTTGACAGAAGCATTTATACATAATTGATTTTCTGTCACATCTTGTGGCAAGTTAGGACAATACCGTTTTGATGAGCTATATGCCATTGTTAATTGTAGAATCCCATTGTTCAAATTTGACTTTTTGAAATCTCATGTGACAAATTTTGGTTGGATTTGTGATGCAAAGTCACATTTAGCTATTTGTAAGTTCCTCTTAATACTGCATGTAATGTGTATTCAAATACAGTAGTATGTCATGTACATGTTCAGTGCATTTATGATTAGTGTTTCCACTTAAATTGATATGCAGAACTTTGTAGAAAACTTGCAAATTGAATGACTTTATTAGTATGAAAATCAATTTTCTCTACATTACCTTACCCCCATCAAGGAAGTTCACACATTTGCCAACAATGCTTTGTTCATTTCTCCTGTACCAACCTATGGAATCATCTTTGTTTTTTAACAGTGACTTTGCACTGTCCAACAGTCGAACACCAACACCTCCCTCATCTAGACCATCCTCAAATAGCAGCAGCCGGAGAACAAGTGCTGATGTCATTAATGGCCGCAAGCTGCCAAAGTTTTGCCATGAGTGTGGCACCAAGTATCCAGTGAGCAATGCCAAATTCTGCTGTGAGTGTGGGACCAGACGGGCGTACCTGGACTGAAACCAGATATGAGTACTATGTCTCTTTCTCTCTATCAACAGTACAAGCACAGCGAGTCTGTGCCTTGCAATAAATGATGCATTTTGCTGTATCAGGTGTGATTGTAACTCTGCTGTCTTAAACACAATATATTCTCAAAACAAACTCATACACATACAACACAGAATGACATGCTGACACAAGCTTGCACATTCATGCTTTTGTTCTCTCTATACAAATGCATAAATATTGTACTCATAAATTTTGATAGACAGGCTGGCATTGTTGAATACTGGTTGTTAATAAAAATTTCTGTGGGCAGAATGAAAACATGCAGAAAATTAGGAACAAAATTTGCTTTTGATAAGGCAGTAATTTGTATTTAAACTGGCTGGGTGTTGAATCATTGGCACCATTTTATTCACAATTTCACATTATTGTTTTGATTACTGAAATTATTGTTTTAATTACTGAGTGGCTAACTGGTCATCCAAGAATTATACTAAAGGCTATTGTGAACAACATTGTCTTTATAAGGAGAGCTGTTTTTATTAGTACTTGTCAGATGACACAAGTCATTTTTATTTGAAATGATTTTTTTTCACACTGTAACAGATTTTTCCCCCCATCATTTCCTGAATGCCACACATTTAGGGAAAGGATAAAAGAAAAAAAGATAAGAAAATGACAACAATCATGCAATCTCCATTGTGAAGTAAGAAACTAAGGCTTTTAATGACAAAGACATCATCTGTGAATCTGAGTTTGTAGTCAGATGTAGTGCAATATTACTATGTAGAAAGCCATGATAGAAAAGTATGTGTGCAAGAGGTGCAGATAGTGGTGTGATATTAGTAATCAATACAATATTCTGGGATTCTGGTTGAAAGTATGCCATTGACAAAGTGTCTATATTCTAACACTTCACATCCAGCAATATCATGGGGTAATTTCATCTTCTTTTCAGCCAGTGACACAAATGAATAACTGAATAACTATAAACTGAATATACATTTCAGTTTAACTGACACCTGTTCTATGCACATGATTTCAGTACACTCTTTTTACACAATTTGCATATCAACTTTCAATAATCACATTCTGGTCACAGTGTTTGCACTCCGTTCTGGTACTTGGTCCCATGGACATTTTCACTTACAATGTAACATCCTTCACAACTAAGGTAGCATATCTTATTACTGATTGCATTTTTTCTCTCACTTCTATTCTGCCAGACTAGCAATGAAAATACCTGTCATATAGGTACGATCCTGGCTGTATAGAGCTTCTTGTAAATCTATTCAGTAAGTCAAGTTGCACCAGTAGCTCTCTATTGGTGACACAGAAAAAAAATCACAAAACACATGCTTTGTGATAACCAGTAGGTATTTGCATAGAAAATTAAGAATCAGAAAGAATATAAGTTTAATGTGATGAGAAATAAATGTGCTAAATACAATAATTCATAGAAAACTATGGTAGACCCTGGTTTGTTGAAAACTTGTATTTATTGTAATTCACAGAAGCAGCTAGGACAGCAAGTTATAATGCTCATTGATTATAATTTGCTTTGCCATGGGCATAGTGACTGCAATTGTTACAGCAGTGGTACACAATTTATTTGTCACAATGTTTCATATATACTTATACTGTTCTCACACCTCTGCATAAATGCCCAAAATAGGGCTATGAAAATATGCCAATAAGTGTTAGGATAATCTCAATAAAAATTTACATTCTCAATCGGGTTTGGGAACTGAGTGCACCAAGTATTATCACTGTGAGGAATTACAACGCTTGAATGCGATGGTTTGATCTATGGGTCATTAAGATAATATGCATGAAACTTGTCTTCAGAACAAAAGCAAGTACTTTACATACCCAAGTATGTGATCTGCGCATGCATTGTTTTGTCAAGGCAGACTCCATATTGTCATAATTCTATTTCATTGTGGCACTTGTTATTATACCAACTACATTGGCAGCAGTGCATGTTGATTTACTGGTTGTGAACATTGTGTAAGGAGCATCTCACTCTGGTATGTAAGAGGTCACTAACATGTACATGTATGTCATTAGGCATCTATGCAGAGATTGTGCTTATGCATCTCCATAAAGCACAGAACTGTGACGTCATGAGCATCAAATCAGTAAAGGGGCTACCAGATGAAAAATAGCTGGGAACTGACAATATGCATCCTTGTTCAGCAGGTACTTTGTATCAGGAGATTATTTCCACAAAATTAATAATCTTAAGGGATAGGTGGTGTCTCATCAATGCTCAAACACTTCATGTTGATAAACTTAATGTAAACTCTTTGCTGTTTGTTATGATCACTAGCATGATTTCTATCATTATTGATTATATCATTATTTCAATGATTATGGCTTCATTTTGTCTGACAAAATACACATTTGTACCAATTCATTAGATTGGAAATGAAGTGAAAGAGCAAGATATAGACCAATCTGGGTTTTGGTACAGGTACTGTTTTTATGGTAATTTGTAACTGGGGGTCTTCAAGTATGCCCAACAAAAGATAATGTATGCACTGACATACATGTAGCGATGCACCTGGCTCATCGCATAACCCATTGAAAGTGTTTATAATCTTATTTGGACCCCTCACCCCCGTAATGGCTGCCAAAAGTTAGAGTGCTCTGAAGTCAGATTCATCTATATACGTATCCTGAATGACAGTTTTTTTTTTTTTGTTAAAAATTTGAACACCTTGATACATGAAGTTTCAGTACATGACATTGCGCCGAGTACAATAAATAGTAATACATTCGCTCCATTTATTTCCTCTCTTCAAATATGATTGGGACAATTCACTAGTACTGGGTATTCATAATGAATATGTGTGTGCTTTAATAAACACCTTGAAATGCATGCTAATGAGCATTTTCAGTGATGCATTTGTCACTTAATCAATTTAGTTGTTAGCAATGTTTTGGAAAAATGACTGAAAATGTATTTGTGAGCATGTAGTTTTTGTCTTTGAGTTCACTGTTTGTAAAATCCTTCATGAAACTGTCCATTGCAATTCACACTGCTCATAACCTGTTCCATTTTGAAAGATACTGATGCATTATACAGAATGTATCTCTTGTATGTGGTGTACCTTTATTTGCAAATTATGAGTATGTTTACATAGTTGATTCTGATAAAATGTGTACATTATATTAATTGTAAATAATGGAATTACATGATATTAAAGCTATGCTGCTAATTTAGATGACACATGTCTTTGTGCAATTCTTCATCAATTTTGTCCTGGCACTAAAAACAGAAACAACCACACAGTAATCCTTACATAAGTTGACAGCTCATAAATTGACAAATTCATGATTTTTCTCTGTGTAAATCAACATTGAAATGTTGACAAATTGCCAAGGTAGATATGGTTTCTTGGTCCCAACATGGAATATCCTGTTTTTACTGCCTTGTATCAGTTTGGGTGAATTACTGAATGCTGATGAGAGAGGTTGCCATGTGATGTCTTTAACTCTTTGTTTACCACATTCGCACACCTGACTCAGCCATGCCAAGTTTGCATATTTTGCTCAAATGCTCAAACCTGTCCAAACCAATTGATAAATTGCCAAATACCACAGTAGGCCCTACAATGAAAGCTTCATTTGTGATTCCATTTCTCACAGATAGCTTGCATTGCATGATGATTGAATAGCGGAGTTCCAAAAAGTTTTTGCAAGAAAATTCTAATTTTCTGTCGTGGTTGTGCACATGTGTTCAAAAGTCATGCCTCACAGACCTGGACAATTACATGGCTACTGGCCATTTGCAAGAAAAATAATCACAGTCATATCATAAGATTTACATAACAGCAAAGCTTAGAATTTTCTCTACAACTGTGCTCACCTCATGTTTAGCATAAACGTTTCTATGAAAAGTCACATGGCTTTGAAAGACAGAATGTTTTCCAACAGTGATTCCAGATAACAAATACCAAGCTGATAGGATTTTGTATGCAACAGAAAAGAAACTGGCAAGAAATCAAAAACATGCAGAGGCCTCGGACAAGCAAGAAAGGAAATGGTAGAAATGAACTTTGCCCAGAAGCTATCTGAGAATGAAATGAAGCTACTGCAAAACATGAAATTTTCGCGAATTGGAGCCGATGACCTTTTTCGTGGCATGAAATTTTCGCGAATTGCCACTGGCATTCAATGCATATAGTGTAGACAAGAACTTTCGCGTGCATATTAATTTCGCACATCTTGGCGCTCGCAAAATTCGCAAAATTAAAATGCACACGAACATTCCTCGTTTTACCTTATACACAGGTCCTATACATATCTCGTCATGCCATTGTTAGACCAGAGAAGAAAAGTGCATCAATCAGAATTTTATTCAAATCCTAAGCAACTTGTCAAGGACAGTCACTGAATGACTAACTGATCAAGGGACCACACCTATTCAACAACCTGTTTGGGGTGCTGACATCTAAAACATGTACCACAGAGAAATGATTCCTGGGTGGATCAACAGGATCATCGTTTCCTGTGGAGAAACATGAAGCAAGATCAGAAACCATATGTGTCTGTGAGGGAGATGGTAGCATTTGGGTTTCTCATACGAAGTAAAACTACAGGATGATGCAGCCTACATTAACAAAATAACAATGGAAAGCATCCTGAGTCAAGTATCTTGCATATTTGACCCAACTGGACTTGCAGCTGCCTATGCAAAAGGCTAATATACGTAGGACTGCAAAAACTGGGGGAAGAATGTGTAGACTGGGATGCTGAAATATCAGATTAAAGCCATGGACCTGATTTCCTTCACAAACCAAGATCAGAGTGGCCAGAAGAAGCCAAAGTAAATGAAGGATGTGGAAAAGGAAAGATGGTAAGAGCAGTTAGCCTTAACTGTGACAGACTCAGGAGAAGCTATCGACTGTCAAAGGTTTTCCAGAAGGAGAATATTAGTACAATAAGAGTGACATCATCTATGCTGAAGTTTGTGAGGAAGTGGATATCAAAAGTGCAAAGGAGAAAATGATAAAAATGACACAGACAATAATGGCACTTTGGCACCAGATCGCTTTGTGAGGATTACAGCCAGCTCAATGACCAGACTGTGTTGATATGAGATACAAATTTAGAGTCTGAAACAAGACTAGCAGGGCCCCATTTCATAAAAGATGTTAGGATGGCAACTCTTGCTGGAATGGCAACTTCCAATAGCAACAGCCAATCAGGAAGCTGGATTCTTGTCGTTACTATGACAATTGCCATTCCAGAAAGAGTTGCTATCATATCAACTTTTTATGAAATGGGGCCCAGATGTAGAGTCTGAAACAAGACTACAGACTGCGAAGATGGCTACCTGTTGAAAAAGCCAGCAAAGTGAGCTGCAAGATTATTGCCTCGGCATACCTTCATGAGTCCAGCATGAACACAAATATCACAATACAGCATGGTGTCAGGAGTGGGAGAATCAGCAAAACCACCCGATCGCTTGAACTTGTGACATTGATATGAAACTGGTGCGACGTCTTCGACAACTCTGGGAAACGCGAACGCCAGAGAATAGGAGCGACGCATTTGGTTAGCATGACATTGGACTGTCGCTTATTTTATATCATCGATGGCCGCAGAGGGTGTCAGTTCCTAGTCAACACGGGGGCAGAAGTGTCAGTTACACCATCCACTCGTACGGAGGGACTTTAACCCCGTCCCGGTCCCCAGCTCTGTGCGGTGAATGCCAGCCCCATTGCGACCTTTGGGGAGAAATCATTAACTCTTAATGTTGGATTACGGCGATGTTTCAAGTGGGTTCTCGTGATTGCCGACATTTCATCCCCAATACAGGGTGCTGATTTTCTTCGTCACTTTGGTCTACTCGTGGACATACAACGTCGCAAGCTCGTTGATCCATCGACAACAATGAGTATCGATGGCATTGCCTCCGCCGTCCTATCTCCCTGACTATTCCTTGCGAAGCCCAAAGCTGACCGCCATTTCACCAACCTCCTCACGGAGTATACATCCATTACACGGACAAACTTAGCAGACCCCGACGCACCTGTTCGACACTTGACCACACACCACATTACGACCAAAGGTCAGCTGGTGGTCGCGCACCCACGACGCCTCGCTGCCGACAAACTCGCAATCGCACGAGCGGAGTTTGACCACATGCTCGACCTCGGCATCATACGCCCATCCGAGAGCAACTGGTTGTCACCTCTCCACATGGTCCCGAAACGCACGGAGGGGGATTGATGACTGTGTGGGAATTATCAGGCCCTCAACAACATCACTGTTCCTGTTGCTACCCGATCACCCACATTCATGATTTCACGTCGACACTACACAGTAAGACAGTTTTCTCAAAAATTGACCTTATTCGTGCATATCACCAGATACTGCTTGAACCATCTGACATAAAGAAGATCGTGATCACGACTTCGTTCGGTCTTTTCGAGTTCATCCGCATGCCTTTAGGACTGCGAAATGCAGCGAACACATTCCAACGGTTCATCAATTAAGTCACCCATGCTGCAGTTCTTACATATTGCCGCACCACTGCATAATGTCACTGGAGGTAAGATGAGTGCAGCTGGGAAGAAATTTCAGTGGGGTTCAGAGCAACAGGAAGCTTTTGTTGCACTGAAAACTACTCTCGCTCAGATGCCTGTTCTGGCCTACCCTCAGTTTGATCGCCCCTTTGTTATAGAGGTGGATTATGCCTCCTATGGTGATCTAGCAGCATGCCTTTTCCAAGCTGATGATGATGGGAAGTGCATCCTATTTCATATGCAAGCTGCATCCTGCATGGGGCAGAGAATCATCTGGATTTGCAAAGTTTTAAGGTTGAGCTGCTTGGGCTCAAGAAGGCAGTGATGGTGAAGTTTGGTCTTTTAATGCTTGGGTCTCAGTGTATGGTTTACACTGATCACAACCCACTGGCCCACTTGAAGACAGCAAAGCTTGAGCAAGAGAGATGATGTGGGTCTCACAAATTGCACCTTATTATCTGGAAATCAAACACTGTACTGGCAGGAAGCACACAGATGCTCTCAGTATGTGAACTCGTAATCCAGCAAATGACGACAGGACACTAAAGCGGCAATACGAGAAGTGGGTGTGTGTCTTGCTGTTGGACGGGAGGTGGGCAGAAGGAAAGGAGTTACATCAGCCCCTACACTCCAACACTCCAAGGAATTTGGCTGAGTGTACTGCCATCCTTCATTCATGCAGAAATAGCGGAGGCCCAACATGCACATCCTGCATTGAGGGAGGTGAAGGAATTGTCTAAGAGAGCATGGCAACCTGGAGATGACTACAGACAGGATATTTCAGGACTAAAGAGTCGGCTTAGGGAGTGGCCTCGGATAACTCAACATAAGAGTCCTGTACTGGGAAGTCATCTCCGGGAAAGAGGGGCAGCCGTTGGTCCCATTGCACCTGCAGAAGATGATGCTCGAGGAGGTACATGACGAATGGTGTCATCAGGGTGTAGGAAGGACAACCAGCATTCTTCAAAAGTGATGTTTTTGGCCAGGTATGCACCATCAGGTAAAAGCGCATGTGAAGGGCTGTTTTTTTGCTGTGTGACATCAAAAACACCTGTGCCAACTATTAGGCCCCCTTTGAGACACCTGACAGACCAGACAGCGTAGGTGGTGGCTGCTGCCCTTCGTGAGCAACTGGTTTGCTAGCTACAGACTCCCACCTAGGATCTGCTCGGATCAAGGGAGGAATTTCGAGAGCACATTGGTCAAAGAGATCTGTCAGCTGTATGGAGAAAAGAAATCCAGAACGACACCCTATCATCTTTCCAGGAATGGTCAGGTGGAACGCTTCAATTGGACGCTCTGCTCAGGAATGTGTTAAGTAACAGGAATCACTCTGTATCTGCTGATATTTGTAAGGGAGCCAGTCCTTCCAATGGACCGACTGATCTTGAACACTGACAGAGATTGGAATGAGGGTTATTCTAGGACCTAAGCCAAATTACTGAAGAGGGTACACACAGTAGTGTTGAACCAACTAAGGAAGGTAGCAGAGGAAGAGGAGTGGCATCATCAATCAAGGATGTCAACCCTGACCATTCCCATTGGTCAGAGTCCCACTGTGCCGATTCGACTTCAAAGACCAACAGAAGCTCATGAATAAGTTCTACCATTTGCCATTCATAGTCATGGGCAAGAACAAGGAGGAGGATGTGTATGAAATATGGCCTGTGCGCAGGGAAGATGCCAACTGGGTGAGGCAGCAATTATTGATCATCCCTGTGAAAACACCGAAGCAGAGTGGGGACATGACAAAGAATGCGATGAGGTCCAGGACCAGGTGGAGTACGGACTTAAACTAAGTGACTCTGAGGTCAACAAACTTTGCATTTTCCAGCATCTGCCAGATATGGGTGATGCACCACTTGCAACGGACAAAGTACTAAGGAGGTCTGCAAGGAGCAACAAAGGGGTGCATTCAAACTCAGCTAGGTTGTCATGATCAGTGATAACAGGCCTCCCCAGTTAACTAATACGCAGGTATTAACGCTTAAGAATCATTTATCAGGAGTTGTTTCCGTGGTGTAAACCACCATAAGCGGGGAATGTGTGGGGAAATGTAAAATTGACAAGATGAAATAGGTGACTAAGTAAATCCAATTTTTGTAAGTTATTATGGCAGATTAAGATTTTCCGAATTGAACATTTTCCTACGGTGCATGCACAAAATGTAAAAGGGATTTTTGTAGTGTAAATTCATAGATAAGGTTTTTTGCCTACAAAAACCAGAGAAAAGATTTAATCAGGGAGTATTTCATAGAAGACTGCTGCACTTGTGATGACATCACATAGTCGTTTGCGGGCAAGCAAATCACTCTTCTGGAGAAAATTACAGAATAAAAATATCAGGTATAATATTTTCAGATTAAGTAGTTTCTTTTACACGTATTGTGATTTTGGAGAAGTAGAATTGTTTTAATTTCACCTTGAGGAAGAGCAAGGTGAATTTAGAGTAAGAGTAAATTTAAGAAAAAGAACAGTGATTGGATTGGAAAGCAAGACCTGCAGCTGAACAAAGTGAAACAGAGAATCTTGCAAAATGACTGGGCAGATATCAGGAAAGATATAGGCATCACACCATTCTATCCCACAAGACAGAAGAAGTATATCAGAGAGGACATTTGAAACAAACTGAAATGCATTGTGATGACACCAAGCACTTTGCAATGAAAAGTCATCCACACCTCCCACAAAATGGGACACCTCGGCATTATTAAGACATAACAGGTCCTAAGAGAGAAATATTGGTTCCCTGAAATGAACAAGCTGACAGAGATACTGGTTGGCCAATGCTACAAATGTCAAGCCACAACCAAACAGCACACAGAGCAGCCAATCAAAATGACACCAACACCATAAAACCCTGGGCTGTTGTCTCCATAGACTTAAGAGGACCATACCCAGATGGGCATTACAACATTGTTGCCATAGATACAATCAAAGGACAGGTTGCCCTAAAGTCAAGATAAAACTATTCATTGCTCCTAAGGCCATGAAAAGCAAACTGAAGAAGACATTTGCTCCTCATGGGATACTAATCAGAGTGGAGAGTATCTATGGACCACCTGTCTATTCCAGTGAGTTTGAAAACTTTGCCAGAGAGGAAGGATTTGTTTATCAGGAGATCACATAAGACAACGGTAAAGCAGAAAGTTTGTAAAAGGACTCAACAAGACTGAACATTTGCAAATCGAACATCTACAAAAACCAAGAGAAAGAGATGGCCATGCAGGATTTGCTCATAGTGATAGATCAACATCCCATCCAGCTACAAAAACACTACTATAAAGCACCAATGGGACGAATAGTGCTATAGATATACAGTCATTCTACACGATCATTGAATTGTGATACCGACATGCCTCCGAGAACGCACAGTACATACTCATCATGAGCCATTGATCATGTCAGAGCTTCTTGCGAAACCGTGGCATGAAGTTAGCATCAATTTTTGCGACATTCCATCTGGTGGCTATCTCTTACTGGACATTGACGACTACAGCAGGTTTCCAGTAGTCGAAATAGTCACTTCCACCTCTAGCCAAGCAGTGATTCCAGCGCTCGATCGGATCTTTTCCCTCTTCCATGTGCCCGAAAAAGTTCGCGCCGACAATGGTCTGCCCTTCAATAGCGAAAGTCTTTAGACACTGATTGTGTACTCAAAGCTACCATTCATGTACATACTACCACTTGATTGTATACGGTGTGATTGAAGGACACCATACAACATGACACTCAATAAACGATGCCACCAAACCCCTAAACAGTTCCTGAGTCAGATCATGTATTTCTAGCATATTTGTACCACACAAATATCACAGTCTTCACTAAACTCGTTAAAGCATCCCTTTACCCAGCTCATGGCTAGGTAAAGAGTTCCCTGTCTGAAAATGAGAACTGTCACTAAAGGCATGACTCTGCTTTCAGGTGAGTCAATCAATGCACCGAGGACAACTAAAGACGTCAGAGTCATTGGACATGGCCAAGCCCATGATATGATAATCAGTGCAGACAACATCTGAACTGAAGGAGAAAAAAAAAAGGAGAAAATTACAGATACACGTTTGTAAATTCTGAAAGGAAAAGAAGCTAAAGAACAGGAGGAAGCCATCAAGTCTCTGGAAAGGAAAGTTTCTCAAAAGGAAAGGAAAGGAAAGGGAAGTTCTCAAAGCAAAGCTGGAATTTGATGGAAAACACAGAAAGATGATGAAGGCATGTTCAACAAAATGCAGAATATTCTTTTTTTTTTTTCTTTTGTTATAACTGGGTTGCACTAAAGCTTTTCATTTTGATGTCGGTTCATTTATCAATTTTTGAAATAAATGTGTTTCTCATGCATTCCTACCCCATTTCAGTGCCATGCTGGTTTGATGCAGAAAAATGATGTGGAAACACAGCAAAAAAAAAAAATGCTAAAAGTGTGACATTTTGAATATGTCAAAAAACTTTCTCAGGTCTTTGTGCTGATGATCCCTCAGCCCCTAAACATGAGAAATGCAGTGTGGATATGTCAATGCCAATGCAGAATTCATTCAAATCATGCATTACAAATCGATGATTGCTTGTTTCTCAGGTTTTCACAAAGGACAAAACTGCATTGGTTCAACACATCTATTAAAACCATGTTATTCAGAACGGATGTTTATGTAGCTGTTTATATGTTTTAGCCTGTTAGAATATCAATTCACATACAAAATTAACTTGGCTAAAATTGACTTTTAACTTATTCAAAACTTCTTTGTCATTATGGTGTACAGGGAAGGAAGTAAAAAGATCATACAACTTAACCCTTACTGTACTGGGCTATTTGGCTCCATGAAAATACTGGGGGGGGGGGGGGGGGCTCGGAGGCCCCCCCATTGATCTCGGAATGCAATGTCCGATGAACTTGAAAATTTGCATGCTGATAGATCTTCGCATGCTGAATCTGATGGTGTAATTTATTTATTATTATTTATTATTATGCATAATTAGCTAATTAATTATTCATAATGCCTATTTTATGCATTTGGGGGATATTTTCATAATTTCAGCCTAAACAAGTACAAAATTACATGAAAACTGTGTAATAATGAAAAATAATGCTTCCCAAATGTGAAATAAATCAGAGAAAAAAAAAATTATTTCTTATGTTTTCTATTGTTCTATATTCCTTATGTATATCAATGTTTCTAAACTTTGCCCAATTTATTTCAGAACAATATAGAAGCATGAACCAAGTGGAAAACCAATTCCTGAGCAAAATTTATAAAGTAATGCAAGCCATGGTCTATTGACAGTATGTAACTGTACACAAATATATGCAGCGATTAGCCGTTTTAATGACATGCGCATACTAATTGGCCCATAACACCCCCTAGGTAAGTCCGATATGGACAAATGTGACATCAAAACGTGCGCAAGACTTCAGGGGAAAAAGTCATGAAGCGAAAATCCAAAATTCCTAGCGGTCGTGATGCAATCGCCAAAAGTATGGGGGGGGGGGGGCCTCCAGGCCCCCCCCCCCCCAGTGCAGTTAGGGTTAATTAAAGAGTTACAATTTCAGCAAAGTCAATGTCATGCAAGCTTATACAATCATACAGCTGATTCTGTGTTAATGAACAAAAAGAGGTGACTTGCAAGGTAAATCTTGTCAGTTAGAATTTTCACAGTATTTTGCCTCACATATTCTGCCTTCACATCTACAACTACCCCCCCCCCCCCCCACCTCTACCCTCAGATATCTCCTGAAACTAGTACTGTGCACTTCCGTTACAACGAACACGGTTATTACGAAATTTTGTTATAACGAAGTAAATCTTCTGGTCACAAAATTATCACCATTAAAGTTCTGGTCCCAAAATTATCACCATTAAGGTCTATGGTACAAAATTTGCTTATAACGAACACAGTTATAGCGAAATTCTGTTATAACAAAGTCTTTTGCGAGCGCCACAGACAAAGAAAAACAAAAGTAATGTGCTCCATTATAACGAAATGCGAATTGCTGTCGAAAATACGCAGCGGAACAAGCATATAGCGTATCTGCATGGGTGAATGCTTCACACCACTGTGAGCTCGCTCATAGTGTCATGCACAGTTTCTGAGGGGAACTTGCGTTTATTATTGTAATACAGTTATCCCATCACATTTCACATAGCTTTCCAGTGTATGATGAGTATTCAGCAAACAGGATATGATATATATACGCGGCTTCCTTGTTTTCGTTATACATTGTATTCGTTCAGTTATAACGAAAGAAAACTGCCGGTCCCGAGCATTTCGTTATAATGGGAGTGCACTGTTCATTTATTGGACATGAGAAGCACCTACATATCAAAAGAACCAATCAACTTTCTTTCTCCAGTAGAAGCCTCTTTAACTACTCTGAGCATTCACAAATAACTCTTCACAATGAATTGCTCTCAATAGTACTTGTACATGTACCATGAACACCTAGATAATTAATTGTATAGTTATCTCTCTTGTATAAAAAATGCATATGTTAATACACAAGGTAGAGCCACATACATGCTTTAAGTACATTAATTAAATAACAGATATTCATTTTCCATGACGAACAATAAATAGCATCTGATTGTAACAAGTAACATGCAGCTGAGGTATAACAATTGTCCATTTCAATAGAACAGACAATGA
This sequence comes from Diadema antillarum, assembly GCF_040938485.1. NCBI lineage: Eukaryota > Metazoa > Echinodermata > Echinoidea > Diadematoida > Diadematidae > Diadema > Diadema antillarum. The sequence goes on from NW_027271228.1 coordinate 175,240, forward strand.
AGTCTTTCACTTCAACAACAGACATCTTGGCAAGCAAATCTCTTAACACTTATGTCCTTTTTCTTTTCTCTCTTCGACTTCGAGTCAAATCATTGCACAACTTCCTACAACACTAGATAATGCAAAACTTATAGTGATTTTTCACAATGATAAAAACATATCTACGTCCATATAATCACATCTCTCTGGCAATATAAACAACTCAAAAAAAAAGAAATCACTTCATTACATGCGTGATCTCGCAAAACTGTATCTTGTTTCTGCAGATTTTGTAATATTTATCTTTAAAATCAAAATGCTCGCAGTTTATCATAATATGATCACACTTCAAATTGTGAAAATAAATATATCTATTTTCACAATTTGAAGTGTTGCTTTTCATATAATCAAAAAATAAATTCATCATCATGTATTTAAAGACATTTTGCAGTTTATACAAAGATTTATAGTGTTTCCAGAAAAATGCAGGAAACTCAACATGATACTGATCTGTCAAAACTTTGAAACTTTCGAAAGAATTTTATTATGCAGTTTTGCCAGATTATTGTTATTTATAGTCTTGATCCGTCATCATGATCTGATCACATTATAAACATAATAAGAAGTAATCAGAAGTTGATATATACATTTCAACCAGAGTATGGCCAATTTCTACTTAGACTTCCACTGCTCACAAAGGCATCAATCTACCTAGGACAAGAAGTGTTCTGTGCAGGTACATATAATTCAAAACAATTATTGTGCAAACTTGTCACTAAAGGCATATATACATTCCAGTACTGTTTAAAACTTCATCTCATTAATGCATGTTGATACCTATCAATTTGTATAAAGACATAAAAATACATGACAATATGAGGAGATTGTCAATCAAACAGCCTTAAGTTACCATCTGTGACCAACCCCACCTACAACTCCCATTCTTCCTGTATTAGGGACATTAATATCACCTGAGAGCTATAAAATCACACCAATCACAAACATCTACCACCTGTAGATATCAAGCATAAATTGGGAGAATGTGAATATCTATGTGCTGCCAGTAAGCCTTTCAATCACACTGACAGCTATCATCAATGGGCAAGAAGTTCTTGTCCTTCCTTGAAGATGGCAGTGACGTACTGTGAGAAGAGTTTACTCATGTAAGTCTTGCCACCATGGGGTAGGAAGCCTTCCATGAATCCAACATGGCCACCCCGTGCTGTCACAACAATCGCGACATTTTTGGACTGCTCGGCCTCCTCGAGGGGGATTGCTGTCGAGTGATAATCAATGTGAGTTTAATGTACAGGAACATTCCTTCAAACCAAACCTCAAAGGTATCCACACAATTTAGAATAAAGGATGTGGGATGTGTTATGTAGAGGAACTAGTTTACAGCTTCCTTAGCATATGTCAAATTTGGACTTTTCCAGAGTCAATACACTCTATGTCACGGACGAATCAAATCTCCTGATTAAATTTGAAGACTTCTCTTTCTAGTCACGCTTTTGTGGAGATTGCCATGTTCTTCATATTGAGCTAAAATTTTAGCATGTTGTTCTTGAAAATGTCAGTATAAAATCTGATCATGATCTTCATGGCATTTAGAAATATCAGAATATAAAATATAACAGGCTCAAATATACATCTGCATACAGAACAGAACTGGGGGATGTTAATCACTTAGAAAGTAACATGTAAGAATGAAAGGCACTTAGTAATAATGTAGTAATTATGTAGATTTCTTACATTAATTGGATACATGTAATGATTTACTGGAATGACATTTGGCACTTATCCAATAGAGTGTATAGATTAGTAAAATTGGATTGCCAAGCGAATATTTGAAATGCATTTATAGCGGACATAATGATTTATTGGAATTTCACTTGATCAGTTAGAAAATGTGATGGAGCATCCTGGACAAAATAACAAAATGAGTCATTGGTAATACAGTGTATGTGTACTGCGTGGGGAAATGTACGATGATTAATTGATTTTGTGCAATTGTTGTCATCCTCACAAATTTGTTGCGATACAGCTATATTGTTATTTATTCGCTGTGAAAGTATTTGCAAGTATGTCATTACCTGCCATGTGTCCAGAACAGGACCATGGACCTGGTATACATGTCAACATGTACTTTGTTTTTACTTATCAATAAAGACATGATTACAAATGGCAGGACTTGAAGAGATATAGCGGATACCCACACATCCCAATCCTGATTGTGTGAGTTCTGTCCACCTCTGGACATGGTATGATGCATTCTGAGGTTTGGGTCATCAGTGCAGTAAGCCAAGTCCTGACTCCTGTTCATCACTAATGCCCAGATTAATGGTGCACCTTTCTGTTATGTTCTATTTCTACTCATTTTTTTTATCCATCCATCCATCTATCTACCTATCTATCTATCTATCTACTTATACAGTGTATCTTTCTATCCATTTACTATCTATTTATCAATCAGTTTTATTAATCCATTTATCTATATTTGTACCTTTAATCCTTAATATCTAACTTTTGATCACTCTGTCCAACTATCTACCTGTCTACTTTCTGTTTGTTGTACACCCTCCTGCATATACCGGTACACATATTGTCATAAATATAAGAGCTCACTGTCTATGCAATGATCACAATACCAGCTAAAATCAGTCTAAAGATGCAGTTGCAATATGTTTGTAATATCAGCTCAATGCTTATTTCTACATCATGGCTTACTGTATAGTGGTGAGAAAGCATCATCAGCTGCATTGAGGCACAGTGTAGGCACCAGAACCTTGCCCAGTTTGCCCTTTGGACTGGAGCTGGTGTAATAGTGTTGGACATCTCGATAACCAAACAGTTTCACGGTCAGCTGGGAGTCAAATTCTCGCAGGGTTCGAGACTGTGGAAACAACGAAGCAAAGGATCATGGGGAGGCTTTTATTTACACCCTTGGAATATACATTTGTGACTTTTGTATCAATATTCAGGCAATGAATGATACATTCCCCTCAGAAGGAGAAAGGGAAAGAACTTTTGTTTCCTGTACATTGTTTTTTTCTCTACATGCTCTCTTTCCAAATGTAACATGTGTAAACTCTTATTGGATTAAACTTGAAGGACAATTTCACCTTAACCCTATTTTATCTGGGCTATTTGAGACAAAGTTTTTACTGGGGGGGGGGGGGGGGGTCAATTTGACCCCCCCCCCCCCCCTTCAGATCTCCGCAAAATTTTGCCTGAACATAGAGCCGGATGTCAACTACAAGATTACATGGTCATACAATAGAACTAGACATATCGCTACGGCTACTGATATGCCTCCGCCATAATGCATGGTTCTCCTAATAGGTCTATAGTACAATGTCTTGACAATGTGTGATGACAGTTTCACACAACTGGCAAAATATTAAAAGGACAGGTTTGACACAAATGTGCTGAATGTTCACTTTCCTAGAACTAGGTTCAATTGGATGAATGATTAAAATGTCAGAGTGCAGGTATTTGGGGAACTGATGATTTTTACTTGACTTTTGACCCTTTTATAAGTTTATGCATTGAGTAATTTTCAAGGTATTGAGGAAAAGTATAATTTCAGTATCAAATGGGAAAATAGCATTATCTAAACCTGGCCTTTGACCTTTGACCTCACAGTTCCAAAGAGAATCACTGTTAGGTTGAACATGCATAAATATGTAAGTTTCATGATGATACCTGGAGTTACTTTCGAGATATGGAGGAAAAAGTGCAATTTAGCACTTTCACTTGACCTTTGACCTTTGACCTTTGACCTTTTGGCAAGAAACTTCCCCAAAAATATATATTGGGTAATACATGCCATACATCAAGTTTAAAAAAAAAAAACCTTCAGGCATATTGCATTCTAAGGAAAGTAGTGATATTTTGAGGAGTTGACCTTGACCTTTGACCCCCTGACCTTTGACCCACGACCCCAACTTCCCTAGATAATCACTGCCCATCAGTACAAGCATATATACTAAGTTCCATGAAGATACCTTGAACCATTTGCGAGATATGGAGAAAAACATGAAATTTCAATTTTTTTTTCACAAAATAACCTGTGACCTTTGACCTTTGACCCTGTGACCCTAAAATCCACACAAAGTATTATCCCCCAAGGATATACCCTCATACCAAGTTTGATGTAAAACCATCACACGGTTCTTGAGATATCGACAAAAACAAAACGGGACGGACGGACGTACGGACGTACGGACGTACGGACGGACGGACGGACGGACGGACGGACGACCCGAAAACATAATGCCTCCGGCCACTTCGTTGCGGAGGCATAAAAATGTTGATCTTATATTTTTTAATAAATTAATTATGCAAATTTACGCATGAAATCATATTTTCGTCTATAACTCCATCAAAAAGAATGAAGAATTGCTAAATTTTTGTGTCAGAGTTCCTCAAGACACATCAAACAATTTTCTTGTAAAAAAATAGCGCAATCAAAATCAGTTTCTTTTGTTTTATATTGTTTTATTTATTTCTTATGTATTTTATTGTTTTTTCGACCTTTTGTTTTCTATTGTTTTTTTGCCAAAATTTGTTGCAGGCACTTTTTCAAGCTTATGTACATTAGAATTGATTAATCTCAATGTTCAAAAGTTGAAATAATCTGATTTATATCAATTAAACAAAAAAACACAATTTGTATTGGATTTGCACACGAAATCATGAATTTGAGCTGTTTTCGGGTTGACATGCATATGCAAAACATTGCGTAACTTCAGAACGGTGTACCCGGACGTCGCAAATTTTGTCTCAAAATATGCAGGAGACTTCAATGAAAAAAGTCGAGAAAAAACGCGGCAAAATCTTTGTGCGTTAAGGAATTGTGGAGCGAAATGTCGAGGGGAGGGTCAATTTGAGCCCCCAGTAAAAATAGGGTTAATATACACATGGATTGAGAGAAGCAGCAATATCATTAGAACACATCAAATGAAAGTTTGAAGAAAATCTGACAATCGGTTTGACAGGTATGAATTTTTGAAGTTCAAATGCCACCATCACTGGATGACAAGACTACTACAGCTTGTGATGTCACATGCATAGAACAATATCTAGAAAATATACAGAAAATTCAGCATATTTTTACTTTTCTCTCATAATAAAGGAGCACTTGACTTGCCTCTCTCAAGAAGGCAGGGAGAATATCATTACTCTTAACAAATTTCAGTAACAAGTCGAGGGAATGTGCACATTAAAAAGTAAATGAAATGTTGTGGAATTCTCTTTATATCATCCTTATGTCATTCAACACATGTGACATCATAAACTGTAGTCAGTGGTGGATCTAGGTGGGGGTGCACCGGACGCGCACCCCCCTTTATTTCTTGTTAAAATAAAAAAAGAAAAAGAAAATGGAGGGGGGGGGGCACGTGCTCCCCTTTAATTTAGTAAAGGTGCCCCCCTTTACGGAATTCCTGGATCCGCCCCTGGTAGAAGTCTTCTCATCCAGAAGTGACTGCACAGAAACTTCAGAAATTCATTAATTCTGAACGGATCGTCTGATTTTCCTCAATCGTTCACTAATACAACTGATATTCCCGCATTCACAGTCCACATGTACATTAAGGTCAACTTGTCCTTCAACAAGAAGAAACAATGTGCATATCAAAGATTAATGTAGAGAGTTGGGTCCATTTCTTGGCAAATAGATGAGCTGATTATACATCATTTGCCACGACTGGATCAACAGTCATAGCACGAAGAGAGCTTTTATAAATACAGTGTAACGCAGAATCTGTAAATGCCATTTCACACTGCTTCCACAGTAACTCTTGCCAACATCACAGATAAGAAGTGTGTATGATAAATATGAACCTCTTGTCTTTGACTCTTACCTTGGACACAGAGTTGATGTCATAGTGTTCTCTGAAGGCAACTCCTTTCCTACAATAAATCAAATGAACAGTAAACATTACTACAGCAATGATGATTCGCTTTGACATACAAGGTAATCATTCTCATTGATACATATCTATGGCAGACTCCTAGTCATATGATGAGAGACGTGAGATTGTGTAAGACAGCTTGATGTCAATGACATCCTACAGTGCACTCCCATTATAACACAGTTACAACGAAATTCCGGCTACAACAAAGTAAAAATTCAGGCTGCAACATTATCCGCTCTATGTCTTTTATTGTTTATTTGTTCAGTTGTATTATGAAACTTCAATATATGAAATATGATGAAAGAGAACTGCCGGTCCCAAGGACTTTGTTATAATGGGAGTCCACTGTATACTTTCAACATGAAAATGAAGAGCAGTATGCAATATGGACATGATGAAGGACTACAATTAGAACAAAAATGAGAACTTTCTACACAAACAATTCCCTTTAACACTGCCAGTCACCTAAACAGTGCAGTCCCGTAATGCAGCAGGCTCAGCCTCGATTGCCACGTACATCTTCATACAATGTTATAGCAATTCAACTGCACTTCTTTGTTGGAAAAGGTAACTTAGCCAAATATAATTGCAGTTTTGATACAGAACAAATGTTGACAAAAGAAATTCTAATACATGTATTTCGATTTAAACCATTTTTCTGGTCAGCATAACGTGAATAAACATGAATTTCGGCCACCAATGCAGACACTCGTGTCCATATTACATTCCATAAATTGGGCTAAGAGCTTCCTGATCTAGAACAGACTTGGATATTGACTGTAACAAGCTGGAGTAGCAGCTGCTAAAAAATTCAAACTTTATGTACAGGTGTAGTAATGAGTACTTGATGAACCTTTTGTGTGCAAATATGCTTGTTCTAGCATATCATTGTCTTTTTTTATGTGGGTAATCACTTTCTCTGACCATCATGTTCCCTTCGGTGAGTTAATATACTGTAGATGCCATATATTTAGTGAGTCTAACTGTTCGCGCAAATCGGAACTTCACGACAATGTCAAGAGTGGATGTTTAAATTTGTAATCACTGAGTACAGTACTGAGCAGAGAAAAGTATGTGTGCTTGTCCATTCATGTCCAGATTGGGGTAAATATTTCTGTGTCATTTTGAATTTGCAAATAGCACTCGACTCACAAAATTCACGAAGATAAAAGCCTTGCAAAATGTTTGGCATGTACAGTAAATGTTTTCCATCACTTACGTCTTAACGAGATGGATAAGCATGCTGGTGAGTGTTCTGTTGTAGAGGAAACTGTTGACTGGCTGCTCAAGGGACTTGCAGGACTCCACAAGGTCCCAGGCCACTGAGACCATCATGGCTCCAGACAAGGGCACACAGTCACTACCATACTCAGCCAGGTAGTTCAGCAACATGATCCTGTGTAGGAATGGTGACAGTTGTGTTACTGTAGAACTTCTCCCTCCTCCTACCACCACTACTACTACTACTACTACTACTACTACTTCTACTACTACTACTACTACTACTACTACTACTACTACTACTACTACTATTACCACTACTATTACTATTACAACTATTGTACATACTATTACTACCACTACTACTACTACTACTACTACATAACTACTGCTACAACAACAACAACAACAACAACTACTACTACTACTACTACTACTACTACTACTACTACTACTACTACTACTTCTACTTCTACTGATTGTGATCAATATAAGAGAAAACAACAATAAAACAAAAACCTCAAAGCAGTTATGATTATAATTCTAGCACCAGTATTATCATTTAAATCATACACAGTTTACCACACTCAATACTTGGTTGATGAATCATGATAATTATGTGCCATAGCTTTTATCCGATCTAGTATAGATGATTTGCAAATCCTCCAAGTTTTCATCAAAGTTTGCTTGAAGGTGGCGAACTGGCTTTGGGTAACATGCGCATCACACAAGGGGCTGCATGCACTTCATCTTGTTAATCCTATATTTGAAATTACCTCATTAATCTACTATCATTGTATTTCCAAGCACTCTGGCTGGTCTCTACAACAGCAAATCACTACTGCCCTACAAGCTGAGACTAATATGATAAACATACAAGTATATTAAAGCATATCACCAACATGTCAATGTGATTATGCAACACATTACAAAGTCTTTTCTTGTAACCAGAAAAGCACCCTCTGAGAAGGAGCTTGTTATCAAGACAAGGCAGGTACCAGAACTCACCCTCCAATGGAGGCACCAGCAGCCAGCAGCTTAGCTTCCGGGTAGGACTGGTGTATATGACTCAGGACAAAATGGATATCATCCGTTCTCCCAGCACAGAATGTCCTTGGTGTCTTGACAAGCAAAGTGAGAAGACACTAATACATAGAGAAGCTGGAAACTTTGCACATGTACCTTTGAACCCTAAGGTTCCTGACAGAGATATGAAGACTATGATGAGATGTTGACAGATACACAGACACTCCCTGACACAGAAATGTATCACTCTCTCACTGATGCCTGTATAGCATGACCACTGAAAATTATGTGTGCCATTCAAAATGGCTTTATGCCACGCACTGTTAGTACAGGGTTTGACAGACTCTGCTGTTTACGATGTCCATTATATATCCACCAGCCAGATCTCAATACTCTTACATACATTTTGACTTTCTTTAAACCATGCTTGATGCTGTGTAACTAGGAGCAACTGGTTTAAGCCAATTGCATTAATCAGCACTTAAATGAATAACAAGGGGATAAAAGACCCCTTCTATCGGGATGAATCAATATAGACTTGTGTCCTTTCCAAGGTGGGGTGTGGTCGATGTACTTTACCTATCCACAATTACCTAGCCTAGCAGACAGACAGAAAATACAGGAGAGCAACTAAAGAAGGCAAACAGACTGGAAACTATACAGGAACCTAAACACCTCATTCCAGTAAAGGACCAGAACTGGTAACAGAATGGCTCATACAGCATGGTTGGTAAAAAAAACCTGCTATATCACCAATCCTAGTTAGCTACAGAGGCACACATGCACTTGTCAATATTTTGTTCTTGTTTCTGTTTTTATTCTCTTTTTGGAATGATCAACATGGCTTACTTATTCACAGCAATGTTTTTTTGTTTGGTTTTTTCTCTGTTCTGTTATAAATTCTGACCTTGAGCTCTGCACCACCGAAGCCCCTCTGGTTGAAAACAACAGGTCGAAATCCCACTTTCATGATGTCATCCACCATGTGCTTCACATAGATGCTATGGCTGTCACCTGTAATCAGGAAATATATGGTCTATTATGATACTGTTTTGACATTAGTCAATGAAGCATACTGCAAAGACTAAAAGTTCTAAGGATTAGAACCAGCACTGTCTGTTGGGGGGGGGGGGGGGGGGGGGGCTTGATGATCTAGTGGATAAGACACTTGTCCAGTGATCAGGAGGTTTAAGTTTGAATCCTGTGCGAGTATGTATGCCCATGATTTTTTATCATGGCTACTACTAAAAACTAATTAATTTGATGCTTATTTACATCAATGTAGGGTAGTTTGTAAAACAGTTGCACTGTTACAAAGACATTGACCAATCTACTAGACGATGCATTTCTGTATGTCATAAAGGAAAAGCAGGTATTGAATAAGATTAGGCTGTCAGCTGCATGGCTAATATTTTGCCAGACGTGAATCTAATTCCATGTGACAACACATATGACACATTATACTGTCATTATAATGAAGTACAACAGATAAAAGCTGATGAAGTGCCCAGGGAGTCTCTTAGCAAAACCATCACAGTACCTGATTTTCATGATATAATCACATAATCACACGGCAGATACCTACGACTCAATGAAAATTAATAAGAATAAATCACTTCCTAAAACATGCACACGTACAGACCGAAGTGTCAATTTTAACAACCAAAATAACCATATGATTGTTTAAATGTTACTAACTGACAAAACACTAAATAGATATCATAATACAACTGCACAGAGTGCCCTCTGGAAAATGTAATTATCAGGTCTTTGATAAAGAATATAAACAGTAACAATTTATATAATGCCGTTGCATGTTTCATCAACAGTAGCCATTGCTACTGATCAATGTCTTGCTTATTTCATTGTAAACCTTAGTAATAGTATAGGCAAACACAGCAAGCTGGCAACATACCTAGAGTCTGTTATAAGGGAGTGTGTATCAAGTAAAGATGGGTACTAACCAGTGAGTCCAGGGAGGATGATGACGATGGGTGTGGTTCTACCATCTCTGGCCCCACTGTCCTCCCAGTGGAGCATGATTTCACCCCCGTCAGGTGTGCTCAGCTTTTCACTGCATTGAATGAATGACAGGTACATCAGCATAGAGATCCATACATACGTGACACACAGTACAAAGTCGCATACCTTTCAAATCCTGTTGGTTTGGGGAAAATATTCTCTACATATCAAAACATCTCACAGGTATATGTGACCGTGCATCACAAAACGAACAAAAAGTCAAACGCAGTGATTTTGTGTGAGGACTGAAAATACGATTGTAGGTGTAATGGGGCAACCTAGCCAATATGAGTTTTTCATATTTTCTGAAAGAGCAAGTCTTCTTCTACATTATGTTAAAGTTTGGGATCATTATGCCAAACAGAAAACTGTGTTTTTTGCAGTTTTTCTCAAACACTTTATTGTAGAGCAGAGTGATTAGATGTTTCTAATAGAGTCCCCTTTTCATTTCCTAAAAACCCTGTACACACTCTTCACTTGCAACTCTAATAACTTTTGAAAGGATAATGCTACTGCCTTGGAAGTTGTCATTAATCAAGGACAAAATGTTTTGATAAAGCATGCCTAATTTCAGCTTAATCTGATAATCCCTTCATTATTATTGCTCCGGTGATTAACACCCTGTTTTGATTTATTTTTGTCCCATTCATGGCAAAGCTAGCGTGGCTTGGAAAAGATTAACCGCTTGAATAGGTCTTTACTTCAGAGCCTCTTTTCTCAGTTCACACTTTTCTAGAGTGTATGCTTTCTTTCCAACATTTAGATAGGTTAGGAGAGTCCATTTGAATTGAGTTATACATCATTCTAAAGCTTAGAGTCTGCTCTTTTAGAATCTGCCCATAACTAAGAATCCATGTCTGGCAACTTTTTGTTTGTTTTATGGTGCAGGGTCACATATGATACATCGATGGTAGCATCAGGGACTGGTAATCCGAGGCCTAAATGACCAGCCTACATAAAGTTTGAGGCAGAGGTAAGAAAATTACAATGTCGCAATGCAGGAGTAAGGCTTGACTTGACTTTTAATCTTATCTCTCTCTTAAAAAAAAATGAATGCAAAAACCAGGGAGTAGCAGTAGATTGACAGTTACAAAAAATATGTTTCCTAACTCCCAAAACAGAGATAAAAAGCAGCAAAGATTTATACATGCATCAAATTTACTAATGTATCCATGTGGTGTAAGCTACTAAAGCATGTACTTCAGATATATGTATCATAATGTCACTGTCGAAGAACATTTATTTCTTCATAATAATTGTATTCAGTGTATTCCAGTGGCTGACAAAACTCATTGTTTCTTCCAAAACCATACGAACCTTCGATAATTGTGCTTTGGTGTAAAATACTGAAATAAGCTGTGTATGACTGTCTGCAAGTGGGTGTCAAAAGCCCAGAAAGTTGGCCAGTAGCTATGTGAGAGAAGTGGAAGGTGTGTCGTCAAGAAGCTTTTCAATTTGGGGTTTCCACACGCAAGCACTGGTTTCTGCAGAAAAACATCAAAAGACAATAAGGATGAAAATGTACACTATCAAAAGACAATAAGGATGAAAATGTACACTATGTAGCTATGTACACAGTACACGTATTGTATTAGCCATCTCCCCTTTAAAACATCAAAAGCCAAGTTAAGTCTGTTAAATCATTACTGCCCACTACTGTCATTGCAGAGTCAAAATAATTTTAAACATTCACTCATCTCTGGTAAAACCACTGGCATGGGGTGGTGGTAGGCTGATAAATAGCAAAGCAAGCACATTTGTACTGAAATTCATTCAACAACCATTTTAAAGTTAGTTGCCTTTGAAGAGGATGAGCACTTTGTTTTGATCTAAGTAATATCTTATCACCACTGTTACATGTATGTGATCAATGAAAACATCATGATCTGTCACACTTTTTTAGCTGAAATCTTATCATTCACAGAATATCCTAACAGGTAATTACAGGACTGAGTAATCACACACAAAAAAGTTAGTATTATAGAAGCTGGGTAAATGCATCTGTTTAAATGACCAAAACCATACATTGTCTCATCTCTGCTTCTTTTGTTTGTAGATCAATGTCCACTGCCATTTTTCACTGCCTTCATCAGAATGTGTGCAGTTGTCATGGAGAATTAATAATATGCAGGGGCGAATCCAGGAATTTCGTAAAGGGAAGGGGGGGGGGGGGGCAAACAATATTTGTCGTGCTACTTTTGGGTTTCATCTCATTTTTCTTTTTATTTCTTTTGTTATAACAACAAATGAAGAGGGGGCGCCCCCCCCCCCCCCCTGGATCCGCCACTGATATGTAACACTATATTTAGACTGGTTATTGTGCATAATATTTTCATCTTCATAGATATTTTGAGTCATTGCATTATGTGCAATGTACATAATAATATTGGCATCATGTTGAACCTGCCGAGACATGGTTGTAGGATCACAAACAGGTACGTACAAACAGGTACGTATGATACTACACAGTGTGACTGTATGCTGAATAAATAATCTGAATCCCCTGTTCACACATAAATGCACGCACACACACACACACACTCACAAACACAAAAGGCACTTTGCTTTCATGTGATCACCTTATGTGTAAATATATATTTATATCGATGTCAGAAGGCTCTTCAGTCAAGAAGGAACTACATATTCCCTCACTACTGTACATTGAGCCACTGTATTATTGTACAATTAAAATTCAATTAGAGTAAACCTTGTGCAGGTTGACATACTGCTGGACCAGAGAAACTCTGTTGACTTATATGAATGTTGACTGACATGTCACATGCACTTACATAGAGTAAATCGTGATAACTTTAGTTCAGTCACCTTTAGTTGCTAATGAACACATGTAGAGTTATGAGAATATATACCACGGACTGCTGATGTTAAATCTTGGTATTTAATGATCATTCAAATTCTTTCCCTTTGCTCTATAACATAGATATTTGTAACACACAGAATGACAAGTTCAGCCTCAAGTCTTGTAAGCAGATTAATGTATTGACCAGCCGAGACATATAATTAGCCATATTGACATCCTTTCCTAATAAAATATCTTGGTCACACCAATGTTCTGAACAGATGCATTTTCATTTCAATGTGAAAATCTTTGAAACAGGCCAACAACTATAATGAATGTTTATAGTAAAATAAAATGTAAAGCAGTAGTGCTGATGACCAATAAAAGAATCCATGAAAAAAAAATCCATGCAATTGAATGCACTCATAAACACATACTATCAAATTACGTTAAAAAACTCATGATCATATGAGTATGTATGTATACGTATACGTATACGTATACATTACATTATATGCATAATGCATGTATTCCCTTTCAACTCTCAAAGAATAGCATAATCTATCACCAACATGTTATACATATCCTCCCATTCATGCCTTTTCACCAAAAGAAGCCATATATACATGTACAGTTGTAATATTACCTGCACAACATATCTGAGGTAATATGCAGTGTAAATTGCTCCCAGTCCCACACAGACAGTGGATGCCAGCCAATTAGATCCAGCCTCTGTATCCCTGGAATCCATGTTCTTTTCCATTTCAGTCAAAAGACACAATGTCTATAAAAAGAGAGAACAAAGGTAGAACAAAGGCAATCAAAATGATGCAACAGAAAATATGTAATTGCTTTGAAAATGTCCTGCACACAAAGATTTATCTCTGGACTTGAACTTGTTTAACAATACCTGTTTTGAATGTCACAACAAAGTCATGGACATGTTTGCTTTGAGCTGTTATCAAAGGACAGAAGGAACTACAAATAGAGCTGTCAGCCATATGATCCCAGCCGCTAATGCAATATTTGCTTTGAACTTTATACACACTGATTCCCGCTATGCGAGCACACTTATCTTTCCATGAGTTCTTTCCCATACACAGTCAAAAATAAAATGGCTGACATAAAAAATTTGTGAAGAAAAAGTTACGGTAGGTGTTGCATACATTCCACCCATATATTGGTTCACATCTCTGATTTTTTTTTTTTTAAACTCACTCTCAAGATTTTTAAAAGTCATGCTACATGTATGATGAGGTGTAGCTGAATTTAAAACCAGATGCCTGTTGAAAGAGATCACTGTCAAATTCAGATTCTTTCCAAAGTAGCATATAGTTGTTGAGTAAACAGATAAGGTCAACAATCATAGATACCAGGGAATTCAGCCTATCCTATTTTAATTCTAATTCATCATTATCATTCACCTGAAGGAACCACAGGTCAACTCAACAAATTAATTGGCTCTAGAAGATGTTATATCAACAACTTTTGAAGATAGAGAATTTGAAAAAGATGTACCAGATATGTTGAATTATGTTATGTCTTTATGAATGATTTCATTGCTTTGAAAGTGTTTTTGTTTGTTCTCTTTTAAGATTAAAATGAATTTCCATATTTGTTATCTAAAGGATAATTTTGCTTCCAATAACATCTTTTTCAGTTTATATCTTTCAACTGGACCCTATGGAAGATCAGCAGTGGCCTATAACCAAGACAGGTAATGGGTAGCTTTCTAGGCACAGTGTTCTATGTAGAAAATTATCACAAAAAGGTACACATCCATTATAAAAAGGGACATTTCTACCTAAACAACTAAGCAACCAGTTCCCGTCAGGCTTTGGACATCCACTAAATTCAAAGTGAAAGGGCAGCCCATGTTAGACTTGACAAATCATATCTTGTGAAATCTACTGTTCATAACGAAGAGTAAACGTTTCCATAGAATTAAAGATGAAATAAGAAAGTTATGGAATTTGATGTCTAGCATAATTCCAAGAAAATTTATATCACTTGCAAAGTAGATTTAAAAATGCAAATTAAATAAGGTGATGTCACCTCACAACTCTCCTCACTCATTGTGACATGACAAATTATAAAAATCATATTTTGGTCAATAAGATTTAAACAGCAACCGAAAGTCTATTCCCATTCATAATCATCTTTGCAAAGTTATTTAAATGCTTACAGGAGACCTCCAGATAATTTTCAGACTTTTATATTTGCACAACTATTGAACAGTTATATCGAGTACAGAGTTTCAGAATTTATAGTGACTGGGTTGAGGAATAAGAATGTTTTCAAAATTTATAGCAAATTGAAATGAAAAAGGATGACATGGCAGCCTCACCATAAGAATGCATGAGTTGGGGCTCAAGGAAGTAGAATAAAAGAAGAAGGAATGCATACATTCTACACAGGTAAAGTGGTATCGTAATGGAATTACACAGCTACAACCTTTGTACATTCTGAAATACTACATTGTAGTATGTGAGGCTCCTAAGTATACTGTTCAGTGTAACTTGTTTAAGATTTTTCAGAGTATTTGTTCAATGCCTCAAGGACCACAATAATTTCCACAAATCTATACATAGCACACACATTGCCTATGATGTAATCTAAAATACCATGAAGTTAATTTTTCAAAAAATTATCATTTATGCTAAATTATGCTAATTTATGCATAATGGGGCATGAAATCAGACTATTTGGTGTAAATCACAAATAAAGCTCAAAACAGGCACATTTTTTGTGTAAATATTCTTTTTAGTGTCCTTAGCAAGTGTAATAAAAAAAATTGTGATATCAGAAAAAATTCTTAAGTATTTTATTGTTTTTTTGAATTTCTTATGTATTTCTGTTTTTTCGACTTAATGTTTTCCATTGTTTTTTCGATGGAATTTCTTCGCGACATCGCTGCGAACAAGAAAATATGTTATTCATTGATTTTAATCAATAAAACACCAAAATAATCATGCTTTTATGAAATTTGCCTGCAAGCACAGTTTGCATTGAAATTGTACACGAATTCACATTTTTGAGCAATTTTTGGTCTGACATGCATGTACATATTTATGCGTAACTTCGGAACCGCGCACCCGGGCGTCGCAAATTTGGTGTCAAAAGATGCGGGAGACTCGAAAGAAAAAAGTCATGAAACGTCGCGGCGATAGCTTTTTGCGATTGCGATACATCGCGCGGAACGTCGAGGGGGGGCCTCGGAGGCCCCCCCCCCCCGGCCTAGTTAGGATTAAGTGGTGTGATGCCAAAGAATATTCTTCTCCATGTACTTAAAAAAAAAAGAAGAAATTTGGCGTATGTTTTGTGTACACATTGTAGGTCAAATGTAGGGTGATAACATCTGATTTATTCTAGAAACACCATTTTTTTTTTTAAACAAAAACATGTAAAGCTCTATAATTCCATAGATTTCTTATAAATGCCAACATGGAGTGGTGTTCTACTGTAAAAGCACCTCACTGCAAAAACAAAAAGAGCATAGCATGAGCAGTCATCCCTGCTTACATTCACAATCATGCTACCAGGACTCAAAATTCCTTTATATTACTCTGCCATGGCCATTAACCAGTGATGAAAATCATCCTCTTCATACATATGGCATTTTTAAGGTCAAACAAAGCAATGCTTTTGCACTCTGTCAAAACCCTTGGATGCCTGGATTACTTTGATAACTTGGCATGTATGTAGATGACTCCTCTGAAGAATCAATTCGAATGATGGAGGGAGGGAAACAAACAAACAAACAAACACACACACCCTCTCATAAATAGGTTACCTGACAACCAGGAGACAAAGAAAAACTGAAGAAACAGATTCCTAGTTTTTAAATCTTTTCCCCAAAGTGAATTTCTTGCAATACATTGCAGTGGTAGCAAATAAACAAAGAGACAAATCTAATTGAATTTCGATGATTTCACAAGACATCAGAATAACAATGACATGTTGTTGATTTGTTAAATTGATACTGTGAATATGATAGGTACAGGTCTCTTAAAACATACATACCTTATTATGATAACAATGGTCTCTACAAGAAGTTAGTTTGGCTAGTAACCCTAGTTAGACTATAAGTAGTGTGACCTCATTGTGCAACTATTTTAATAGCAGTTTACTAAATTAATTCGTCTACAACCACAAGTACAAGTCATGAAGTGTAGATCTAATGGTTAGATCTCTAGTGCTGTGTTGAGATCGGTTTCTTTTATAGAGGTGCGAGGCACGCTCAATGAATGATTTGCAACACACAGTTGAGCTTATTTTTGGAGAGCATTTTATTTGAGAGCTGTGTTTGGGAGTGTCCCCTCTCCTCGAGCTTCAGATTGCAAGTCTTTCCTCAACAATACAATTCTCTTCATACATTGAATGGAAATGGGTGAATGGGGGTAAAGTCTTGTTAATGAAAGGTTTTTCAGTTCAATGGGCAGGACTAGTTTTAGAAAGGAGGTAGTCATCCTCGGATGTGCATTCAACAATAATTCTAAGTAATCAATGGGGGAAGGGTAACACGGTAGGATGTTTGGGTTGGGCTCAAACCTGGTCATAAACTTGAAGTTGAATGGAGCTACAACAACCTTCAGGGCAATTCCATGGGAATGTGGACATGGCACTAAAATTTCAACTTTATCATAATGCAAAAGAATTACTCATTATGTATTACCCATATATTGAAGTTAAAGAAACTCAAAGAATTATATCAATCGGTCAAATATTTCCCGAGAAACAGCTACAAATGTTGAAGACAATTTTTCAGTCATCCAAATTGCTAAAATGCATGCTTAACTTAATATAAATTTTTTTAACAGAAAAATTCTGCTAGCACTTCAATTAATTTATTTCAAAGAAGCAAATTGGTTCTACTTCAGTCTCCCATGAGGAAATTTTTATGCCACCTTCAAAAAATTCTAATCACCACATGAAAGTTCAGCCCTTGAGCCATGTAACGCGAGTTACCGAAACAAGAAATATTTTTCATTCTGAAGGAAGCAGTGGAGGTAATTTGTTGGGAATCATAATTTTCTAAATTTATCACACCCTGATACTGTACACAGGATGCTGACTTGAATAAACACTGTTATCACCTTAAAGAATGTCAATGAAAAGTGTAACGCCAGTTACCATGTAATGCGAGTTACCGGCATGTAACGCGAGTTACCAACTATAAACACAAGTTTCCCCCAACATAAGCAAATTTTAGCACTTAATTGAGCTAGATTGTGGTGAAAACAATCAAATGCAGTGTTATACACACTATGCTGGACTGAAACAAAGGAGGGCAGCCTAATAAACTGTGATTAGCATCAAGGCCACTGATCACATGCCACATTGAAGAGTCTAGCCAGGCTTTCACTGCATGTGTACAATGTATCCCCCAGTGAATGAGACCATTCAATTTATCTTTTGAATTTCCTGCATCAGTATTACAGAATTTTTATTACAGAATGCTATAAAGCACAGCAAGTGTTGGTTCTAATCCTTGTTCGGTGGTCTACTGAAGATGACACCTGTCCCGAGATCAGGAGGTTGTGGGTTCGAATCCTGCTCGAGTATGTATGCCCATGATTTTTTATCATGGCTACTAATAAAAACACTGATCAATTCAGGGAGCTTATTAAAGATGATGTAGGGCAATTTGTCAATCAGTTGCAATGAAAACATCTCAACGGAAGAATTTCATGAATTTGAATAATTACGCAGTACCCACTGCATGCTATAAGGATTAGAACCAGCACTTGCTGTCGGGCGAAAGCACAGTGGTCTAGTAGAGATGACGCCTGTCCGGTGATCAGGAGGTCGTAAGTTCGAATACTGCTCGAGTATGTACTTTTTATATCATGGCTACTAGTACTAAAACACTGATCAATTCAGTGCTTATTTACGTCGATGTAGGGTAATAAGCCAGTTTGTAATTACACTGTAGCTCATGTACACATTGGTACAAATGACCTTTCTTTTTTCTCAGTTGGTTCGGCACTTCACTTGTTTTCAAAGCAGCATAATGCATAAGCTTGCACGACATAACGATTTATGGAACTTTTACCCATGTATGTTCAAAAAAAGAACGAACTTGCATTTAGATCAGGGGATCAGAATACTCCCATCATTATATAATTTAGCAGGCATCCATTTCATTGTTTTGTATTGAATGCAGTAACAGCTTATTTCCTTTTATATTGCAAAATACAGAATGTACCATTCTTGCTGTGAGGTGGATGTGCTGGCAAGCATCATTTAGATACAGTTTATAAGGATCGCATGAATAATCATCGCATCACAGATGCTTATCTCAGTGAATTTACAAACCAAAATGCCTGTTGGTACAAATGACCTTTTTTTGTTCACGCACAAAGTGGAATTACGAACTGGTCTTTTTGTCAATCAGTCGCAAAGAAATGTACTAGTTTTCACTCCTCACAAAGATAGGATTTGAATTTTTGAAAGATTGTAAGCTTTCTTGTAAACTTGTAGATAGGGTTTGATACTTTTATGTTTTGTTTTAAAAAGACTTTCAACATTTTTCATCTTTACACTCTGAAACTTACAATGCACTTAATACACATAAATCATCTACATCTTGTAGATATTTGACACAAATGTGCTGAATGTTCACTTTCCTAGAACTAGGTTCAATTGGATGAATGATTAAAATGTCAGAGTGCAGGTATTTGGGGGACTGATGATTTTTACTTGACTTTTGACCCTTTTATAAGTTTATGCATTGAGTAATGAGAAAAAGTATAATTTCAGTATCAAATGGGAAAATAGCATTATCTAAACCTGGCCTTTGACCTTTGACCTCACAGTTCCAAAGAGAATCACTGTTAGGTTGAACATGCATAAATATGTAAGTTTCATGATGATACCTTGAGTTACTTTCGAGATATGGAGGAAAAAGTGCAATTTCGCACTTTCACTTGACCTTTTACATTTTGACCTTTGACCTTTTGGCAAGAAACTTCCCCAAAATATATATATTGGGTAATACATGCCATACATCAAGTTTTGAAAAAAAAACAACCTTCAGGCATATTGCATTTTAAGGAAAGTAGTGATATTTTGAGGAGTTGACCTTGACCTTTGACCCCCCTGACCTTTGACCGATGACCCCCAACTTCCCTAGATAATCACTGTCCATCGGTACAAGCATATATACTACGTTCCATGAAGATACCTTGAACCATTTGCGAGATATGGAGAAAAACATGAAATTTCATTTTTTTTTTCACAAAATAACCTGTGACCTTTGACCTTTGACCCTGTGACCCTAAAATCCACACAAAGTATTATCCCCCAAGGATATACCCTCATACCAAGTTTGATGTAAAACCACCACACGGTTCTTGAGATATCGACAAAAACAAAACGGGACGGACGGGCGTACGGACGGACGTACGGACGTACGGACGGACGTACGGACGTACGGACGGACGGACGGACGGACGGACGGACGACCCGAAAACATAATGCCTCCGGCCACTTCGTTGCGGAGGCATAAAAAGTAACTTGTAGATCCTACCAATTACAAAGATATTGGCACATTATCCCATAAATGTACCCATTATTTGTAACGCGAGTTACCGTGGAATTGCCCTTCAGCACTCTGTTGCAGTGTTGGTATACTCAAGGGATGCTGAAGGTTTGTGATTCACATCACTATATGTGGAGAGTATTGGTTGGGGTCATTGACTGCCTGTTAAGGTGAAGTGACATATCCAGTCATCATAGTGGAATGGGAGGGGTAGTCTGATATCATGTATCATTACACAACACTAGACTCTAGATCGATATTTGTGCATGTGTTTGTCTCATAATGTCACAATACAGTCGACAATGCAGTTCACAGGACAAGATCCAGTAGTTGTGGCGTGCACCTGTAAACTTAATCCAGCTACTTTGGAGGCAAGGGCGGGAATATGGCTCAGTCTGTAGCACGTTGAACTTCACATCCAAGAGTATTGGGTTCGAGTCCCCGAGTCTCACTGAGCAATGAAGCAATGTTGTGTGTAATTAAGCATTCCGTCCCCTCTAGTATAAGAGGCAAAAACACTCTGCCCCTCGGATAAATGGAGGTCCTGTGTCTATGTGTAAGCCACATCACATGCACGCTCAAGAACCCACTTTATTCATTCATTGCAAAAAGAGCAGGGTGCCAACCATGTGAAGTGGTCCCCACTCCAACCCGCACAAGAAAACGGGCAAATGATGCCGACCCCTCATGGTTTGCCCCGGGTGACTAGCAATAGTCAGCAAACGGTATCAACCAGGCACATACTGTGCCATACGTTTGGATGAATGAATGACAGGACAAGATCACACTTTAAATTTTAAACCATGACTATAAATCTAGGTGGTCTATGACTCGTGAGGATATAGGATAGACAAGGCCAAGGGGCTTTTTAAATCAACAGTCAGGCCGAGAAAGCAACCTGCATGTATTGCTGCTGTGTTTAAAAATAACTAGAACAGCAATTAACACAGAGCAAACGCTAGATGTGTCCTACTTATAAACATTGTTAGGGGGAACCTCCTTACGAAAGGTGAGTGAGAAAGCAATGCGACGGTAGCCAACACAATTTCTAACGTGTGGGGCCGGAAAATCCACACCATTCACGATAAATAAAGCTGTAGCTGTAACTGTAGCAGTAGCACTAGCAGCAGAAAAAGTCCGAAAGGAATCACGGAGGGTACTTGCCAACGTTTACATGAATTGTATCATCATGGTTATACTAAGCAAATAATCGAACTTGGCGTGGAACTTACCTAATTTCGATATGCATACAGGAGCTGGCTACATACAGCAGCACAACAGGTAAATGCGATATGGGTACACGGACGGTCAACCATGTACCAAAAGTAAGAGTTCCTTTGTGCACCACTCCCACCCTCTCCTAGTATCCGGAGGCACTAGACCCCCGCCGCCCACGCCTTCCCTCACCCCCTCCCAAGTATAAAAGTCGCGTTTACCATGTATAGAGCATTTTGAATAAAACTTCTAGGGAATTAAACATAATAAAAGAAATCACTGCGAAGGCATGGAAGAACAACTACAGTGGCTAGTTATTTTCTTCAAATTTTCTTTTTGTGCTTGTAAATATCTGTAAATAAACTATATTATAATGTAAATAGCACAGTCTGCAAGAATCGTCAGCCTATGAAGGAGGCAGACTTGATCAGAAGAAGAAGAAGAAGAAGAAGAAGAAGAAGAAGAAGAAGAACAACAACAACAACAACAACAACAACAACAACAACAACAACAACTATATGAACATACCTTATGCGGGGCTCAACACTAACGGTGGCCCGGTGGGCCGGGGGCCACCAAAAACGCACGTCGGGCTACCAAAATCCCCCCCCCCAAAAAAAAAAAAAAAGTCGGAGTGTTTGCCTTTACTTTTGGAAATAAACAGCGGTAACAATCGGCTCTATATTCCCCTACACATCACTGCGCCACTCTTCCTTATAATTTTCATTTAATCTGGCGCTAACTAAACTTTTGCTTCTGCTACAGTGAGATTTGATGCTTGGTTGTACCAACTTTCCGTTAGACCTAGGTTGTCAAATATCTAGATTTTTTAAATAAATATTTTGGGGTGTTACTTTCCGATATTTGTAATCGAATCAGGTCGTTTTTACATAGGGTAACATTGTGTCTTGGAGTTTGCATTAATTAAGATTTCGGGGTGTCATTTTCCGATATTTGTAATCGATTTAGGTCAGTTTCATATAGGATAACGTTGTCTCTTGGACTCGGGGTGTCATTTTCTGATATTTAGAATCGATTTAGGTGGTTTTCAATAGGATAGTGTTGTGTCTTGGAGTTTGTGTTGAGTTTGCATTAATTAGTATTTCGGAGTGTCAATTTTTGATATTTGAAATCGATATTACGTTGTTTTCACTTAGGATAGCATTGTGTCTTTGGAGTTTGTGTTGAGTTTGCATTATTATTTCGGCCTTCAAAGTAATCATTAATCATTCTGTTCTACATTTTCTACACTTTAAAAACAAAATAAAATCTACCAGACATCTATTTTGTAAAAAAAAAATATTTCAATATTTCAATACAAATGATTTTCCGCGTTTTAGTTGACTGTTGAGGTGAGATGCTTGAAGTACATGTACTGAAGTAAACGTGACTTTAGTCAGTCTTCGATAGGATGGATTTACTTGATCGATATCTGTCTCGAGACGACTAAGTGGCCTACGAAGAGCCAGGTCCAGGTGCTGTAATTCACTCTAATTTTCGCCGCTAACGATTTGTATTAGTTTGCATTAATTAGTAGTTTGCGTTAGTTTGCATTAACTAGTAGTTTGCATTGAGCTAAGCTGCTTTCATTAGTTTGCATCAGTTTGCATCAGTTTACATTAGTTTGCGTCAATTAGTAGGACGGGGCATTCGGCTTTACAATGTTGTTTGTGAATATGGACAGGGAGGTAACACCTCCCTGTCCATATTGAGAAAAAAAAAACACTTTTATTAGATCTCTCTTTTTTTTTAATGAACATACAAGTCAGATATCAATTGTGAGGCAATGACAATGTCCTTGTCACATAATACTAATGTGCTTGTGACGGCCATTGAAGTTTTGGATTTTTAATTTTTGTTTTTGTTTTAAAGAATATTTTATTCTTCATCAATGGGAAACATAATATACAAACAAATTTATACAAAATTCTCTGGACCAATTTCATGATCATTTTCGTCAATGGATACAAAATTTATACCAAAACTTAACATCAATCTAATACATTTTGATACACTCTGATACATTTTTTTTCACAATCCATATGCACAATCCATGTACACATCTCTTCTTTTCTATTTTTACACTACTAATCCCTCATTCTCTTTTTAATTTTATTCCTTCATTGTATTACAAATTTTATTAACTAAGTCACTAACCCAAAAAATAATTTCTTTTCAACATTCATTCAATCCAACTTAAAATATCAATATCCACTGATTGAAGTTTATTGTTAAAAAACAAAACAAAACAAAAAACACACACGCAAACCCCCCACCAGCCTATACCCCCGTCCATTCTCCCTCTTATACTACCCTACCCCATTCTTCCTCCCCCTTCCAAAACCCCCCTCACAACAAAACCTCAAAGGCAACTGAACCTGTGTGTCCTGACATACATAATTTACAACACATATTTCAATTCGAGTACGTGGAAAGGCATTTCCTGGTGGATGTGCAGCAGACCCTACTCTATTAAATAAAAGCAAAACAAATTCTCAATTCTTTTTCCAGTTTTCCCACTTTTGCAAATGTATTGACAACGTATTACGTATAACTCCTAACTTTTCTTCTTCTAACTTATCCTGCTCTACAGACCTTTTAATGAAATATTCCGTTGGGGGTGTCTTACTTTTCCTTCCTTAAAAGAGGAATTTCTTCACCAAAATTATAACATGGTTAACTAACCGAACTTTTCCTTTATCTGGTTGCTCTATACCAAAAAAAAAAAAAAAAAAAAACTCTTCCCAACTCAACTGTTGCAAATCAACATATTCAAAAAAAAAGTACTACATTTTCCCCAAACATTCCTAGCAAATTCACATGTATGAAATATATGTTTATACGTCTCTTCCTCTTTATGACAAAAGGAACATAAATTATCATTTACTAACTTAAACTGAAATAAATGATGATTTGTGTACACTATTCCATGCAATAATCTATATCGAAAATCCCTCAAAACAGAACTCAAAGTGCTACTTCTTATCCTACTAAAAAATACATTTTATATCTTTATTAGAAAAATCACAAAAATATAAATTTCTCATTTTTTCTATCACCAAAGAATCATCACTTATTTTCTTCACTAATTCAACATAAATATCTTTGGAGGTAATCTTTTCCAAAGGAATTTTCTTCCCATTTCTTATAAGAATCATCTCGTCAACACTTATATCCTTCTCTACCTCTGTGTTCTCTATATTCCTTTTCCAACCAATTGGAAGCGCTTCATATATCTTCTGAATACTCAAAATATTTAAATAATTAAATCCTTTATTATAAAAATATTCCACAGAAAATAATTTTCCATTCCTATCCATTATGTTCCAATCTAAAACATTTTTTTCAAAAACAAATTTTCATCAAAACTACATTTTCCCTCAATACGAATCATTTTATTATTAAGAAATACTTCCTTCCTTATTTGATTATAATTACCCCTAAATTCCCTTGTTTTCACCCATGTTTTCAACAGATCCCTGTAAAATTCTGGTATAGACAAATTCAAAAGATAAATAAAATAATTACAACAAAATATGAATTTACCTCCAATATGTTTAGTAGCAAACTGAAAATATTGTTTCCATTTCATTTCTTGTTTACCATTAAATAGCCCTTTAACCCACATTACTCTTTGAGCGTTTATCAATGATGGAAAATGCATCAACTTTACTCCCCCGTGTTTATAATCTAATACCAACACAGTTTTTTTTTTATTTTTGGTTCCCCTTGCCAAATAAATTCCCGAAACAACCGATTCCAATTCATTATATACCCATTCTGGCAAAGGGGTAAGAGACCCCACAAAAATCAACTTAGAATAAATAAAAGTCTTCAATAATTGAATTTTACCAACTAATGTCAAACCTCGTTGCTTCCACCATATCAATAATTTCTTTATTTTATTAAGTATTTCTTTATAATTCAATTTTTCTTTCACCTCTGGATCAAAGTGAAATATACCCCTAAAATCTTTAACTCCGTCACTTTTTGTCCAAAAGAAAAATCATAAGCACTATCTTTACTACTTCCCAATTCTAACACTTTTATCTTATCTTTATTAAGTTTAAGTCCAGAGACCTGTTGAAAACAAAAATGAATTCCTCTAATTGACTCAAAATCTTGTACTAAAATGTAATATCATCCGCTAAAGCACTTGTCTAACTTCATTCCCTCCAAAACAAAACCCTGAAATCTCCTAATCTTTTCTTATCGAGTGCGCTAACACTTCTATATTATACATAAAATAAACAGATAGGGTGACAGTGGATCCCCTTGTCGAACCCCCTTTTCTACCTTAAAATACCCTGTCGATTTACCCCCGTTAAAAACACAACTACGAGCATTATTATAAAGAGTAGAAATCCATTTTCGGAATACAGGTCCAAAACCAAAATGTAACAGGGCCTGTTGTAAAAAAAAAAAAACTATGAGCAACGGAATCAAAAGCGTTTTCGAAATCAATTGCAACCAAATAACCCGGTAACTTAAAGTGGGAAATATGGAAAATCATATCATCAATAATACATATCGCTTCACCTATATATCTACCTTTCAAAAACCCCGATTGATCTTCCATTACAATTTCCTTTAAAACCTCTGTAATTCTCATTGTTAAAACTTTAGTAAAGAACTTTATAATCCACATTTAGTAAAGAAATAGGTCTATAATTCTTAATCTGCAAAACATCTTTACCTTCTTTTGCAATTAAAATAATCATTGCTTGTCTTTGGGAAGCCGATAATTCCTCATTATGATATACGCTTCGTTTAAAGCATCTACTACTAATTGTCCGATAACCGGCCAAAATATTCTATAAAATTCAACCGTCAACCCATTATTCCCTGGTGATTTATTCAGTTTCATTTTTTCCAAAACCTGTATACACTCCCTTTCTACAATTAACCATTCAAAATAATCCTTGGACTCCTCAGATAACCTGGGCAAGTCCTCAGAAAAAAACAAATTATCTAAATTCAAAATTACATCTGATTTAGCATACAATCTACAATAAAAATCCTTAATTTCATTAATTATACCAGTTTCGTTATAAATAATATCACCCTTTTCATCAATCAATTTTTGTATATTAGTTTTTCTTCTATTTGAGTCATTAATTGCGTAAAATATTTCACATCTCTTTCTCCTCCTTCATACCAAGAGGCGCGGGGGCGAATCTTGACTCCTTCCTTATCATAATCATAACTAACCTGTAATTCCCTTTTTTTTTCGAGTCTCGTACATACTTCTTGATTTGGCTGAGATATCAAACTATCCTCCAACTCTGCTATCTCTCTTTTCAATTTTTCTCTACTTTCCTTTCTATTTTTAGACATTTTCTTAGAGTACGTTTGTGTAAACTGACGAATTTTCCATTTCAAAAAATCCCAAAATACTCTTTTATCCTGAATCTCTTCCTGTAAATCTCTCTTTAATTTCAAAATTTCTTCCTTCATTTGCTGAACATAAACCATAGCATTACATAAACTGTTATAAAATTTCCAATAAGAACTTCTATTTCTTATTTGGTTTTCCCGGATATCCAAAACCCTAACCCTATTGCAGAATGGTCCGGGGCAATTGAAGACATGATTTCACATTTAAAAACAAAGTCTACTAAATCTTCTGAAATTATCCAATAATCCAATCGACTTTGCATAAATGGTACTTTCTGTCTATCTGTAAATTGCTTTTTTGTTGGATTTCTCTTCCTCCAAATATCTACTAAATTCCATACTTCCATAAAATTATCCATTTCCAAATTAAACCTTCGATAATCTTCGATAGTTAAAAGCTTTCCATTCTTTAATTTCTAGATTCAGCTTCTACCAATATCTGCTTGATTGGCCTCACTGCTCTGCCTAACAATACCACATTATTCGTAAAGCTGGTATCTCACTGAGCGGCGAACGTTTGCCAACGTAGCGAATTTGAGATTCGCCAACTTTTCTGACGAATGTTTGCGAAAACTCAGGGTTCGCTTCTGCCATTAGCGACAGTTAGCGACTTTTCGCGATGTTCAGCGACAATTAGCAACACTTGAGCGAATGTTTGTGAAAGTGTTTGCGAAACACAGGTGGCGACTATTAGCGACTGTTAGCAAATTTATTGTTAGCGACAGTTTTGCAAATATTAGCAACTGTTTGCAATTCCCTTGCGACAATTTGCGAATGTTTTGGGACCTGGAAAAGTACAAGGCGATTATGTACAGTAAGACCCATAAAACGAACGTTATACAATCTTCCACTGCATTTAGATCTTTTGTGACCATGCACCGTTCAAGATGGATTTCCAGAATATGGAAATGAATTTCTGCCAAGAAGAGGCTCAATGTGCTGCTATCCTTGAAGAGCTGCTTTGCCTGGCTGCTGCTACAGCTATATATCGATAACCAAGATAACCTGATAACCAAGGTTTGACCCTGGGAAAAAGGGGATAAATGCCCTAAAGGGCTCATTTATGAAAATATCGCTATTCTTTGTAATTGAGTTATATCAGTTAGTAGAAAAAGCTGTTTTCCCCTATTGGCCAGGTTTATATTGGTATGACATCAAATAAATCATACCTGTTAGTAAACAAGCTTTGACCCTGGCCAATAAATGCCCAAATAAAGGGCCTATTTTGTGATATATTCGGAAATTTGTGTATATTCCATAATAGACGAATATCGCTTATTGATGTCGCTCCTATCCCCGTTTGGCCAGTTTCATATATTGGTATATTTCACATAATATAACTCATATCATTCTGTTGATAACCAAGATTTGACCCTGGCCAATAAGGGACAAAAGTGCGAAAGGGCCCATTTTGTGATATACATGAAAATATCGATATTCTTTGTACTTGAGTTATATGTGTTAGTAGAAAGTGCTGTTTTCCCCTATTGGCCAGGTTTACATAGTTATAATTGACATCAAATAACTTATACCTGTTAATATACAAGGTTTGACCCTGGCCAATAGGGGATAAATGCCCAAAACGGCCTATTTGGGGATATATTTGGATAAATGTATTTTCCATAATAGAGGAATATCGCTTATAGATGTTGCTGCTATCCCCTATTGGCCAGTTTCATATTGGTATAATTGACATAATATAACCACTCATATCTGTTGATAACCAAGGTTTGACCCTGGCCAATAGGGGATAAATGCCCGAAAGTTCCCTTTTTTGTGATATACATGAAAATATCGATATTTTTTGTACTTGAGTTATATGTGTTAGTAGAAAAAGCTGTTTTCCCCTTTTGGCAAGGTTTACATTAGTATAACTGACGTCAAATAACTCATAAATGTTAATAAACAAGGTTTGACCATAGCCAATAGGGGATAAATGCCCAAAACGGCCTATTTGGGGATGTATTTGGAAATTTGTGTATTTTCCATAATAGAGGAATATCGCTTGTAATTGTTGCTGCTATCCCCTATTGGCCAGTTTCATATTGGTATAATTATATTATATAACTCATATCTGTTGATAACCAAGGTTTGACTCTGGCCAATAGGGGATAAATGCCCGAAAGTTCCCTTTTTGTGATATACATGAAAATATCGATATTATTTGTACTTGAGTTATATGTGTTAGTAGAAAAAGCTGTTTTGCCCTTTTGGCAAGGTTTACATTACTATAACTGACGTCAAATAACTCATAAATGTTAATAAACAAGGTTTGACCATAGCCAATAGGGGATAAATGCCCAAATAGGCCTATTTTGGGATATATTTGGAAATTTATGTATTTTCCATAATAGAGGAATATCGCTTGTAAATGTTGCTGCTATCCCCTATTGGCCAGTTTCATATTGGTATAATCATATAATATAACTCATATCTGTTGATAACCAAGGTTTGACTCTGGCCAATAGGGGATAAATGCCCGAAAGGGCCCATTTTTTGGATATACATAAAAATATCGATATTCTTTCTAATTGAGTTATGCGTGTTAGTAGAAAAAGTTGTTCTCCCCTATTGAAAGAAGAGAAAGAAGGTGAAGAAAAACAAGAAAGGAAGAAGAAAAGAAAGACTGTTTGGATCAAAGAGTGGTTGTTGCAGAGGACAGACTTTGGTAATTACAATGAAAAGCTTTTGCAGCAATTACATGATGGAGATGTCAAGAGCTTCAAGAAACCTTGCCTGTTTCAGGAGCTTTTACATAAGAACCGTATGGTTACTTGTTCGCTAGCAGTGGCGAATTGAATAAAACGGAGCGAATGTAGGGGGACGAAGGGGGACGAATGGGAAAAACGCACGAAATGCGCGCGAATTCAACGATTTCAAATAAAATTGCCTTCAAATCATCCGATTATAAACTAAAGTCAAATATGATTAACGAACGGTAAAAGAAGGATAGATATGACATGCGAAGGATAACGATTTTTCGGTTCACTTCTCTGAGTAAATTGCGGCCGAAGGCGAGCGAAGGGTTGATATGACCAGATAAGACGAACGAACAATGAGCAATGGTTTGATATAACGTGCGATTGGAAACGAAGACGAAAGAATAGATCAGGCGTTCTCGTACGTGTGTGTGCGCTCCTCGGGGAGTATAAAAGCGACCAGGTCCGTCCAGATTTCAGTGCGGCCAGAGAAATCATCCGCGCAACATTAACATTTAAAGGACGACAAAGATAAACAGTAGAATCAGCCGGAAGATTCCAGTATTTTTGGCACTGTAAACATGAATGTTTTTTTCGCAAAAATTGTGCGAGTACGTGGAAGGTGATAGTCATCACGATGACGAGTTGGGTAGATATGAAGAGTTATTTCTTGTGAACATATGTGCAAAAATGTACATTTTATACATAAAAATACCAACATTATAATGAAACAAATCAATCAATTTCAGATTTTTGCTTCTACACAAAAGATCATTTTGTGTGAAATAAATATCCAATATTACTAATTATTCTTAAAGCACGTTTTTGAAGAAGAAAAAGGGTATCAAGCAAAAACTGAGATGAATTGCCCCAATTGCTATCATTTTAGCAAAAAAAAAATAAATATTGAAACAGTAACAATGGAGGTGAGGTGATAACAAATCTGACGTACCCCTAAATTGACTCGACCTACCCTCTTTCCCCTATTGTATCATACCTACCACCAACATCGCACCAGATAAATTTGTAGTCACTGTCCACTATAATAGCCAACAGGATTATACTAAAAAAGCCCTTGTAGTTGCAGCATAGCGAGCCGGACAGAGGAGGCTTTCTGATGGCCACATGCTTGCCATCAATAGCTGCCACACAGTGGGGAAAATTCCACCGCTTGTAGAATCCACCAGCAAGTTGTTTCCATCCATCAGGGGTTGAAGGGGCTGTCATGACTTCATCTGCATACTCGTCACATAATATTATGGCCTGACACACTTCCCTTGCCACTACAGATAGGGTGTTTTCAGGCACCCTCCACCCATACTGCATGTCGGAGTACTTGGTGCCAGACACAAGATGACGGAGAGTAGCTGCCAACTTGAGACCTTCTTCCAGCGGCTCCCTGTACCAGGTATACTGCCTCCTGATTCTTCCTCAGACCCTCTCCAAGGATTTAATCGTAGAGTTCAGGGGGCATGCAGAGAAATTTCTTGAAAGTCGAAGGGTCTTCTCTTCTGAGCTCAACCAACAGCTGGTCGTAGATTCCAAAAGCCCTTCTTCTGGCAGGGTTCAGTCACGTCCTTCTCCAGATACGACGTCGTCTGAAGCCTCGTCTCCATCTGAATCGGCCTCTGATGAACTGATGTAGGTTCAGCTGCTCATGTATAATATCATTCTGAGCCATTGCCAGTAAATACTGGACTCTGAGGCGGGCTGCATCTTCCATTTTTCTGAAGAAACTTTGAAACTTTCAGGTGGAATGTTTATATATGAGCAGCGTGGCGAGTGGCTGGTCACAGAGAGCAGCTCAGCATTCGCCAATTTTTTCGTCAGGTCATTCGCTCGTATTCGTATCACTTCGCAATCCATAGTTTGTCATAGTATCTCTTAGACTTGCCTTCGTGTATGCATCGCCTTTCAAATTTAGTAAAAGTCAATCTTAGTTTCCCCTCGCATAGAAGATGGCAAGCGAAAATACGTTTGTCATAGTATCTTCGTTTCTATGCGCAAGTCATATTTAGTCATCGTGGTGCTTCGTTTAGGGTTCTTTCGAGATCGGTCCACCTTGGCAAAAGCACGATGAGGGACTATGCGTGACAGTAGCACACGAATTAAGCTGGTATCTCACTGAGCGGCGAACGTTTGCGAACGTAGCGAATTTGAGATTCGCCAACTTTTCTGACGAATGTTTGCGAAAAATCAAAGTTCGCTTCTGCCATTAGCGACAGTTAGCGACTTTTAGCGATGTTTAGCGACAATTAGCAACACTTTAGCGAATGTTTGCGAAAGTGTTTGCGAACACAGGTGGCGACTATTAGCGAATGTTAGCAAATGTTAGCGACAATTTTGCAAATGTTAGCGACAATTTTGCAAATGTTAGCGACAGTTTTGCAAATATTAGCAACTGTTTGCAAATCCTTTGCGACAATTTTGCGAATGTTCTTAGACCTAGAAAAGTACCAGGCGACTGTGTATAGTAAGACCCATAAAACGACATAAAACCTTCCACTGAATTCAGATCTCTTGTGACAACCGTTCAAGATGGATTTCCAGGATATGGAAATAAATTTCTGCCAAGAAGAGGCTCAAGGTGTTGCTATCCTTGAAGAGCTGCTTTGTCAGGCTGCTGCTACAGCTATTCTCTCTAAAGAAGAAAGAATGAAAATGTTCACTCTTGAAGAAGTGAATAACAGAAAAGAGTGAGTTTCAAGTGAAATTAGAGTGATTTTGGAGTGAAAATGTTCATTCTCACTCAAAATTCACTCCAATTTCACTCAAAACTCACTCTTTTCTGTAATTCACTCCTTCAAGAGTGAACATTTTCACTCTTTCTTTTTTAGAGAGCTGTGCAGCATAAGAGAAATAAAATAAAGAAAAACAAGAAAGGAAGAAGAAAAGAAAGAGAGTCAGAAAGTGCTTGTTGCAGAGGACAGACTTTAGTCAATATGAAAAGATTTGAAGCAATTACAATCATGATGGAGATATCAAGAGCTTCAAGAACTTTCTTAGAGTGGAACCTTGTCTGTTTCAGAAGCTTTTATATAGGAACCATGTGGTTACTTGTTCGCTAGCAGTGGCGAATCATATAAAAATGTTAGCGACACCGTATTACGACCGTTTGCGAATTCTTACGAGTGTTTTGCGAATGTTTGCGAATGTTTGCGATAGCGAAAATACAAATTCGCAAAGGTTCGCAAAGAAAGAACATGTTCAAAATTTCTTTGCGACGAAAAACTGTTTGCGACAATAAAAACCGTTTGCGAACTTTCTTGCGAATGTTAACGAACCTTTTGCAACCGTTTACGAACCCTGGCGAATTCCCAAATTCGCTACGTTCGCAAACGTTCGCCGCTCAGTGAGATACCCCCTTTAGCGAACCGTATTACGACCGTTTGCGAATCCTTACGAGTGTTTTGCGAATGTTTGCAACTGTTAGCGAAAATACAAATTCGCAAAGAAATTTTGAACATGTTCAAAATTTCTTTGCGACAAGAAAAACTGTTTGCGACAATAAAAACCGTTTGCGAACTTTCTTGCGAATGTTAACGAACCTTTTGCAACCCTTTACGAACCCTGGCAAAATCCCAAATTCGCTACGTTCGCAAACGTTCGCCGCTCAGTGAGATACCCCCTTTACAGATAGTGTGTAGCGATGTCAGCACTCCCGAGGGCAAGCCGCCCTATAGATAAATCTGACTTCAGAGCACTGTATAGCTTATGGCAGCCAGCCATAACTGGGGGCTTCAAAAGAAGAACAAAAACACTTTCAATGGGTTATGAGATGAGTCAGGGCGTTGCAATGTCAGTGCATGAATTATTTATCAGTATACTTGAAGCCCCTGGTTAGAAATTAGCATAAAAACAGTACCCAAACCGAATTGGTCTATACAAGTGCCTCATATACTGGCAACCGAGAATGAGTGAGCATTGATTTCGCATGATATCAAAGAATCTATTCTCAGTATAGAATCTTTTATGACATTCGACATTGCAAGGGTTTATCTGACAGGGGGTTATACCATAATACGGGCAGTTTGAGCTGAGTAATGTAAAATCTAACGGAATCTCTGATTTGTTAGCTATTTGAATGAAGCAAGTACAGTAATTAGTCACTTCTATACTATGGAACGATTTCTTCCAAACCTTATACACGGTAGTATAAATGGATGAAAAGCAAATGGAAATAGATGGACGAGTAGCAAAATGGACAATTAGAAATGGTGTGCTCGATTCAAATGTTTATTGCAGACTCCTCATGTCTGGAAAAGTACCAAACATAGCATGCTTGTTAGATGTATTAGGCATTATAGATTCAGGAATTCATGCATGCTGTTGGTATGTATATAATAAGACTGGTAGTGGCGCAGATAATGTAGCTATAAAGATTGGTCGAGATGATGCATCGGCGGAGAGTATGATTTTTTTTTTCTCAGAGGTATTTTGGGGGCGCTAAAAAGAAAAAAAAAATTGCCGGATCCAAAAGACATGACCACTGGGTCGGCCCCTATCCTGAATTCCAATATCATGGCCGCCATGAAGAAACAATTATAGGGCTTAAAAATTCTTGTCTTGGCTTCTAAATGACTAATGGCAATAATATTTCGTACACAAGGACTTTTGGACATGCTAAATTCAAATTCATGTGACGGATGGATTTGAAATGTCTGACAAACATATCGAATGGCCGCCATTTTGAATTTCAGTGTGCCGCCTCGACGAAAAGTTGAAAATCCCTATCTTAAGTTCTAAATGACGAATGTTGCTCCGTGCAGGGAAGAATTGATGAGATCTATCGCAGGTGTTGATGAGTTGCTTTGACGAAACACAGCGTTCCTGTTTAAGTATGCGTAGTTCCTCAATCACAGTAAACCGAACGAGCAGCAGTTCGATGCCCCTTTCAATACTTTCGGCAGCAATGTGTATAGAGAACAGGACACGTGAACAAAAATCAGTTAAAAAAATGTAGGCATACTTCGGATCGTTAACTGTAACATGATACTTAAGTATACACAAAAGTAGGGCCCTGCTTTAGCCAATTACATTTCATAATTAGAAATATTTCACATTCAAGTTCTAAACTTCCCCAACGAAGCCATTTTGTGCGCAAGGTAGTTGATCGATTTTTTATGAAGAAAAACTGAAGGGATTTGTTCGCCGCCATATTACCCCCAAGTCCCACACAGGATTTCCACATTTCTTCTGACCGGAGGTCTCCGTGATATATTCAAACTCTGTAAAAGAGCGGCTTAGAGCACTGTCATTGCCAAAGACAGTGTGGAATGTCTGTAAGCATTCAAGAATTGTCATGCAATGAATCTACGAAAAATTTGCACAAAGTGCGAAGAGATTTCGCTCCTTCTCTAAAGGCCTATCGAGACAACGAATTCCCGAACGAATTAAACAAAAATGGAGATGCGTTCGGATCCGTTGCTAATGCTTAAGAATAGTTCATAACAATCACCAAGTTTGACGTTCTTTGTTTCCAGTAGCTAGTTTCGCAGAGATACGCTGGAGCAGGTGTTTTTTTTTTTCTTTGACATGTTCAAAATAAAAGTCAGCTCCGGCGTGTCACTGCGAATCCCTGTACAGCATAGCAACAGCCCCGAGCTTTACATGCATTTGCGTGATATTCGACGGTCGAAAGGCTTCATTTGAATAAAGAAACGTTACCCGCTTTGGCAAATTACGCATTACTTTACGTGCCGGGATTACGCGTCCTTGACAGTAGCATGGGGGTGTCAGAGAAGGAGAAGAAACGAGAATCTTTTCTTTTGCCCATGCCCGATGCTGCCGAGAAGTTATGCACTCTACCGCAGGTGTTGATAAATTGCTTTGACCTAAGACAGCACTTCTGTTTAATGCATCATTCCTAAAATACAACATACCTAGCCAGCAGCAATGCGCTGCCCGTCCAATATTTTCAGCAGCAATTGTGCGTACAATCAAGGAGGTTCTTAAACCTCCTTGGCACAATGTGCAAAGAATATAAATTTATATAGGACACACGAAGGAATGTAGTTAAAAAGATGTACCTCTTTAACTGTAAAACTGACTAAACAGGCAGAAACACGCAATTACCAAGTACTAAATTCGAAAGATTTGATAATTGAGTGTTAAACCCGGCAAACAATATTATGCACTTGATATACGCAAGATTGTTAAATATTACCTTTTTTATGAGATATTAATATTCAGTCCGAAGGTATTAATAACAAGGAGATTTGAAGAAGAAGAAAAAAAAACTTATTATTCCATACACGATTACCGCCAAGTTGCATACAAGATTTCAAAATTTCCTCTGAAATACAGTTCAAAATTCTTAAAATCAAGAACCTCTTCTTTGGTCTCCATATCCAAACCCTATGGAACAGCGGCGTGGAGCACGGAACATCAGAGCCAGTGAAATGCTAAGGGTTAGCCATAGGGTTTGTCTTGCTATAGAACCCATATGCTATTCGCACAAATTGCGAAGAGACTCCACTTTTTCTCCAACACTTTTTTTTTGGTATAGTAGTGGAGAGCATTAGCTGTTATTTTAGACGCGATCGCTATAACAGAGTGACGTTTTGATTTCGAAACTGTTGTATACAGTACATATGTAGGCCTACCTCTGTTTTCCCAGCCCCCCTGACATTCACAAAGCTCCCAAATTCAGGAACTACTTGATTAACAAAAGACATTAGAATGCACCTTAAAAAACAATAGCAGGATCCAAAAGACATGACCACTGGGTCGGCCGCCATCCTGAATTCCAATATCATGGCCGCAATGAAGAAACAATTAGGGCTTAAAAATTCTTGTCTTGGCTTCTAAATGACTTGTGGCATTAATATTTCGTACACAAGGGCTTTTGGACATGCTAAATTCAAATTCATGTGACGGATGGCTTTGAAATGTCTGACAAACATATCGAATGGCCGCCATTTTGAATTTCAGTATGCCGCCTCGACCAAAATGTTGAAAATCCCTATCTTAAGTTCTAAATGGCGAATGTCGCTGAAATTGGTTGCACCTAAATATCATAACACGCTTGGTTAGGAAATGGAATAATATAATCTGTCTGACAAGCGGTTTGCCCGCCATTTTGAATTCCAATATGGCTGCTAAGGCTAATATTACGACTAATTAGATGAAATATAATAGGAGCGGGGAGGGGGGACTGCTGATTCAATTTGCATCGGTGAAGAAAAGGATTTTGTCATGAGGGCAGGGAGTAGGTCTACACAGCTTGCTCCTTTGGTTATGTCTACAGAAGTTGGTCTCAAAGGTAACAGGCGCCGATAATTGCTTGAGTAATCATAGAATTCAATTTTTCACAGTTTGCAGGGTTCATACTATGTAGCACAAGCTGTTTTGATTGCGTAATATAGTGTATGAAATCTGCTGAATCTCTGGTTGTTAGCACTGAAGACGACGAGGAATTTGTCTTGAAGGAAGAGACTTGTTTGTTTGTTTTCCTCCTTTGTAATGCTCGCCGTTGCTTGCCTCACATAGCAACAGGCAGTCAGAGTTTGCATGCATTTGAATAAAATTTAGCTTTTGAAACCATTCACTTAACTAGAAAATGTTATCTGCACTCAGTTTGGTGGCGCAGGCAGGTGGTTACTGGAAAAGAAGTGATATCTCTTCGCTCTTTTGCAAATTTATGCGTAGCCCATATAGCATGACTATTGAAAAAGTAGCATTTCTTCTGGCTTTGGTGTTCCATGTTCCAAACCGCTCTTTAAACGCCTCCTTGTTTTTATCCAGGCAGGTTGTCGGCGGTTATGATGGGATCCAAGTGGGAAAGCATGTTTAAAATGTTATTGTAATGCTTTTGACAGAATTTAGGCGTTTTCACATCAGCCCGATAAAAATCCAAGCTCGAGATATTTTTCGCGATTGTGAATTAGCGCGCTATTTCATTTCTTATTCACATCCACCCGAAGAGAATTAGCCCGAAAATTTTTCGAGCTCATTCGACAGCTGAGCATGTGCAAACAGCTTTAGTAATGTGTGCACTTTCAAATATTTCTCATGCTTTGTGTGCAGTTTGCCTCGATCGATCGGGTCACACACGCTAGGCATGATGGGATGCATCGCGCTAATTTCTTGAGGCGTTTTCACATTATCAAATAGCGCGCTAGTTCGCCAATTATCCCGCTATTTCAGAAATTTCCCGAGTTGGACTCGAGAAATTTTCTCGACCAGAGAGATACCATAGGCGTTTTCACATCAGCCCGATGTTCCGAAATAGCGCGCTATTTTCTGACTTGGGAAATTATCCCGATAGCGAAATAGCGCGCTATTTGATAATGTGAAGACAAATTAGCGTGCTGATTGTATCGCTCTGATCGAGAAAATTTCTCGAGTCCAACTCGGGAAATTTCTGAAATAGCGGGATAGTAGCGCGCTACTTGATAATGTGAAAACGACTCGAGATATTAGCGCGATGCATCCCATCATGCGTAGCGTGTGTAACCCGATCGATCGAGGCAAACTGCACACAAATCATGAGGAATTTTCGAGAGGGCACACACATTACTGATGCTGTTTTTCGCATACTCAGCTGTCGAATTAGCTCGAAAAAAAAAACATCGGGCTAATTAGGCGTTTTCACATCAGCCCGATAAAAATCCAAGCTCGAGATATTTTTCGCAGAAAATAGTCAGCAAAATAGCGCGCTATTTCGAAACATCGGGCTGATGTGAATAAGAAATGAAAAAGCGCGCTAATTCGCAATCGCGAAAAATATCTCGAGCTTGGATTTTTATCGTTCTGATGTGAAAACGCCTATTTAGTGCGCTAATTTGTGTTCGCATTATCAAATAGCGCGCTATTTTGTGATCGGGTTAATTTCCCACGTCAGAAAACAGCGTGCTATTTCGAAACATCGGGCTGATGTGACAACGCCTAATGTAATTAACGGGTGATGAATGTCCATGGTCACAGCAAGTCAGTACATGTATAATACCTGCGATAGCGCGTGTAACTTCTAAGCGACACGGAGCAATCTGGGGTATAAAAAAAGAAAGGAGAGATTGTTCAAATATATATATATATATTTTTTTTTTCTGTAACACCTCTCAGACGGACTTCGTGATAGGCATCTTTCAAGAACGGCTGATTTCGATGGCACCAATAGGCGTTTTCACATCAGCCCGATAAAAATCCAAGCTCGAGATATTTTTCGCAGAAAATAGTCAGCAAAATAGCGCGCTATTTCGAAACATCGGGCTGATGTGAAGCGCGTAAATGAAGACACGGGGAATTGTCCATAGGACACCCAGAGGACATTTTGTTCCTTCTGTATTGTTGATAGTGGCTTGCTATGCGTTGATAGTGGCTTGCCTCACATAGCATCAGGTGGAGGGAGCTTGCTGCATTTGAATACGATTCAGATTTCGAAAGGAATCACTTGACTAGAAATGATAACCTCGCCCAGTTTGGATCTTTGGGTGACTTTGAGAAAGTGCTGATTTCGACAGCACTAATGAAGACACGGTATTTTGTCATTAGGGCAGCGAGTGATAAAGTTGCCCCTTTTGTAATGTTCGTGGTAGCTTGCCTCACATAGCACCAGGTGGTGGGAGTTTGCATGCATTTGAATAGGATTCAGGTTTTGAAAGGGATCATGATTAGAAATGTTAACCGCACGCAGTTTGGATTCTTGGGCGACTTTGAAAAACTGCAGATTTCGATAGCACTGATGAAGACATGGTATTTTTTTGTCATTAGGGCAGCGAGTGATCAGGTTGCCCCTTTGTACCGTCCGTAGATAGGAGCCTGCCTCACATAGCATCAGGCGGCGGGAGTTTCCATGTATTTGAATACGATTCAGGTTTTGAAAGCAAACACATTAATGTTAACATCCCCCAGTTTTGATCCTTGTGCCAGTTTTGTTTTTGTTTTTGTTTTATAGAAACTGCGTGATTTCGATAGCACCGATGAAGACACTGTATTTTGTTAATGGGGCAGGGAGTGGTCACGTTGCCCCTTTTGTGATGTTAGTAGTAGCTTGACGCACATAGCACCAGGTGGTGGGAATTTGCATGCATTTGAATACGATTCAGGTTTTGAAAGGAATCAACTGACTAAGAATGTTAACCGTACCCAATTTGGGTCGTGTGACAAGCTACGCCTACTTTGAGAAACTGCTGATTTTGTTGGCACCAATGAAAACACGGCATTTTCTCGATAAGGCATCGATCGAGTGGTCAGGTTGCCTATTTTGTAATGTTCGTAGTAGTTTGCCTCACCCAGCATCAGTTAGCGAGAATTCGCATGCATTCGAATATATTTTAGCTTTTGAAAAGAATCATTTGACTAAGAATGTTAACCGCACCCAGTTTGGTTCGTGTGATAGGCATGATACGTAAGGCCTACTCTAAGGCTGCGTTCACATAGAAGTATACTATTCGGGTATTCGGGGCTCGTTTTCGAGGGCACGCGAATAGCTTGAATCGAACGATAGGATTTCCTCACACCGGTTCACATAAGAGGGCACTATTCGAAAGTACCGAATAGCTGCGAATAGTATAGCAAAGTGGGAATCGAACATGTTCGATTTTCTTGCAGCGTATACCGTCTCTCGTTTATGAAATAATGACACTTTTGGTCTGGATTTGCCCTTTAGCAAAAATAAGCATGTAGACTGACATTCTGATGCAGTTTAGAAATTTTTAATAAGATTTGCTGGGATGTAGGAGGAAGAAATCCTCACTGCATGGGATGGTGAGTTGACGGTGCGGGTGATGGTGTATTCGGTGCCCGAATACCGAATAGCGAATAGCGAATAGCGAATACCGAATACCGAATACCGAATACTTCTATGTGAACGCAGCCTTAGGCTGGGTTCACATAAGGAGTACACGGTATACGGTATTCGCTATTCCTTATTTGCTATTCGCTATACTTCCTCCTAC
The DNA here is from genome assembly GCF_040938485.1 of Diadema antillarum. Lineage (NCBI taxonomy): Eukaryota > Metazoa > Echinodermata > Echinoidea > Diadematoida > Diadematidae > Diadema > Diadema antillarum. The sequence goes on from NW_027271228.1 coordinate 215,961, forward strand.
ACAACCATCTTATCAAGAGTTTCTAAACTGAGATTACATTGGAACGTACCATTTTTGTGACAAGAAAGCTATAAATTGAGTATATGAATAAAAAACTGATCCAACTCCAACCTGGGGTCATTTTGGGTAAATCAACTAAAACTGATTATTTCTAATTGGTTTAATAACATTATTTGATCATGATACACAACACTGCATCAGAATATCAGTCTACATGTTTATTTTTGCTAAAGGGCAAATCCAGACCAAAATTTTCATCATTTTCATAAACGAGACGAGATTGTATACGCTGCATGAAAATCGAACAAGCACGATTCCCATTATACCATGCTATACGCAGCTGTACGGCATTTTCGAACATTAGGAAATCCTATCGTTCGATTCAAGCTATTCGTGTGCTCTCGAAAACGTGCACCAAATACCCGAATAGTGTACTCCTATGTGAACCCAGCCTAAGGAACAGCTGATTTTTTTCGTAGCACCAATGAAGACACGGTATTTTGTCAATAGAGCAGTCAGTGGACATTTTGCCCCTTTTGTATTGTTCCTAGTATAGTCTGCCCCACATAACATCAGTTGGCGGGAATTCGCATGCATTTCAATAAAATTAGACTTCTATGATTGGAATCCCTTGACTGAGAATGTTAACCGCACCCACTTTGGGTGGCGTGACAGGATATATTGAGAAACTGCTGATTTTGTGAGAACCAATGAAAACGAGGGATTATCTTATTTGGGCGTTGAAGAGAGTTTTTACTCCTGTCATTGGCTATAGGGGGTAGATTCAGTGAAAACAGGGAGGTGGAACCATCTCCCTGGTGAAAAGTATTAAAGGGGACAGCGTGGATAGAGACCAGCCTGTATCACCTCTGAAGGAGAGTCTTTGCTTCATGGAGGAGTCGTGCATGCTGAGGAACGAGTCATTTTCCTCTGCAGCAAGACATCCGACATCATGCCGGTGAGGAGCGGTGAGGACCACACGGCCGTTTCGTGGACATCATCTCCCCCAGGAGTCGGGCAGCTGTCTACTGGCTCCTTTGTACCGGCATTCAAAGCTATTATAAGTAAAACACATTTAGCTCTCTATTTATTTATTCATTTATTTATTCATCTATTTATTTGCTTCATGAAATATCTGTAGACTATAAAGATGTATTGTCTTAGGAAAAACTACACACAATGTGTGCATCCAATGGTTTTTTATGTTTACAAGTTATGTTATGTAACATCGTTTGTGTGGAAACTGTATTAACTGGTCTTATATTTTCTATGACTGTCGTATCAAAGGTGAATGCTAGTCGACAACCTCACCATGCCGAGTGTTCCTAACAGCCTTTATGGGGGACGTGCAGCCAGTGAGACCAATCCAATTCTGATCAGTGTAGTGAGATGTAGATTGCGGAAAAGTTTATCGATGTTGTGTTTTATGTTTCTAGTTAATAAGACTTCTACAGGTTACCTGTCAAGTCTTCGACCCAGAATGCCGAGCATCCCATCGCCTTTATGGGGCATGCAACCAACGAGACTAATCCACGCTCAAACAACCCATTCTAGAGTAGACCAAATAGAGCCATCTTCGACGGCCGGGGCCGCCACTCCCGAACTTCACATTGGTCAGCACGGTGGGGACGACTTTTACGCCCGGGTAATGCATCTAAAATCTTGATCTTTAAGTGACTTGGCTGTCTTTTGGGGGACTGGCTGCTTACTAGTAGGGCCTATTTGCTTAATCCAAGATAACTTTATTTCTTTATGATAATATTCCTTTATGATAAGATTTGAATAATCTTTGAAGGCAAATGACTGCGAACAAATTTCAATTTTAATTATATACTTTTGGATGAAACTGCAGTTAAAAAAATATTTGTACATCAAGTAAGGTTAGATAATATTTGGATCCACAATCCATTTTGGTATTTCCTGACAGACAATATAAATCTAATATCTTAAACCACAAGACTGCATGGAGGCTCTCCAATAATGAATTTATACCTTTCTTTTGGTTTTAATTCTCTTCCGAAGAAAGCAACAAAATAGCTGGCGACATGCTTTGTATGTCGTATGTACAACAGTATTCCCTGTTGTCTCGAGACATTTAGCTGAATAACACGACTTACCCTCTAATAACGACAGCTTCATCTTAAAACTTGAAAATAACTCAAAAGACCTGGTCAAGCTTCAAATCTTTGGTATAAATACAGATTGATGGACTTCTTGTAGATATCTTGTACAGTTGATTGCAATAAAGAAGAATGTTACGAAATTAGAATAAAAGTTTATTTTCAGAACCGGTTTTCGTCTTTATTTTCAGAGTGCCCAGACTGAAAAGTGACACTACCAATCTCATTTTGTATGCAGAGTATATGAGATAAAATATGTCAAAGTGCAGAATGTACAGACCCCAGGGGGTATGCTATCACGGTGCCCACCCAGTCGGCACTGTGACAGCACACCCCCTGGGGTCTGTACCCTCTGCACTTTTGATATATTTATCTTATATACTCGGCATACAAAATGAAATGGAAAATAAAAATCATTTGTTCAGGATTGTAATTTCGGGTGTGTTGTGAAAGTGCATAGCGTGAAATACGACATCCACTTCACTTTATACATCACAGTATACAAAATGATTTCAAAATCAAGTGTGTGTGTGTGTGTGTGTGTGTTGGTGTGTCTGCGTGGCGTGTCCCATATCACGTAGTAAACAAGACTATACAAAAAGATATAGAAAAATATAAATTTCTTAAAAGACACAAAACAATCGACCCGACAAGACTCAGTATCATGTTCCACATCGAGGGGGTGGAGTTTAAACAAGATACACGCTTGTTTTAAACCCATCCACTAGGTGTGGCACATTCTTCGATACTGGGTCTTGTCTGGTCGAGTGTTTGTGTCTTTTTAGAAATTTATATTTTTCTATATCGTTTTGTAGTGCAGTACTTAGTAGAGTGTGCCACACCCAGGGGGTGGGGTGCAGTACTAGAGTGTGCCACACCCAGGGGGTGGGGTGCAGTACTAGAGTGTGCCACACCCAGGGGGTGGGGTGCAGTACTAGAGTGTGCCACACCCAGGGGGTGGGGTGCAGTACTAGAGTGTGCCACACCCAGGGGGTGGGGTGCAGTACTAGAGTGTGCCACACCCAGGGGGTGGGGTGCAGTACTAGAGTGTGCCACACCCAGGGGGTGGGGTGCAGTACTAGAGTGTGCCACACCCAGGGGGTGGGGTGCAGTACTAGAGTGTGCCACACCCAGGGGGTGGGGTGCAGTACTAGAGTGTGCCACACCCAGGGGGTGGGGTGCAGTACTAGAGTGTGCCACACCCAGGGGGTGGGGTGCAGTACTAGAGTGTGCCACACCCAGGGGGTGGGGTGCAGTACTAGAGTGTGCCACACCCAGGGGGTGGGGTGCAGTACTAGAGTGTGCCACACCCAGGGGGTGGGGTGCAGTACTAGAGTGTGCCACACCCAGGGGGTGGGGTGCAGTACTAGAGTGTGCCACACCCAGGGGGTGGGGTGCAGTACTAGAGTGTGCCACACCCAGGGGGTGGGGTGCAGTACTAGAGTGTGCCACACCCAGGGGGTGGGGTGCAGTACTAGAGTGTGCCACACCCAGGGGGTGGGGTGCAGTACTAGAGTGTGCCACACCCAGGGGGTGGGGTGCAGTACTAGAGTGTGCCACACCCAGGGGGTGGGGTGCAGTACTAGAGTGTGCCACACCCAGGGGGTGGGGTGCAGTACTAGAGTGTGCCACACCCAGGGGGTGGGGTGCAGTACTAGAGTGTGCCACACCCAGGGGGTGGGGTGCAGTACTAGAGTGTGCCACACCCAGGGGGTGGGGTGCAGTACTAGAGTGTGCCACACCCAGGGGGTGGGGTGCAGTACTAGAGTGTGCCACACCCAGGGGGTGGGGTGCAGTACTAGAGTGTGCCACACCCAGGGGGTGGGGTGCAGTACTAGAGTGTGCCACACCCAGGGGGTGGGGTGCAGTACTAGAGTGTGCCACACCCAGGGGGTGGGGTGCAGTACTAGAGTGTGCCACACCCAGGGGGTGGGGTGCAGTACTAGAGTGTGCCACACCCAGGGGGTGGGGTGCAGTACTAGAGTGTGCCACACCCAGGGGGTGGGGTGCAGTACTAGAGTGTGCCACACCCAGGGGGTGGGGTGCAGTACTAGAGTGTGCCACACCCAGGGGGTGGGGTGCAGTACTAGAGTGTGCCACACCCAGGGGGTGGGGTGCAGTACTAGAGTGTGCCACACCCAGGGGGTGGGGTGCAGTACTAGAGTGTGCCACACCCAGGGGGTGGGGTGCAGTACTAGAGTGTGCCACACCCAGGGGGTGGGGTGCAGTACTAGAGTGTGCCACACCCAGGGGGTGGGGTGCAGTACTAGAGTGTGCCACACCCAGGGGGTGGGGTGCAGTACTAGAGTGTGCCACACCCAGGGGGTGGGGTGCAGTACTAGAGTGTGCCACACCCAGGGGGTGGGGTGCAGTACTAGAGTGTGCCACACCCAGGGGGTGGGGTGCAGTACTAGAGTGTGCCACACCCAGGGGGTGGGGTGCAGTACTAGAGTGTGCCACACCCAGGGGGTGGGGTGCAGTACTAGAGTGTGCCACACCCAGGGGGTGGGGTGCAGTACTAGAGTGTGCCACACCCAGGGGGTGGGGTGCAGTACTAGAGTGTGCCACACCCAGGGGGTGGGGTGCAGTACTAGAGTGTGCCACACCCAGGGGGTGGGGTGCAGTACTAGAGTGTGCCACACCCAGGGGGTGGGGTGCAGTACTAGAGTGTGCCACACCCAGGGGGTGGGGTGCAGTACTAGAGTGTGCCACACCCAGGGGGTGGGGTGCAGTACTAGAGTGTGCCACACCCAGGGGGTGGGGTGCAGTACTAGAGTGTGCCACACCCAGGGGGTGGGGTGCAGTACTAGAGTGTGCCACACCCAGGGGGTGGGGTGCAGTACTAGAGTGTGCCACACCCAGGGGGTGGGGTGCAGTACTAGAGTGTGCCACACCCAGGGGGTGGGGTGCAGTACTAGAGTGTGCCACACCCAGGGGGTGGGGTGCAGTACTAGAGTGTGCCACACCCAGGGGGTGGGGTGCAGTACTAGAGTGTGCCACACCCAGGGGGTGGGGTGCAGTACTAGAGTGTGCCACACCCAGGGGGTGGGGTGCAGTACTAGAGTGTGCCACACCCAGGGGGTGGGGTGCAGTACTAGAGTGTGCCACACCCAGGGGGTGGGGTGCAGTACTAGAGTGTGCCACACCCAGGGGGTGGGGTGCAGTACTAGAGTGTGCCACACCCAGGGGGTGGGGTGCAGTACTAGAGTGTGCCACACCCAGGGGGTGGGGTGCAGTACTAGAGTGTGCCACACCCAGGGGGTGGGGTGCAGTACTAGAGTGTGCCACACCCAGGGGGTGGGGTGCAGTACTAGAGTGTGCCACACCCAGGGGGTGGGGTGCAGTACTAGAGTGTGCCACACCCAGGGGGTGGGGTGCAGTACTAGAGTGTGCCACACCCAGGGGGTGGGGTGCAGTACTAGAGTGTGCCACACCCAGGGGGTGGGGTGCAGTACTAGAGTGTGCCACACCCAGGGGGTGGGGTGCAGTACTAGAGTGTGCCACACCCAGGGGGTGGGGTGCAGTACTAGAGTGTGCCACACCCAGGGGGTGGGGTGCAGTACTAGAGTGTGCCACACCCAGGGGGTGGGTGGGGTGTGGGGTGCAGTACTAGAGTGTGCCACACCCAGGGGGTGGGGTGCAGTACTAGAGTGTGCCACACCCAGGGGGTGGGGTGCAGTACTAGAGTGTGCCACACCCAGGGGGTGGGGTGCAGTACTAGAGTGTGCCACACCCAGGGGGTGGGGTGCAGTACTAGAGTGTGCCACACCCAGGGGGGTGGGGTGCAGTACTAGAGTGTGCCACACCCAGGGGGTGGGGTGCAGTACTAGAGTGTGCCACACCCAGGGGGTGGGGTGCAGTACTAGAGTGTGCCACACCCAGGGGGTGGGGTGCAGTACTAGAGTGTGCCACACCCAGGGGGTGGGGTGCAGTACTAGAGTGTGCCACACCCAGGGGGTGGGGTGCAGTACTAGAGTGTGCCACACCCAGGGGGGTGGGGTGCAGTACTAGAGTGTGCCACACCCAGGGGGTGGGGTGCAGTACTAGAGTGTGCCACACCCAGGGGGTGGGGTGCAGTACTAGAGTGTGCCACACCCAGGGGGTGGGGTGCAGTACTAGAGTGTGCCACACCCAGGGGGTGGGGTGCAGTACTAGAGTGTGCCACACCCAGGGGGTGGGGTGCAGTACTAGAGTGTGCCACACCCAGGGGGTGGGGTGCAGTACTAGAGTGTGCCACACCCAGGGGGTGGGGTGCAGTACTAGAGTGTGCCACACCCAGGGGGTGGGGTGCAGTACTAGAGTGTGCCACACCCAGGGGGTGGGGTGCAGTACTAGAGTGTGCCACACCCAGGGGGTGGGGTGCAGTACTAGAGTGTGCCACACCCAGGGGGTGGGGTGCAGTACTAGAGTGTGCCACACCCAGGGGGTGGGGGTGCAGTACTAGAGTGTGCCACACCCAGGGGGTGGGGTGCAGTACTAGAGTGTGCCACACCCAGGGGGTGGGGTGCAGTACTAGAGTGTGCCACACCCAGGGGGTGGGGTGCAGTACTAGAGTGTGCCACACCCAGGGGGTGGGGTGCAGTACTAGAGTGTGCCACACCCAGGGGGTGGGGTGCAGTACTAGAGTGTGCCACACCCAGGGGGTGGGGTGCAGTACTAGAGTGTGCCACACCCAGGGGGTGGGGTGCAGTACTAGAGTGTGCCACACCCAGGGGGTGGGGTGCAGTACTAGAGTGTGCCACACCCAGGGGGTGGGGTGCAGTACTAGAGTGTGCCACACCCAGGGGGTGGGGTGCAGTACTAGAGTGTGCCACACCCAGGGGGTGGGGTGCAGTACTAGAGTGTGCCACACCCAGGGGGTGGGGTGCAGTACTAGAGTGTGCCACACCCAGGGGGTGGGGTGCAGTACTAGAGTGTGCCACACCCAGGGGGTGGGGTGCAGTACTAGAGTGTGCCACACCCAGGGGGTGGGGTGCAGTACTAGAGTGTGCCACACCCAGGGGGTGGGGTGCAGTACTAGAGTGTGCCACACCCAGGGGGTGGGGTGCAGTACTAGAGTGTGCCACACCCAGGGGGTGGGGTGCAGTACTAGAGTGTGCCACACCCAGGGGGTGGGGTGCAGTACTAGAGTGTGCCACACCCAGGGGGTGGGGTGCAGTACTAGAGTGTGCCACACCCAGGGGGTGGGGTGCAGTACTAGAGTGTGCCACACCCAGGGGGTGGGGTGCAGTACTAGAGTGTGCCACACCCAGGGGGTGGGGTGCAGTACTAGAGTGTGCCACACCCAGGGGGTGGGGTGCAGTACTAGAGTGTGCCACACCCAGGGGGTGGGGTGCAGTACTAGAGTGTGCCACACCCAGGGGGTGGGGTGCAGTACTAGAGTGTGCCACACCCAGGGGGTGGGGTGCAGTACTAGAGTGTGCCACACCCAGGGGGTGGGGTGCAGTACTAGAGTGTGCCACACCCAGGGGGTGGGGTGCAGTACTAGAGTGTGCCACACCCAGGGGGTGGGGTGCAGTACTAGAGTGTGCCACACCCAGGGGGTGGGGTGCAGTACTAGAGTGTGCCACACCCAGGGGGTGGGGTGCAGTACTAGAGTGTGCCACACCCAGGGGGTGGGGTGCAGTACTAGAGTGTGCCACACCCAGGGGGTGGGGTGCAGTACTAGAGTGTGCCACACCCAGGGGGTGGGGTGCAGTACTAGAGTGTGCCACACAGACATCTTCACGGTCGGCATCGACATAATCATCTTTGGAATTATCATTGTCATCGACGTCGTCTTCATCGTCTTTGTGATCTTCACCGTCATTGTCATCGACGTCGTCTTCATCGTCTTTGTGATCTTCACCGTCATCGTCATTGTCATCGACGTCGTCTTCGTTGTCGACCTCGACATCATTATCTTCGTAATCATCATTGTCATCGACGTCGTCTTCGTGGTCGACATCGATATCATCTTCGTAATCGTCATTGTCATCGACGTCATCTTCATCGTCTTTGTGATCTTCACCGTCATCGTCATTGTCATCGTCTTTGTGATATTCACCGTCATCATCATTATCATCGACGTCGTCGTCGGCGTCATCGGCGTCTTCGTCTTCGTCTTCGTTGTCGTAATCGTCATCATCGGCGTCATCGGCGTCGTTATCGTCAACGTCGTCGTCATCGTCGTCAATGTCGTAATCATCTTCGTCATCGTCGTCGTAATCATCTTCTTCATCATCGTCGTTATCATCTTCGTCATCATCGTCGTCATCCGTAATCATCGTAATCATCTTCGTCATCATCGTCGTCATCTTTGTCATCGTCGTAATCATCTTCGTCATCATCGTCGTCATCTTCGTCATCATCCTCGTCATCGTCGTAATCATCTTCGTCGTCATCGGCGAAATCATTTTCGTCGTCATCATCGTAATCATCTTCGTCATCATTGTCTTCAACATCGTAATCATCTTCGTCGTCATCATCGTACTCATCTTCGTCATCATCGTCGTTATCATCTTCGTCATCATCGTCGTCATCCGTAATCGTAATCATCTTCATCATCATCGTCATCTTTGTCATGGTTGTAATCATCTTCGTCATCATCGTCGTCTTTGTCATAATTATTGTCGTAATCATCGTCGTAATCATCTTCGTCATCATCGTCGTCATCTTTGTCATCGTCGTAATCATCTTCGTCATCATCGTCGTAATCATCGTCTTAATCATCTTCGTCATCATCGTCGTCATCGTCGTTATCATCTCCGTCGTCATCCTTGTAATCATCTTCGTCATCATCGTCGTAATTATCTTCGTCATCATCGTAATCATCTTTGTAATCATCGTCGTAATCATCTTTGTAATCATTGTCGTCATCGTCATTGTTGTCTTCATGGTCATTGATGTCGTCTTCGTGATTATCATCGACGTTGTCTGTGTGATTATCGTCGACATCGTCGTCGTCATCAATATCATCGCCTTCGTGATCATCATCATCATCGACGTTGTCTTCGTGGTCTACATTGATATCATCTTCGTAATCATCGTCGTCATCAATGTTGTCTCCATCGTCTTTGTGATCTTCGCCGTCAAATTATCATCGTCGTCATCGTCGTCATTGTGATCATCATCATAGATATCATCCTCATTGGCGTCATCGTGATCATCATTAGCCGGGTTCACACGTACAAAATAGCGGGATGACGATCGCGATGCACATCCCGAGTTTATTTACGAGCGTCCACACGTACCAAATTAGCGGGATAGCGATCGCGATCGGTATCCCGCTAATTTGGCGAGCGTCCACACGTACCGAATTATCCCACTAATTGCCGATAGAGATAACAGCAAAGCCTGCAAACTGGGTCACACAGCGCCCTTCTCTATCACTGCCTGCGCGCACTTACCTTTGTCCATTGTCTTTTACGCGTCAGTGGTGTGGTTCGCGCGCTGTTGTTGTGCTCCAAAAGGTGAAGGACCTCTTCACAGAGGCCTTGCTGTTGTGATGTGCGCATTGCATGATGGGATATAAAAACTCGAGATTCTAATCCCGACCGTTCACACGTACCAGCGCGGGGCCAATTATCCCGCTAATTGATGAACCAGCGCAAGATTTCTTGGGATTAGCATCGCGATGCTTATCCCGCTAATTTTCGGGTTTTTTCTGTCCTCACGTGCAAAAAACTCGGGATGACGATCGCGATGCAAATCTCGAGATTTGTATCCCGTCATTGGTGTACATGTGAACCCGGCTAATGTCGTTATATGTCGTATATTTGAATGATGGGAGTATATTCTGCATTACCACTTGCCCTCAAACTGGAGAAATTGACCTAAAAGAGTCAGCTACTTCAGATACCATATTATATAATATATTTCGATGTGCTTTCATTTTCTCAATAATTCACAAAAGTCAACCCTGTAGCAAAAATGTTGCCTTCTGTAACACATTGAAATGCACAGTATATTGTGTGAAAGCTAAAATATTGTTATCTCTTCCATTTTGAAAGAGATGATACTACCGTACGTGTGATTCTCACTCAATCAATGTGCTTCTTAATCATGAATTCAACCATTCTGCACATATCTTTTCATCTATCTCTCTTTGTATGAATATATGTACTGCTTTATGTTTCTCTCCGACAGTTTAACGAGTTATTCTCTTCTTTCTTTCCAGGAAAACTTTAGCACAAGAAAAACAACACTCATAAGGACATGACGTTGAGGATGAACTCAGCTGTCTTGCTATAGTTGTTCTGGAGGAGGTTGGCAGTCCAGTGGGACGCCATCATCGGCCAGCTTGGAGCACATCGTTGGCTGGTCTATCGGTCTATCTGGACCTGGACCAGGTTCCTGGGACACCAGTCTATCACCTCATACTAGTACCTCTTCGGGTCTCTGTTTCCCCAAACATAAAAAAAAAATACATTTCATGTAACAATTATTAAACAATCACAAAAGTGTGTATACTTTTTCTCTGCCAACCCTTGCATTCGGGGAGCATTTCTTTTTGCTTTGGGCTGTGCAAGACAACCAAATTACATACAAACTGGACTCATATTGTACATTGTTACAAATACAACGACAAAAAAAAAATGGTGTACATATATATTTCCTGAGCTACATCTTGTGTTCCTAGGCCCCATTTCTCTTTGAATTGGTCTTTGGAAAGCTGTCATAATGGATATACAAACTCTTTTCCAGGCCACTTATTTACAAAGAGAGCACGGCACATGGTTGATTGTGCTTTTTGCTCTCTCATATGCTTTGATATGCATGAGTCATTCCACTCCATTACTGATTGCACAAGATACAATACAGCTGATACAAATTCTACAAACCAAAAACAGAGAATGTACGACGTACAATGACAGAATACACACTGCCCAAAATAAAGATGATAACAAAGCAATTTTTGTGAGTACCCACATCTCCCTTTCTTTCCAAAGTGTCACACACAGATAGAGCGTGCCGGGCTGTGTATTTTTTATTTACACGCAAGCCTGTGGTTTTTCGCAATTAAATTCAATGAAACCGCTCGTGATGCGTCTATGGCTGCGTTTATCAACTTTCCCCAGTTTAAACGACTTTCGAAAGCCCTTTCGATAGCCCTTTCGATAGCCCTTTCCATAGCCCTTTCGAAAGCCCTTTCCATAGCCCTTTCGAAAGCCCTGTCTACTCCCTGTACTATTCATGTGCCGCTTGTTTTCGTCGGCTGCGTTTATCAACTTTCGATAGCCCTTTCGATAGCCCTTTCCATAGCCCTTTCGAGAGCCCTTTCCAAAGCCCTGACTGCCTGTACTATTAATGTGCCGCTTGTTTTCTGAGACGGGACGGCGAAAAGCAATTACCATCATAAAGACATATCTTCCTTTGAGAGTGACGAGTCATGATACAATGCCACATGAATCAATTGTCTTCCTATCTGTGAGGCAGCTCCAGTTTAGCACATACTTCAAATATTTCTGAGTGGCGGCATGAGACATGGGATCAAAGGGAATGAGACTGTTGTTACTCTCTTTCTCAAACCTTGTTGGCGAGAGAAACACCTCCTTGTTCTAAGCATATGCGTGCATTACACACAGCTGTATGTATACACCTGTGTACACGTACTCGTGTGCACTTTACGTGGCGCGCGTCTTTTCAGAAACCGGAAACGCATGGTTGCGTAACCGCAGTACTTAGGGCGACCTAAAGGGCTTTCAAAACAGCTTTGCGTTTATCAACTTCGAAAGGCTTTTACAAACAGGTTTCTGATAACCTGTTTAGGAAACCTGTTTGGATCGTCACAAATTTCGGGCTTTCGAAAAGGGTTTCCTAAAGGGCTTTCAAAACAGCTTTGCGTTTATCAACTCGTGAAAATTCCTTGAAAGCTGTTTGGATAACCTGTTTCTGCCGAGAAAGGAGAGTTGATAAACGCACCCTTTCGTAAAAGGCTTTCCTAAAGGGCTTTCAAAACAGCTTTGCGTTTATCAACTCGTGAAAATTCCTTGAAAGCTGTTTGGATAACCTGTTTCTGCCGAGAAAAGGAGTTGATAAACACAGCCTGTGCTTACTCCACTTGGGTTGATTGTTGGGAAGAGTTCTGTGAGTACTGTTGTACCTCCGCTCTCGCGACGATTCGATTCGTACACGTGCATCAGTGAGTGTGTACACGCGCTGTGAAAGTTTTGCTTGCCGTGGTAGACCTGCATCCATAGTAGGCCTACATGTATAAATATGTATGTGAACGAGTGAGAGTGCGAAAAACAACACAATATAAAACAAAACAAAAATCTGACAAGGAGGAGAGGGGGAGAGAGAGAAAATCATAAGAAAAGAGATAAAAAAGCAATGAATATTCTGTAATATCTCATCAATCATGCACAACAGTGATCAATATTATTGGGGGTTCCATGGAAGACCACAACTTTATTGGTGTATGATGGGGATGTATAATGGGCTACACTGACCAAAGATTATAATATATATAAATTTATATACATATTTAGTCTAGGTCCAAACATGTTGCGAATTCACGTATTGGCTACAATAGAACGAAGAAACAAGAAATGAACTAGTAATGCATTATTTCGCCAATAAAGAATGAGTTTATTTTACTCAAATTTTCGGTGGCCTCCACCTTCTTCAGGAGTCTCGACGGGGAGACCCGTCGAGACTCCTGAAGAGTACAATAAACTGATTCTTTATTGGCGAAATAATGCATTACTAGTTCATTTCTTGATTCTTCGTTATATATATATATATATATATATATATATATATGTTGGAGGTTTTTTAAAGGGATGGTGGGGGCGCTGAGCATGCTACCAAAGGATTAATAGAGAGTCATTAAAAAAAAAAAGGGAGGGGGTTGCGCCAGCCTTTGATTTTGTGAAGGCGCCTCCCCTGTACGGAATTCCTGGATCCTCCCCTGTGACGCGTTATGACATTTGCAGTAAATTTGGAGATTTAGACAATTACGGTCGACGTGTTATGATATTTGTGGTAAATTCGATTTTGACATTTGTCGTCGACGTGTTATGACATTTGCAGTAAAAACGGAAATTTTGACATTTGTCGTCGACGTGTTATTACATTAGTGGTCGTTATGACATTTGTCGTCGACGTCTTATGACATTAGTGGTCGTTATGACATTTGTCGTCGACGTGTTATGACATTAGTGGTCGTTATGACATTTGTCGTCGACGTCTTATGACATTAGTGGTTGTTATGACATTACACGATCCAAATTCAAACGAATTTATTAGGAATTTTCTGCATCGATCATGTATTACAAAAATGAAATACAGTCATTTCTTTTTGTTTACAAGAGAATGGAACATACAGTGTGTACAACCGAATATAAAGCTGAGATATATACGTGAACAGGTTAAAGAAAAGAGTATCTTCTTCTTCTTGGTTATGAGGCAGCGGCAGCTAAATAATGTCCCTCAATTGTTGTAGCCAAGTTACAGTCTGTGGAGTAGGGTGTGTCAGGTCCATGTTGTCAGGAGGGCGGAGATCAGGGCACTCACTCAAGATGTGTTGAGCAGTCTGTTCTGGTGCACCACACTGGCAAGCTGCTGACGGGCGTAGCCCCCAACGATGCATGGCTGCATTGAAACGCCCAACTCCCGTTCGAATCCGATTTAGAGACACCCACTCACTCCTTGGGAGGTTTGCTCCTGGGGGGACAGATGTATTGGGCGTAACAACGAGTTGGGCAGGTAGTTGGGTGTCTTCTTAGCTTGTTCTCCATGTCTGGCAGATGTTGAAGTCTGATCCTCTCAGCGTTGCTGCATGGCGGGAGAAAAATCGGCGAGACTTCAGTCGCTGATGCCGCTGACCCAGAGTTACAGAGCCCTCAACTACGTCGTGGAGGAGGTCGTCCGGGTTGCTGGAGGCCTTGGTGACCAGCCTATGTGTGTGATGTTCTCGGCTCATGGGGGCGGGAGCGATGCCTGAGAGAACAGGTAGGAATTATGTTGGTGTAGGCCGGAGACATCCTGTAATTAATCTCATGGTGTCATTCAGAACTGAGTCAAGTTTCTTGGTGTGAGAGCTCCTACACCACGCAGGGGAGGCGTATTCCGCGGCACTGTATACCAGTGCTAGCGCGCTAGTGCGGAGAGTGGTTGCACTGGCACCCCATCTTGAGCCTGCAAGTCGGCGAAGGAGGATTGTTCCTTGAAGACACTTTTGCACTTATGGCCTTGAGTTGTTCCTTATAGGTCATCTGCCTATCCAACTTCACTCCAAGGTAGGTCGGTGTAGCATTGTATGGAAGAGGTGTTCCATCAAGAATGACACTGAGTTGCCGATTAGCCTCCTTGGTGTTCAGGTGGAAGGCTGTTACCGTTGTCTTGGACATGCTAATCTTGAGTCTCCAGATCCTGAAGTACTTCGCGATTTGCGACATATCTGCAGTGAGGGTATTCTCTACATTTGACCAGGCTTTGTCAGAGTGAAGAAGGCCAAGGTCATCTGCATAGCCATACTGTCGTGAGGTTGTGAAGGGGATGTCACTGATGTATATGTTGAAGAGCAAGGGGGATAGTACAGAGCCTTGAGGAACTCCATTCCGCAGTTGCCGTGGTCTGCTGGACTGTCCATCACTAGTCTTCAGAACGAACCTCCTGTTGGCTAGAATGTTGCAGAGGAACCTCACCATGTGGCGATCAGGGATTGTCTTTAATAATTTCAGAGTCTGACCCTGGTGCCACACAGTGTCATAGGCTGCAGTGAGGTCGACAAAGATGGCGCCGGCTTTGTGATTCTTCTCAAAGCTGTCTTCAATGTCATTGGTCAGCTTGACAATTTGGTGGACTGTACTCCGACCATGGCGGAAGCCCGCTTGTTCATCTGGTAATTGTGGGTCAACCACAGGTTCTATCCTCGCCAGAAGGAGACGTTCCAGAAGCTTGTAAGGGACACAGAGAAGGGAAATTGGTCTGTAGCTCTTGGGGTCATCAACTGGTTTGTTTGGTTTTGGGAGAGCAATTACAGTGGCTTTTCTCCATATCTTAGGTATGACTTGGTTGGTGAAACAGCAAGAATAGAAATCTGTTAACCACTTCTGACATTTGACCCCGCAATGAATAAGGAATTCCGGTGGGATGTTGTCTGGACCTTGGGCCTTTCCACTCCTAAGTAGGGCTAAAGCATTAGCTAACTCCTCCTGAGAGAAAGGGGCCGACAACCATCCATCCACTCCCGGGGCCTGCCATAGGTTGGTAGTCTCCTGTTTCACAGATCGAGTGTGAGCCTTGTCACAGTCCTTGAATCGCCCATTGCTAACAAGTTGTTCCGCGATGGAGTTGGCTGACACGGAGAACATGTTCTAGGTTTGGTACTGTTTCCAGTGAGGCGTTTGAGAGTCTTCCAAGCAACTCTGCTAGAGTGAGTGAAGTCTATCCCTTGCACGGTTTCTTCCCAACGTTTACAACGCTTCCTGTCTAGACAATCAGTCAGTTCTGAGGCTTTGGTGGAAGCCATGTCTCCAGGTTCAGATCGCAAGAACTGGTTGTAGATAGCATCACATTCTTCGTCCCAGGTGGGGATGCAGTGTCGGCGAAAACCGCGTGGGATGGAATTCGTTGCTGCCTTGATAAGTATATTGCAGAAGTCTGAGTAGGCTTGGTCGATGTCACGGGGAGTTGGTGGAGGGAGATTGCATACGGCTTCATCTACCAAGTTCGAGAATTTTTTCCAGTCGGCCTTGCGGAAATTCCAACGCTTAACAGGCTTGGTTGTGACTGGTCGGACTGGGTTTACCGGTATGAGCAGTGATGGCCTGTGTTGTGACTTGGGAAAGGGGTCTAAGATAATCCGGTGAGGTGATGGGCCTTGAAAGTTGACAAAGGCTAAGTCAGGATTTGACGTTGTATTCCATCTGCAAGAGTGGAAGCTGTCTGGCTGTTTTGGGTCAAACAGTAATTGGACACCAGCTGTTGAGGACCAATCTTCTAGTGCAAAACCATCTGGATTAGTGGATGAGTAGCCCCATGAAGTACTGTGACTGTTGAAATCTCCAGCATAGATGCAAGGAGCACTGAAGATAGGAAGGGTATTTGGCTGGAGTCGAAATGAGGGTGGCTTGTAGATATTTATAATGGTAACCTCTTCAACTAACGTTGCCGTCCACTCCACTGGTGAGTCTGATGGACATGCAACCAATGCTTTCCAACTGTGAGTACTCTTGACAAAAGTTGCAATCCCATGAATTTCGCTTACTGTATGTGCGGCCAGAGTGAAGCCAGGGATCTTGAGATAAGAGCTGTCCTTAGCATGAGTTTCCTGTAAAAGAACTACTGTTACTTTATGTGTCTGAAGTAACTGTTCAATAACATTGATCTTGGCTTTGGTTAGGCCTTCTACGTTTAGTTGCAGCACGGAGACGCCTTCCTGTATGACATCAAAAGATGCTTTGCCCTGATAACTTTGTGTCAGCTTCAGGCTGTGAACATGAAGGATTCATCTTATTTAGAGCTTTTCTGTTGCTGCTGCTGTCTCAGATTGTTGTCATTCGCCTGATAAATCAGTCACCTGATCGATCAGTTGCCCCGGGCCCACCACAAGGAGGTTGACAACACGGACCCACAAACACTATTCGGTGCTACTCGATATTCGTGTGTATCGACTCGAAGGCCATTTATAGCTGAAAGTTCTAAAGGAGAGAAAAAAAAAGAGAAAGAGAAAGGAGTATAAGAGAACACGTCGATTGGGAACCGCTCGGAATAAAGAAAATCAAATGATCTGACTGAATTATGGCACATTGTATTGGGAGTGTAAATGCAGAAGACTGTCGTCAATTAATAAGCATATAGCTTGAAGATGCGACAGCCACATTAGTGGTCGAATATTGTTGACATAATTTTATAGTGGGCTCTACACAATATTATGGTAACAGCATAATTCTATTTTGAATGAAAATCATACAATGATATTGTGAATTCACTTAACTCCCTCAGTTTATGAGCATTTTACTTGAAATTTGGCATATGTGACAGCTATGATATATAGTTGTGCAAACTTCATTTGTCTTAATGTCAAACATTGTGTTGCCATGGTAACAATATTTTTAATGAAAATCATAGAAATTGCTGATTTATTTACTTTATTCACTCAGGTTTTGAGCACTTAACTTGAGATATGGCACATGTGACTGTCAGTGAGCAAAATAACACATTTATTCCATGTTGAACAATAAATTGTCATGGTATTTGGTTTTTTTTTCAAAGAAAAGCATACAAAGTAATCATTGCTAGTGGAGCTAACTGCTTGAGTGTTAGTAGGGGGTATTAATCACATTGAGTGATAGTTCTAGTTTGTATTACAATACTTCTTGGATATTGGAGGATCAGATTACTATGATACCTTCATGAAAAAAAGTGCTTGAACATAAAGAAGTGAATAAAGTGCATAATGAATTCATGCAATAGTGGTGTAATTTTCCTTCATTCATGTGACTGTACATGTTTCTAGACAAATTGATCAATGTAGAGAGTAGAAAGTGGTCTTGTAAAGAAACATTGTAAAGTTTTAAAATGAGAAAGAGAGAAGGGGGAGAGACAGGGAGAGAGTATGAAAAACAAACAAGGAAAAGTAGAAATTACGCGGTGCGTAATATATGTCCCCGCCGGAAGTGGCATTTAGTAGCAAAATGTACAATATAGGTAAAAATCAAGGTAAAAGGTCAAAGAAGTTAAAGGTCAAAATTCTGTGTAGACGTTTTGAAGCCTTCACGTAGTGCCATCACATAAAGCAAACAGAATCGAAATCGGGTTAGAAATGGCGAAGGAGTAGCATTTTGTAGCCAATGTACAATATAGGTAAAAAATCAAGGTCAGAGGTCAAAGAAGTCAAAGGTCAAAATTCTGTGTAGAATTTTTGAAGCCCTCACCTAGTGCCATCACATAAAGCAAACGGAAGTGAAATTGGGTTAGAAATGGCGAAGGAGTAGCATTTTGTAGCAAAATGTACAATATAGGTCAAAAATCAAGGTCAAAGGTCAAAGAAGTTAAAGGTCAAAATTCTGTGTAGAAGTTTTGAAGCCCTCACCTAGTGCCATCACATTAAGCAAACGGAATCGAAATCGGGTTAGAAATGGCAAAGGAGTAGCATTTTGTAGCCAATGTACAATATAGGTCAAAAATCAAGGTCAAAGGTCAAAGAAGTGAACGGTCAAAATTCTGTATAGAAGTTTTGAAGCCCTCACCTAGTGCCATCACACAAAGCAAACGGAATCGAAATCGGGTTAGAAATGGCGAAGGAGTAGCATTTTGAAGCAAAATGTACAATATAGGTCAAAGGTCAAAGTCAAAGGTCACAACTGAAATTCTGTGTAGAAGTTTCAAAGCTCCCATGTAGTGCTATCATATAAAGCAAACAGAATCAAAATTGGCTCATAAATGACAGAAGTAGCAAATTGAACATTTTGATCACACACGGACGCACAGACGGACGGACGGACAGACGGACGGACACACACACGTACGGAGCCCGTTTCATAGTCCCCTGCTCGAACTCGTTCGGCGGGGACAATAAATTGTATGAGAATTCAAGCAGTGATCGAGGAAGGGAAAACATACACGAGTCATGCATTTGAAAAAGGAGGGGGTCGAGAGAGGTCGGAAAAATGAATATGCAGAGTGAGTCTTTGAAACTAGTATATGGAGAAAAGAGGGGCAGGTTTGAGAAACAAAATAATATACCATCAGTATGAAGATAAATTTAGGGGCCTTTAATAGCAACAGATATAACAGAGGGGACTGGGGGCTGAGAAATAAATACATGTACATACAATGTATATAGAGAGGCGACGCATAGAGAGAGGGGTCTTATAAAAACAGAAATCATGTGATATGAGAGGGAGTCAAGAGAGATGGAGAGAGCTTGTATTTGGAACAAATACTTATGATGTATGGAGAGAAGGGAGAAGAGAGAGAGAAGCTTTACAAATAAGAGAGTGAGGGGGGTCTGAAAGACAAATACAGTACTTTTGATACAATGTATTAATTTTGAAATGAGAAAAATGGCAAACATTTTGCAATGTATTTTATTCCATTCAGGTGTCATTAGATTTAGGCGATCATGTTATTTTACAACTCTCTGATACATGTACATGTACCATCGTATAGCCTATTCCATAACTTTCAACTACTCTCCCTTCAAGCTTTCCATCCATGCTCTTCTTCTCCACTCCTTTTCCCTTCAATCTTTCCGGTCAATATCAATCACCAATCAACGGAGATCGAAAAAGTGTTACATTATATACTTACATTCTGTTACATTACTCGTCATGTGTAGGCCTATTGGTCGATATGCGTTTCAATATCGGGGGGGGGGGGGGGGGGGAGGGCAGAATTGGCTTCACCTTTAGTCCATCCCCCCCCCCCCCACATACCAGTAAACGCAAAAGTGTAGGCCTAAAGGCACGAAAATGACTCTCTAAATGTAATCCTTTTTGAATAATAGAAACGTCATAAAGGCAATGAAGTTAACATGATACAATGAAGGTGCCAATGGATTTTCACAGTGATATGTCAATATCCCACCAGCGCGCGTAGTCTCAGTGTAACCAAAACAAAGGATAACAAATAATAACAATAAACGCATGCTGAGATGAGTGCCATACTGTGCGTTATAACAGAGAAGACGTCACACTGAGATGGCACGCGCTGCACAAAGGAGACAATAATTATGAACGATAATAGAAACGTCATAATGGCAATGAAGTGATACAATCTGTCAAGTGCTTGTACGCATTATATACAGAGGAGAGACGAGAGAGCAAAAAGTAGGAAAGGAGGGAATAAGGAGAGAAGAAAGACACAAGAAAAAATGTCATAATATACATGAGGTACACTTACTCGTAACACATCAAGACTGCGCAAGTTGTCTAGTACCAGAAAAATAAACTGAAGACCTCTACAAGGGTGAAATTATCAACAGCGGAGTAGCAACTGAAATTAGTTATCGGAAGAAAGTGTATGGGCTGAGCCAGGAAAGATCTTTGTTCATGCCTGTTTCAAAACTGCGGCTCCGAACAATGAAACGCAGTTCTGCCCACTTCCTGTCTTCAGCCGATTTGTAATTGCCAATACGCGGAACAACTACAATGTTATATATATATATATATATATATATATATATATATATATATATAAAACGAAGAATCGAGAAATAACCTAGAAATGCATTATTTCGCCAATAAAGAATCAGTTTATTGTACTCTTCAGGAGTCTCGACGGGTCTCCCCGTCGAGACTCCGGAAGAAGGTGGAGGCCACCGAAAATTTAAATACAATAAACTCATTCTTTATTGGTGAAATAAAGCATTACTAGTTTATTTCTGGATTCTTCGTTCTATTGTAGCCAATACGTGAATTCGCAACATGTTTGGACCTAGACTAAATATGTACATTATATATATATATATATATATATATATATATATATATATGTATATATATATATAATTATATATATATAAATATATATATATATATATATATATATATATATATATATATATATATATATATAATCTTTGGTCAGTGTAGCCCATTATGCATCCCCATCATACACGAATACAGTTGTGGTCTTCCATGGAACCCGCAATAATATTGATCACTGTTGTGCATGATTGATGAGATATCACAGAATATTCATTGCTTTTTTAAAATCTCTTTCCTTATGATTTTCTCTCTCTCCCCCTCTCCTCCTTGTCAGATTTTTTTTGTGTGTGTATTGTGTTGTTTTTCGCACTCTCACTCGTTTACATACGTATTTATACATGTATACTAATTGGATGCAGGTCTATACACGGCAAGCAAAACTTTCACAGCGCGTGTACACACTCACTGATGCACGTGTACGAATCGAATCGTCGCGAGAGCGGAGGTACAACAGTACCTCCTGTTTCATAAAAAGTTGATATGATAGCAACTCTTGCTGGAATGGTAATTGTCATGACAACGACAAGAATCCAGCTTCCTGATTGGCTGTTGCTATCGAAAGTTGCCATTCCAGCAGGAGTTGCCATCCTAACATCTTTTGTGTGGGGCGCAAATCCCAACAAACAACCGAAGTGGAGTAAACATAGACGCATCACGAGCGGTTTCATTGAATTTAATTGCGAAAAAACACAGGCTTGCGTGTAAATAAAAAATATGCGGCCGTTCCGTCGTGTTTTTTTTAGACGGCACAGATTGGGGAAACTAAAAATTTATCGGGGACCCTATCCCTAAACCTAACCCTAATCCTAATCCTAACCATAACCATCAAACCCTAACCCTAACCCTAACCCTAACCCTAACCCTAACCCCAACCCTAACCCTAACCCTAACCCTAACCATAACCAAAAACCCTAACCCAACGTTTTTCCCATAGGTTTAACACGCGCCATGCCCCAATCTGTGCCGACGCTTCCGGGCCACTTTGGATTCCCTAACCTGTACCATTCCGTATCTCACATGACGTGGACTATCATACGGCACTGCTTTGCTGTCGGAATTAGCGCCCTCTAATAATCGCATGTTGTTGCAGACGAAAAGAACCCACACTTCTGGAACTATTAACATGTGGCACAACTTAGCAAAGCTCTCACTAAATTTGTTCCACCCTCTCCCTCCCTCCCCCCCTCTCTCTCTCTCTTTCTTCCTTCCTCTCATTGCATTCTAAATTCACTTTAAATTTGTTTTGAAAAAAAAATCACACATTGCGGTGCATGACAGACAGACATAAACGAACAAAACAACATATTATGATAATAAAAGTAATTCCAAAGCATCATATTGTTACCTGTGTCATCATGGAAAGTCCTTACAAAGCATGAAATCTTCAACAGTAGACTCTAACGTACATTTAAAAGATACATGATACGACAAAGAAACAAAACCTATACACAATGGTAAGACTGATTGCATAGATATACCATTGAGCTAGCTCCCTAAATGGATATACTGCAAAAACAAAAGATTTAAAAGAACAGAAACACCATTATACATTACCACCGAGTACATTATGAAAAAAAAAAATAATGGAAAAAACGGTGCGTTGATAATTCACACACAGCTTATAACCAGAAGTCGCCAACTGCATAACTTATATAAAATAGACATACGATAATCTGGTGGTTTTTTTTTTTTGTTACTAACACTTGCTCTCTATAAAGTAAAAAAGTAGCCATTAATACTCATAGTTCAAGCAACCTTTCTACACACGTGGAACCAGAATTTCGTTTTTACTTTCTCTTAAAAGGCAAAAAACCGATGATAACCATTGATTATTAAAATTTCACGCAACCGTTCTACATACACAAAACCAGACTTAAATCACATCAATCTCTTTCCTGCAGACATGAATTCACCTAATCTATTCAGGCTGGTTTTTGTTTTTGATCGTTCTACGATGACAGTGGAAAAGGGTTCATTTAGCTCTAAATCTCAGGAGCTCTTCAGATATGCTTACATTAGCTTTATTAGTAGTTCTCTTATCTGAGTATCTCAAAAATTAATGATGTGATTATTATTAATGAGTGAAATCTGGAAGGTGTGATTTCTTTTTTTGTCTCATAAAAATTGACAGACAGTGAATTTTAATGGTTCTTAAACCAATTCGACAATCTATTCTTGCTAAGGTTTATAAAGCATGGAAAGTGTTGAATCATTTCACTCGTTTCTTATAGAAACAGGATATCAGGGTATCACTGTTTCTTAGAAGAAACGAGTAACGAGCAAACTCGTTTCATATGGAAAAAGAAATCCTGTAAGAGGTAAATAAGCTCGATTATGCTGATCACCACTTGAGAAAGCTTTGTTTTTTTTCTTTTTTTAAAGTTTTGAGACTTTTGTCACTTCTTTTCAGATGAAAACCAAGGGACGATGCCACCCCGCACTGAATGCCACCCAGGCCCAGGTCACTGGTGATCCAACGTTGATAATCACTCTGTCATTTTTTGTTGCATGAGTTGGCGAAGGAGCTCTACTGCTCGACTGATCAACTCCCAATTCTGGGGTTTATAGCCACCACGTTTGCCTGTAACAGAAATAATGGTGAAAAATGATCATTATTATTCATAGTTGAATACTGGTACCATGCAGTAGCAATAAATAAAATGAGCCATATATCGGTTGTTTTAACTAAAATTGCTACGTGTGTGTGCGTTTTCCTCTCTGCATGACTTAATAATAATAATAATAATAATAATTGCATTTATATGGCGCTTCATACTGACGTTTCTAAGCGCACTTGCCACCGTGCATGCTTTATAATGTCCCATATTATCTGTAAGTGTATACGACGACAATTTCTTCAGACTTTCGTAGATTTTCACCTCTAAAGTACTACCGAAATTTGATGGATAGGAAACATTGATTAAAATTCTTGTCGATCAGGAGGGAAATGCATTCCTATTATCTGCGAGAATCGCTTCGGCGTCCACAGAAAACGACGTTATGTTATATTTTTTTTGGGGGGGGGGGTGGGGTGGGCAGCGATAATTCAGACCTTTGACAAACTTTCCGGATGAAGCAGTTAGAAACTGACTTGCTCAGGAGTCCAGATTAAAAAGAAATATGCAGAAAAAAATCCGATGCAATTCACAGATTATTTGTAGTTACACTGAAAATAAAAATTATAAAAAGAAACAAACTCGGCAGAGTTTTATTATCTAAATGCTATCAGGATGTATCACTGACCAACGTCATCCAAAGTGCACTTGATGCCCATGTAATACGACGAGTCGCAGCCCCCAACGTCAGCAGCGGGGATAGTTCTGCAGTCAGAGAGCATCTGCTCGCCGTCGCACCCCAAGACGAACAAAGTCGGCTGCTCACTGGTTACCTTCTCTGCGTCTGTGAGGGGAACAGTCGATGCCTCATCGTACCATGGAGCAAGTTCGTTGCAGACAACGTCGGCGATGTTTTGACTGGACCCACGCGGGCTTTTGCACACCGGTCCCCATTTTCCATTGAAGTACGCGTCGAGACGTCCTTGTTGGCCATTGGCCTCGCCGTTGGCACCGACCAGGCGGACCCCTGACCGAGACGTTGGGTGAGGAAGACATAATAGACAGGTTTAAGAGGCTGAAGGCCATATAGCATTTTCTTTTCCTGACAATACGCAGGAGGACTTATGGCCAAAGATTTTAAGCACAATTAACCCCATAAGCTATGCGTGCTGCAAATGAAAAGCTATACACAAACCTTACGAACAAAGTAGCCAAGTGACTTCCCCTTCTCCTTTTCACTGATGATTGGGTCCGTCGTTCTCCTAAGACT
This sequence comes from Diadema antillarum, assembly GCF_040938485.1. Taxonomy (NCBI): domain Eukaryota; kingdom Metazoa; phylum Echinodermata; class Echinoidea; order Diadematoida; family Diadematidae; genus Diadema; species Diadema antillarum. Next base: position 240,328 of record NW_027271228.1, read on the forward strand.
CAAACGCCTCCTACTCCCTAGCTGCTCCTATCAATGCTTATTATCATTTGAATATCAAAGCCAAGACATGATAAAACAATCAGGTCAGTAATTTCATACCAGTGACGTTTTCGACACCACAAAATGAAATAAGACATTAGATACACCATAAAACACAATTATTGTTTCGACACTACAGTAAAACTACCAACCCGCAGTAAAAATGAAAATCAACTCGCACACTATATCATCGTCGATAAGTTTTAGTTTTGACGCCAGCGGAATACGTGGACGAGAAAGGATGAGTCAAAATTGATATCGATCCGCAGGATCATGAAAGCAACACGACAAAAAGTAACCCAACAGCAACATATAGAATGATCGTTCTCCGAAAGCAGAGGTGGAAGTACAGAGAAAAAGAAAAAGAAAAAGAAAAAACCTCACGACAGCACATTAGCAGAGACAAGGTGCTATAAATATCTGGGGTTGGATATACCATCAGATTTGTCTGGGAACGCGCACGTTAACAGAATATGTGCTAAAGCCAACAGAACCATCGGAATTAAAGATATGGCGTATTACAAGACGCTTGTAAGACCATTACGCGATTACTGTTCAATAGTTTGGAACCCCCATACTCAAATTTTGATAGACAGGTTGGAAGCTGTGCAAAACAGAGCAGCGCGATTTGTAGAAGTGACTACTCTAGGCACAGTAACAAAATGAAGCGTGAGCTGGTCTGGGAACTGCTGAAACACCGACGCAGAGAAGGCCGCATCAACACATTCCGCGAAGCGCTTGCGGGTCGCCTATCCATCCTAGTTCGAAAAGCCCTGCGTCCGGTCCGAAAGGTTCTCCGGAAATCATCATCTACAAGTTATATCCCAATCGCCACAAACAAAAACTGTTATAAGTACTCATTCGTCCCAAGAACTATCACAGATTGGAAAGCACCCCCACGTACCGACAGTCACCGGCATCACAAACAAAAAAATCCTTCTCTACATCCAAGAGCACAGCAACTAGTTTCTAAACTTCTCTCTCCGCGCAACTAAACACAAGCGCACCCCCTGTCCGGCTTAGGGGTGTTGGACAGTAACATAGAAGAAAGAAGAAGAAGAAGTCGAAGAAGAAGAAGAAGAAGACGACGACGAAGAAGAAGAGAGGGGTTAACGACAAAAATGAAGTTACCAGCGCAGATCACGGCGGCAATGTTATTGCCGCAGTTGAAGTTGGCAGTGAATCTCCCAACGCTGCACTCATTAAGATTCGTCTCGGACCCCACGCAGTACAAATCGTTAAGGGCAGCGTCCTGGTATAGGGTGGTTTGACCAAACTCTGCAGGATTGGCTTGGCGGTAGGCGTTTATGAAGCCGAGCTGTCTGCACACGACATTGGCGATGTCCATGTTCCAGTTCTGAGCACAGAGAACAGCCCAGTTTTGGCCGTCGTCCGACACCTCCACACGGCCAGAGCTCACCTCCGTTTTGTCCTCCAGACCGTTGCCTTTGTTGAGTCTCACATCTACGCCAAAACAAACGACCAATTTTGAGTTGATATAAGTAACCATACTAATGATAACAGATTTTATGATACCGATGTAAAGTGCGTATAACGACGACAACATAACGACTTAAAAATTTTGTTCATTAATCCGAAAATGAAATTGGATTCGTTAATCCGAACATCTTAGTGGTGCCATTCTGAAGGTTCGTTCGTCCGAAAATTAAATAAGGTTCGTTATTCCGAACGTTCGTTACTAATCCGAGAATGGAGCAAAGGTGAATACAAAGGAACCTTCGGAATTACGAACCTTAATTCGTTGTCCGATTAATGAACCTTCGAAACAACAAACTTTTTTTTTCCATTTTCGAATAAACGAACCTTCGGAATAACGGCAGGCTCATGCATTCCAATGCCATCGACACATTAATACAATATTTCAGTGAAATCACCGTACATTCTTTCATCTTGAAAACCTCAAACTCAACATGCTCTTTCCATTCCGTTATCAGACTATTGTATCATACAATAATTTTAGCAATGTTTGAATGTACCGGTTATGTGTCTTCTTTTTGAAAAATTAAAACATGAAAACGGCCGTCCCTAAGCAGCAACTATACTGCTAACATCACTGCATGTGAACGTTATTCATATGTTTTGGTGGCAAGGCGATCAAATTTGTGGGTGTGTAGGCCCTTCATTGTTTTTGTAGGTTCTCTCAGCTAAGCCAGAAGAGGGAAAAATAACTCCCGGCTCAGGGTTTGCTCTGTGCTAACTGCACACATTGCAGCGAGTTGTCTCGACCAAGGAGGTCATAATATTTTCACGGACTGACAAAGTCGGCAAGCCATTTTCAACTTTTCTCACGTCCAAATTTTATGTATCTAAAAGTAGAAAGACCTTGCATTAGATAATAACCATTTTATGAATCTACACTATTCGATGTCGTTGGGAAAGCATGCATACGCCTCAATTTAATGGTGAATATGTTAGAAATAGTTTTTCATTTTATTTCATTCAGTTTATTTTACCACGGGTAAAAATGCCCAATCAGCAAAAGCTGTTTCTCAATATATGAATCATGTAAACATGACAAGAAATTTTAATGAACTTAATGAACTTTGATAACAATTATTATTACGTGGAATTTGAAGTCCTTATCTGCAATTTTTCACATTATCATCATGGTTAAATAATTACAATTAAATAATATTTTTTTTTGTTCGGATCATCAACATGACAAAAGTTCAGTTCAGTTCAGTTAATTTCATTCTTTACATATCAGGACTATAGGTCCTAGTATATTTGTGTTTATGTTACCTTCCTTTTTTGTCCTGATGACTATAACCTTGGAAAGTACATCTTGCATAATTTTTTTGTTAGAATCTTGAATAGACAACCTTTTGCAAAGTACTACGATAGTAATAGGCCACACACACACACACACACACACACACACACTCACACACACACACACAGACACACACACTTCCCCTCACATTCTCACTCACTCAAATACTTCAATCAAAAAGTTGCAGTGCCGATACTGCCAGAGAAGCATTAGTTATGGGTTTGTAAGAAGGTAGGAAAAAAAAACATACAACAAAAACCCAAGCAATTACTTCCTACAGACTGTTGAACGCAATGATAAAAAAATAAGCTCTATGAAATTACAATACTTCACTTACATTCCCTAACTATTTAACTATTCCCATTTCAATGTAAACCTATTTTCCTAGTTTAGTCGCTAATTCCTTTTCATGATCTTTATAATGTATAATCATTATTAAAATTTCATACGTTGAAGGAAGCACTCCTTTTGATCTTGAAAAATGTATGATATATTTTATCATGAAAATAATGGAATTACACATTTTGATTCTATATGAGTTTCCTTGAATCCCCATAAAAATCAAATACCAGTCACTGATATCTACTCGTACTTCCCTCAAATCTAACCTATGTATTATTCATTGCCAAGTTCTTTGAACTTGTTCACATAATAGAAATAAAATCTCTTTGATGTGGATACGTCTCCTCCTTTTTACAAAAAGAACATAATTTATCAGATACAAATCCAAATCTATAAAGGTGTTCTTAATGTAGTGACTTGTATTGATATTCCCTGTTACGACAAATTATACTGTACGTCTTATTCTCAAAAATATTTCCTTTATTTCTTCCTTACCAAACTTATATTGATTGCACCCATCTCATATTTGTAAATTATAATCCTTCCTGAAATTGTCTAATAAAATAATCATTATTTTCTTAGAATTCAAATTAGACAATGTGCCTATTATTGACCTCCAATCTTTAATCTAATACAAAAATTATGAACATCAACCTGCATATGGTTTCTCATTTTCCAGTCATTTGGAATAATTCTAAACATATCACACACACACACACACACACACACACACACACACACACACACACACACAATCACACAAACACACACACACGCACACACACACACACACACACACACGTACCTATGGTTGCAGTAACTCCTCCAGTGCAGACCAGGAGAGCGCACAAAATTAGAGTGATTTTCATTTTGACGGTGATGATGAAGTCGTCTCCCGATGAAGATCGTTGTCAAGAGTTGAATGCTACCGTCAGATGCTCGCTCTAGCTCTACAAACGGTGGAGGATTGACCCTTACCAGACAAGACTGCTGGAGTGGAACTGTAGCCCATTGGTGCAGTTTACTTCGACTAGACTTGTGAAGGTTGATGAAGTACCTTGGGATTTTCTGTTCAGTAGTTTCACTCAATTGGTATAGCTTTTGTGTATGGCTGTTATATGCGCGTGTGTCCCTTTTTATCTTTGGGGGGGGGGGGGGGAAGGGTGGATGATAGGCGATTGTCATCGTATACTCGTAGCAGGAGTCCAAGCCCATGATGCGCATGTACTAGTATACGCACGTGATGTGTAATAGTTTATAGGTGTACATGAAATGAAATGATAATATGGATATCTATTGTTGTATGTGGTACATATTTCCTACCGGATTCCTGACTTTTCTTGAATTAAGTCAATTAAAACAATCATATCCACAGAGGCGTCGATCCGTTCGATAATGGGAGGGGGGGGGGGATTGAAAGATTATGTGCAAGGAAGAGGCAGACCCGTAACTGCATGAGGAGGGGATGTTCAGGAGGTTCCGCGACTTCTTGTACAGCGACAAGGCTGTGTATCATTGTTACCTAACCTGGTAAAAAGGCAATCCGTCTACATGTAAAATCTCTAAGCAGTTCTGTGCTTAAACTCCGGTCGCTTTTAAACGTCACTTGTTATCTCTACAACAACATCTAAGTTACTAGGCTTGAAATGAAAATATTTGATTCTTGTTTTATTTTTATAGGATCGCTGCCCAAGTGAAACAAAATGGATTATACAGTCATTATACTCGTATACATATCGCTCAATCTTTGTATCATACTTTTGATTAAATGGGAGTAGGCCTAGATGTGTAATCAGTTCAGTCCAATTCAATGCAGTTCCAGTAACTATTTATCGGCAGCAATCAGTGCGAGGATAGCAAACTACAAAGAATGACGATTGCACTTTGCGACAAACATGTATATATATATATATATATATATATATATATATATGTTGATACGGTAGTCCACGTGTTGGCAAGATAAAAAGATAAGTAACAAAGCTGCAACAAAGTTCATGCTGTATTCACCAACGGTTTATTTCTTCACACAAATTTTCGAGCGCCCTTTTCTCAACACTTGAGAAAGGGCGGCGAGACGCTCGAAAATTTGTGTGAAGAAATAAACCGTTGGTGAATACAGCATGAACTTTGTTGCAGCTTTGTTACTATATATATATATATATATATATATATATATATATATATATATATATATATGTATATATATATAATATACTCATATGTATAGATTTGTATTTAACGGCTGTCTAAAATATCTGTGTGTAAGCGTTTTGTTTTCTCAAGGACATTTTGTAATCTGGTACTTTTTGTTGGCACTTTCCTAGGCACGTCAGCAATGCTCCGTATCAGGTCAGTTTCAGAGTCGTTAAAAGCACTGTGGAGATGAAAGGGATGGCTGAACAAAAAAAAAGGATATTCTTTTGCTGCAGAATGACCCTTTCTTCTCCACATTAGGCCTATATACGCTCACCGATCCTCACTCAGGGCCGTAGCAAGGATTTTCAATGGGGGTGGGTTGGGGTGGGGGTGGTGGTGAATGGTTTAAACTGAAAATAGTGAACCTTTTAAGGGAGTGAAGCGACCGAAACAGGGGCGCCATGGCCGTACGCAGGATTCATCTTTTTCATTCATCTAAATCACTTTAAAAAAAAGTGAGGCAAGGATATTATGTATAATCCCATGGGAGGAAGCTTTTACACATGAAGAGTTTGTTTGCAAAAACCGATAAGTCCATATTTGTCAAATGGAGATATTTGCGATTAAAGGTCAAGAAAAATAAAGAGAATAATAAGAAAAATTTTGCTTCTTTTGACCATAACTTCAAAAATGTACCTTTATGTGTAGTGACCAATATATCATTTAAAAGGTATTATTTTGTACTTTATGACAGATACCGTACTTCAAAATCTTCAAGAATGGACTTATCGGTTTTGCGAACAAACTCTTCACATTTAGTTTTGAGATTTTAGGATAGTTTACAATAACAAAAATAGACATAATCTTTCACTGTTTATTCATTTAAGCCGCCAAAAATAAATAAAAGTCTGAAACCGAAAAGACCCCAACAATATCAAACTAAATCGAAAACTGTTAGAATAGTTATTGCCCCGCCTCCGCTGCTTATACGACTACGGAGAAGGGTAAAGCGTAAAATTAATTTTTGTCCTAGCGATGGGCAGCAAAACAAGATCGATTCAATGTTATTGAAGAGCCATACTGTCTGACGACCGACTCCCTTTAAGATCCCATAATATCACTCTACCTACCAAGATTCTACCTACCAAGTTCCGTGAAAATCCGTCAAACCGGGGTTTTCAATAAGGAGCTGAAAATGTAAACACTTAGCCCCATTTTGGTCACCCCCCCCCCCCCGGTTGGGGGTGGGGTGACCAAAATGGGGGGGGGGGGGGGGGGACTCTTATTAACATTGGGCCTCAAGTTGGCTTCCATGAAGGGCGGGATGGGGTCATCCCGGATCCGCCGTGTCCCTTGCCATGATTTAACACCCTAAACTACAGTAACCGATTTTATGAAATTATGTTCACTTCTTTACAGAAAATGTTTCCTTGAGTTCAAAGTGTGACAATCGTGCAGTAGAGATCCTACAGTCTAAGAAAAATAGAGTCAACATTGCAACATAACCAGTGTTAAACTGATGGCACCTTTAAAGGTGCAACTTTGCACCTTTCTGGTCTGAAAGGTGCACACAACTTGTAGATTAAATTGTTTTTCTTTAATTGTGAAGTTGCCTATTTTGTTCTAATTTATTTGTTTATCATATTCCTATACACAAAGTCATGTCTTCAGACTAGCAGCTTTCTTGATACTATTATCTAGATCATGATTTTCTCTGATGAGTGCACGCTTTTGACTCACGGTTGTCCCATATCAAAACAACGTACAACCTTTAAGTTATTCTTAGCACTAATCTCTGCAGTAATCTCCTTGGTAACCATTTGCACATCCATCAGATAGCAACATGTGATAACTAACTGAGGATAATTACATGTAGGCTAACAAGCCACCGATCGCACTAGTATACTCTGCTCTGTACCTGGCTACTGAAGGTGTAATGTAGGTACGACTGCTGCTATCGTTGTGCGCGTGCGTCAATGCGCTATTATAGTACATGGAAGAATTTACATCTAAACAAGATATTGATTTTATTTCACGATGAACAGTTTAATTTTCTTAATTACAATCCATGGTCGAGCAGTGAAGAAATTAGCTACCTTATTCTTCCTCAGGCCTCTAGATCTACCACCCCAGCCCCTCTCTCTCTTTCGCCTTTGTGGCCCAATAATTTGATTCAAAGTGACGATGTTTTAATCAATGAGTTAACAACAGCGCGATGATTACCGTCCCACGTACAGGAAGCATTTTCGTGGTATTGCAGAGGTTGACGTGTTGAGTTTAAAACATGACAATATCATGATGAACACTCGATCCTCGAAGTGGATATCAATTGAAGGATTTCAGTAATCGCTTTGAGTCCATCGGGTGTTGGGAGGTCGTGTGACACAAGTTCGGATGGAAAAGCAGTAACATCAGGGGTAACATCAAGCTGATGCACTATAGCGGTCGTCACGGTGAAAATCCGGTTTGATTTAACGTGGAATTGTCTTGAGAGCAACAACTACGAGTTGATCACATTTATAGAGGTGAGATAGAATATGTTAAGATTTGCGTACAGTCTCTTTTAGCATTCTAAATCTTCCGTCGTTCTCACAGTCCAGTAAAACCGATTTTAGAAGGAACCCAAGTATTCGATATGATTGTTAATGCCGCAGTGGTAAGACTATAGATTGACATTCGTCCCCAGGGATATTCACGCAACCGTCCATGGAGGTTTTGTTTGATCCGTGGAAATGGGTTAAGTGAATTAATTCTTACTGCTGACACATATAAAAAATGGTAAAACATTTTAATGTTCAATCACTCCTCCAACCTTTTGTTAAAAGTTAAATTCAACCTTCAAAATGTTACAAATACTCGAAATACTGAACTAGCATTTCAGACTACTAATAAATCAAACATTTTGAGTGTTAAATGTAGCATATACAAAAAGGTTGGAGGAGTTACATTTACTATTTGTTTTTTTATACTTTTTTTTTGTTTTGTTTTAGAGTGCAGTCCACAAATTTCAATCCTCTATCGACTTTTTGCGGTTTTTTTTTTAACACAGAATTTTCTGATAATGAATTAACCATCATGCATTCCAAACACCGAAACTGATAGTTTTGGCTATACAGTAAAGTTGGTCAATTAGTTTTATAATTTATTCCTTTAAATTCGTAGGTCATTATTACACCAAAATATGACCTGCTGTATACTCAATAGTATAATCAAGTCACCATGGCATCTTTGTGACATTACCCATAATACGTGTGTTCCTAACCATGTTATTTTGAAAATCTTCATACTGGATGAGATTCATAACTGGGCTTCTACAAATAACAGTTGAAGTGTTTATCTTAGCATGTAACAGAATTGTCTCCAAGTTCATAAATAAACAACATGTTTCCACCATGTAATTACTAAAAATGAGTTTCTACATTGTTCCCTTTTAAAACTTATTTAGATTTAGGCTTTGCAGGTAAAGCAAACATTTTCGGATGTCAAGCAGCATCTCAAACAAAAGTTCAGCAATAATGTTTTTAGAAAAATTTAAAGTGAGCACCTTTGAATACGTGAAATCTATTCAATAGTTATATTATATTGGATGGCTATGAATGGGATACCAGGGGATATTGCACGAGTTAGGACCAATATTGCACGAATCGAAGATGAGTGCAATATTGACCCTAACGAGTGCAATATTGAACGGTAAAAATGGGGAATTAATACGTTGGTCTATGCGATTCGTTCAATAAGCTCTGATATTGAACGGTAGAAATTGAGCGGACTACAATACGCGTTTTTAATGCGCCGCTAAAACGTCCTATATAGATGATAATTATATTATATTGCACGATAAAACACACAATCAAGCAAACAAAATGAGCGCTCCAAGTACAAGAACCTTCTTAGAGTCGGCTAATTCTATGTAGTATAATATAAACCTATTCGTAAGGTTTTAAAACGTGCAACATGATAACTTATAAGTCGTTAATATAAATGAAGCGCTTCCTAATTTAAAATAAAAATATGATTTGATGGGTTATGCAAACTCAGGAATATTGCTAACGTCAGTGCATAAATGAACTATATGTTATATACGCATACTGAAGCCCCCATGCAGTTACGACTGAAAAAGCGTTAAAAACATTTCTGGATTTAAAAAAAAAAGGGGGGGGGGGAGTAGCAAAATCAATGAAAAGAAAAATCACAAAGCCCATGACTCTCCGAGAGTTCCGCCAGCAATCTTCTCATCAAAGCCCCCTTAAATTTTTATGAAATATAATGTCTTCATAAAATCAGATTACACGTTTTGCATGAAATTATACGGTTTTGTGCAACAGATAATTAGAGATAGACAAACTAGACAACAGAAACATTACCTCCATGGCAGATATAGAAAAAAAATAATGTCGTGCTTAAACGCACCTGTGACACTGTAAGAGAAACAGCTGTGACCACGTCCCCTGCCTTATCATGCCTGTTGGAGTTGGAGTTGATTTCATTTCACCACGGGTCGCTTACTTCAACCAATGCTTGTTCTTCTCTGACATTTTGTGATACAAACAATCTCTGATAATTTCGTTGTTTCGTACCGTGCAAGTGGACATGGTGATCTGAGTACTTCTAGTTTATTATTGCATGTATCGTGACACATAATGACGTATATATCGACATCGATCAGAGCTGTAAATAATGATAGGACTTGATTTGATTCATTTCGTGTCAGATCTCAGCAGGGCCTGTGCTGTCTATTCACCATCTCACCATGTTCTGAGAACCATTCGAGAAATAACACATCGAACATTTGGAATTTCAAGTTCTTTTTATACCTCCATTATTAAACGAACACGATGAGAAATCACCCTATGAAAAATCACTAAACGAGGGGGGGGGGGGAGGAGGGGGTAACATTGACCTTGACACCATCTCCCCCCTCCCCCTTCGCCTTCATCCCCACCCTAAAACAAAACAAAACAAAACAAAACAAAAAACAAAACAAAAACAAAACAAACAAGCAAACAAACAAACAAACGTTCGGCGGCTCCAGAATGCAATTTAGTAATTACAACCATCACAGTTATTCAGACGAAAACTCAAAAGGATGGAAGGATTTAAGAATAGGCCCTACATGTATTTCAAACCCCATAACTACAAAATTGTATTGAAGAAATGCAGCAAATTTTGAGTCTCAAGTTCCAGTACAGCCTGAAATATCTAGATTCTAATTCCAGCATGAAAATTAGCTGACGGTTTCCAAGGATACTCTGTAGGACCACTGGGTCATTTAGCTGAAATAGTGACACGCATAGGCACACGGACACCCAACAATAAAAAAAAAACCCAGCCATTGCCTGGGAAAGGAAAAAAAAATCCCTTTATCCTGTACATGTCTTTAGCAAGGACAAAGCTTTGAATTTAGATAGTGAAGAACAGTCTTGTCTGAGCAAGTCTATGTGTATAAGGCGTCGTTATCATTCGTGACTTTTTTCTTTTTGAAAATCGACAAGTAGAAAATTAGGATTTTACATGAATGCAACTTGCTGAAAAAAAAAATTAAGTCGTCATCAGCTCATTGATTCATGGTGATGTACAAATTCCTCTGCTTCAGTGATCGATAGGATCTCATTGTGTGTCAGTTGTTGTTGAATGATATGTTTTATGTTTGTTTATGTTTGTCATTTCACTCCTGACAGGTAATCCGTCACGCTGATCCCCACCCCATGTTTTTAGTGAAGAAATCTTGGGGTCGCAGGCAGCAGGCAGAAAGTTAAAGGGACTCTTTCACAAAGTAACTCGGCTAAAAGAGGAAAAGTGTCGAGTGAAGCCCCGATAACTACAGTGACTGATGGTCAACATTTAATGACGAACAAGGTGATTGCAAATAGGCCTACATCGATTAAAGGGAAATGGATAAACGCCACGCTCAACGTCCGTATGCCGACACCTACAAATCACTGGAAGCGAATAGTCACCAACAGGTCTCACGGAATGCATTGGTTCGTGTCGGGAGTAATGCATACAGAGTGTCACACCACAAACTGATGCAGCGCCCCCTCTCAACAACCGTGAGATTGCCGCCAATCGACGATTCGCGCGTTTCAGAGTACGTCTACGGCTCGACGGTGAGCAAGGCAGCACTGACAAAACTATCAAGGGGACAGCCTTCCGTCGCCATGACTGTCGATTTCAGCGACCAGCTTCCGTCAAGTCGTATAAGGAACATCGCTAAACGAGAGAAGACCAATCGCGTCCTCTTCCGATGGGATCTTAGAAGCAAGGGGCCCAAACCCACGTGGCATTACATGACGAGAAACGCGGTTGTCCGTTCTTCCAACAAACCTCTGCCATCCATCAACGAGTCTATCACTCGAGTCAGTTTTCACAAGAAGCAAGACAGAATCGGCCGAAGTCTTGCGACTTTCTCCGGCACGCTGACAGCAGAAAACCTAATCGAGTACAAGCGCTGGCACGAAAAACTGTCCAAGCTTCGCGAAACAAAAACTCCACCAAATTCCCTCCGGTCGTCCAAGTCTGCGGGGGAAAAGCCTTCGAATGCATCGGACAACGATGTCCCCCTGGCATGGCAACAAGTGAGAGTATCTGCAGCCAGCGGAACGTCTGTGTACCCCGACGAAAATCCTGATGATTTGATTAGTGATTGCAAGGCAGAGGAAGTTTATTCACTTTTCTCGTTGGAAGAAGTAAATGATACACAAATACTACGGCCTAAGCAGACAGTTAAGTTGATAGACATTCACGTACCCGAGAAATTACCTCCTGATCATGATGATGAAGAGTTGCGTAGCAACAAGATGACGATGGTTGAGAGATGGTTAGAAGACAACGCAAAGCATTTCGCGCAGTTTGTATCCCCTCCTGGTGAGGCTTCTGAGGAAGATGACTTTGATTCTAGTCGTCACTAATAACGTGTTTATCGACAGGACATTGCAGTTACAATTTCTCCGAATAGTTATTTAGCTATTCTTTTCGTTGTAGCTACGTACATGACTTAGTATCTATTTCGAAAAACTGTTCGTTTTGATCTTGGTTGCATGCTTTAAATCCTTAGTAGTAGCTGTATTCGTTTCACTTTTTTCATAAGTTAAAACCTTAAAATAATGTGTGTTTTAAGTTCATACTTGGCAGTACAGAACCTTTTAGGATATGATTAACGTTATTCCTCCTTAGAGGTAGATTACGGCCCAGCTGAAAGTCTGTCCGATAAAGATAGTAAATTTGTAATAAGCAAAACAGTACCGCCCACTAGAAAACGGGCGAATGATGCCAGCCCCTCGTGGTTCACCCTAGGTGACTAAAACAATAGCAAACGGTATCAACCAGGCACACTGTACCATACGCTTGAATGAAGTTAAAATTTGATCACAATCGGATAAGAAATGAAGGAACTTATGAAATTATGTAGTCTCGCTAATTTTCACAAAACGCTTCTTGAACATTATAATGCAAATAAGTAAATTGATGTCATCCTCTCAACTTGCCACAGTGTATGGTAGTTTGCCTACAAAATATTGATACAGTACATTGTAATTACTAGGTGTTTTTTTTCCCCCAAAAGCAGTTATGACCCAGTTTTCAAATCCCATCTGACTGATGACTGCATGTATTTTGAACTTAATCAGTCAGGAATACCACCATGCATGTATTACTCTTAAATTGAGTATTGAATTGCCGTATAAAAAGTTCTTGTTTTTATTGTACAAGATCAATGGAAAATTGAGAGGTGATGACATGAGGGCACTCAATTAAATATTCATAAACGGTTCGATGACTGTTTTGCAACAATCGACGAAACTTTACAATCTCATAACTTCCAAGATTTTCAACAGATTGTGATCGTATTTTCACTGTTGTGATTAGAAAAACTGTACTCCTTTATTCTTTCCGGAATAACCTTTGACTTGTCCGGAATTCCTCTGTAATCCTCCACCCGCCTTCTCCTCCATTTAATCTCCGGATTAAAATAACTTAAGTCTGAGCAGAATAAACAAGGTCAGCTTGGGAAACCGAGGCCACAATATATAATTATTTAGTTATAGATATTCGTTGAAGAAATACCTTGTCATACCTGCCTCTTATCTCAAATAAACTTCAACCAATAGAGAGGAACTCTACGTCAGTTAGAACGTCATCTTGATGACATGAATTTGATATCGTGATATACATGTAGCTTTAAAACCGTTATGATACCCCATATTTAATATATGGATGTAGTCTGCCGTGTTAGTGATTCTTTTTATCAATTAAAGTTCGAAATCGAGAAAAATATTCGTACCGTTATGGCTTTGAATTCTCTTCAGAGTAACCAGGTCCTGCGACCTCATCTTACATGGCACTCACTATAGTTCTCACATTGGATCCTAACACACATTATTTTTCGTAATCTCCGTTGTTCGTTAATATGAGATCCCACTCGTACGCATGCGCAGTCAATTCATTCGTAGCGTGTGTTTCTTAGCGGTCAAGTCGCCATTTTGAGCTCTAAATTTCGCCGATTTTCTTTCACTTTGCGATCTTTCGCGTTCTAGTTTTCGGGGTTTCATAGGTTATTTTACCTCCCCGATCGTTTGGTAGTATTTTTAGAGAGTGATGGAAGCGAATTCGGGTTCTTCCACGAAGCCGAATTTCCCGCACGAGAAGCTGGTTCGCGATGCGGGTTCCACCAGCATCGCCAGCGGACCGCGAGCGGGTCCCTCCCCCGGCAGCGATCCGGGGGGAAAGGGTAAGACGGCAGCGGCGAGCTCGGCTAGCCGCGGTGGTAAAGGCACGGGGAAAGCCAAAGGCAAAGCACCGGCGAAGATTACTTCTCCTCCTCCCGTGATTGCACGGAAGTTCGCCAAGTCGGCTGCTACCTCTGAGGTCTCAGACCTTTTGATTAAGAAGCCCTCGATCATGATTGACTCTGAGATATTAGCCAAAGATTCTCGGGCTGTCCAGGACTGCATTCGTGCAGATCCTATTTCAAAGAAGGACAGTCAGGCCTGCATTCGTGCAGAGCCTCCACAGACCACGACCTCGAAGTCGGGACCAAGCACTAGTGTTGGTGGCTCAAATTTTGAACATCGTCTGAATAAACTGGAAGAGATGCTGGGAAAATTGGTGGATCATTTGCCACTTTCTCATCCACAGACTCGTAGTAGTCATGACACGAGAAGTCTCGGAGATGAGGATGATAATCTCCTTTTATCTGACTATGAGTATGACTGCGATCAAGATGATGGGCCTTTTGGCTGTAAACTTACACCAGCGTCTGACTCACAGACTTCTGATTTCAGTGCTGAAACAAGCACTGAAGATAGTAATGCTACTCCTGCCTCTGGCAAGAATGTAGCCATCCCAGCTATTGCAGCAAAATTCGCAGTGCCTCTCAGCGTGGGGAAACCCTTAGATGAGGATATTGCTGGGTCGGTATCCTACCTTGTCAGCCACACTCTTGAACAGGCTGCCCTAGAGGAGACTGGTAAGAAGTACACTAGCCCAGAAAACTGTCCACTACTTGACGTGCCCAAAGTCAACTTGACAATTTGGGAGAATCTCAACCCTACTACCCGGGCTAGGGACCTGAAGCTACAGCGTATTCAGAGCGCTCTTGTTAAAGGCATCACTGCTTTTGCGCAGACCCTTTCTGCTTCGGAGCTGTCAGAAAAACAGCAGGACGCTCTCGGACTCCTGTGTAGCTCTAATTTTGAGCTGAACGCTTTGAGGAAGGACCTCATTAAACCTGGCTTGAATGCAAAATTTGCACATTTGTGCAAGCCTCAGAACCCTGTGACCAAACAGCTGTTTGGTGATGACTTAGGAAAGAAAGTCAAAGACATCCAGGAAGAACAAAGAGCAGCAGCCGGTGTTGTGAAAGGCTCAAAACCTTTCTCAACAGGTAACTCCCGTCAGCGTCCATATTCGCAGTCACAGTCTCATTATCACCCTTACCGCCGACAGACGGAAGCTAATTACCGTAGAATGAGATCAGCGGGGTGGACCACGCCAACCGTACAGGCTGGGTCGGTACAGCGGCCTTTTTTAGGCCAGCGTTCGTGGAAGCCACACACTGCCACCCCGATGACCAGACCCAACAAGGGCAGCGGCCGACAGAGCCCTCAATACCGGGGGTTTGCGGGGGCCCGCAAGTAACTGAGCATGTTAAACCAACAGTCTCCTCATCCTCTGCAGAGGTGAGTACATGCCCTCTCATAAATCTTGCTTGTTCAATGGTGGGTGGACGACTGGAAAATTTCTATGACAAATGGAGAAGCCTGACTTCAGATCCATACATTTTGAATGCTGTCAAAGGATACAAACTCGAATTTGATCCTAATGAATTCCCTACTGTAAGAGGGAAAGAGTTGTATAATTTATCTCGCAGTTCAGAGCTTAACAGTCAAATAGAGGAAGAGATTTCTCGCCTCTTAGCTAAAAATGTGATTGAACTTTGCGAACATGAGAATGGAGAATTCATCTCCAATATTTTCACGAGACCCAAAAAGAATGGTTCCTTACGAGTTATCCTTGATCTTTCTGATCTTAATACAGGCATCCTTTATCAGCATTTCAAAATGGACAACATACATACAGCCTTGTCACTGCTCAGCCCAAATTGCTACATTGCATCTATTGATTTACAAGATGCATACTATTCAGTTCCCGTCCATCCATCATCGAGAAAGTATTTGCGTTTCTATTGGCAAAGTAAACTGTACCAATACAAGGCCTTACCTAATGGTCTCAGCTCGGCTCCCAGACTGTTTACAAAAATGCTGAAGCCAGTGTTTGCCCAGCTTAGAACAGAAGGACATGTAGTTATGGGTTATCTTGATGACACTTTGATAATTGGGAGATCTAAGGATGCTACCCAAAGGGCTGTTTCAGCTACCACTAAGCTTCTAACAGAGCTGGGGTTCTTAATTCATCCTGAGAAGTCAGTACTTAGCCCAGGCCTAGACCTAGAGTTCCTTGGGTTTCATTTGAATACTAGGTCAATGCACATTACTTTGCCAAGGGAAAAACAAGATGACATTTATGAGGTTTGCACCTCCCTCTTATCCCTTGCCACCCCATCCATTCGAAAGGTTGCTAGGGTCATAGGGAAAATAGTTGCCACGTTCCCTGCAGTACAGTATGGCCCACTGCATTACAGATATCTAGAGAGAGACAAGGTACAGGCCCTTAAGGCAGCTTGTGGTCATTTTGATAGGCCCATGACTCTTTCCATGGAGGCACGACATGAATTGATATGGTGGAAAGAACATATTCATGAGTCATTTAATCATGTTGTCAGACAAAAGGTCAATTTGGAGCTACGTACAGATGCCAGTGCAGAGGGATGGGGTGCTACAGACTTAATCTCTCACACAGGTGGCAGGTGGACCACAGAGGAAGTACATTCAGCTCAAACATCGGGTATTAATTACCTAGAAACACTGGCAGCTGGACTGGCTCTGAAATCCTTCTGTGCAGATAAGAGAAATGTACATGTCCTATTGAGGATTGATAACACTACGGCTGTTGCCTACCTTAATAACATGGGAGGGCTGAAATCAGAAACGTGCAATCAGGTAGTGTTAGACATCTGGCATTGGTGTATAGAACGCAATATATGGCTGTCAGCAGCTCACTTACCTGGGTGCCAGAACAACGAGGCAGACTTCATGTCTAGACACTTTAATGACAGAACAGAGTGGATGCTAGATAAGAATAGCTTTGAGAAGATTGTGGCTAAGTATGGTACACCAGTAATTGATTTGTTTGCATCCAGACTAAATGCTCAGCTACCTAGGTACATTTCATGGTTGCCAGATCCCAATGCAGAGTCAGTTGATGCTTTCACACTAGACTGGGGAAAATTTGCACTCTTTTATGCCTTCCCTCCTTTCTGTTTGGTAGCAAAATGCCTACAGAAAATACAAGAAGACAATGCACATGGCCTGCTTGTGGTACCAAATTGGCCTACACAGGCCTGGTTCCCTCTCTTGACAAGTATGATGAGTGAAGAACCTTTGATCTTGAAAAGAAGCAAATCCTTGCTGACACAACCAGTATCTAAGGCTACCCACCCACTCTGCACTAAACTCGATCTTCTTTGTTGCAGGATTGGCGTTCACAGTTCGAGATAAAGGGACTACAGGACAGGACTGTGGACGTGTTGTGTGCATCTTGGAGACTGTCTACACGCACACAATATGGAACTTACATTAAGAAATGGCTAGAGTATTGCAGACAGGAAACTTTGAACAGTCACTGCACTGCTGTAGAAAGTGTTATAGAATTTTTGAGTTATCTGTTTCACGTACATAAGTTGAGTTACAGTGCTATTAACTGTGCCAGAAGTGCTTTGGCCTCGGTGGTGCTGTTGGAGAACAGCAACTGTACAATTAGTACACATCCCTTGGTGACAAGATTCATGAAAGGTGTATTTCATTTACGAACTCCGCTGCCACGGTACAACCATATCTGGGACGTTAAAATCGTGTTAGATCATCTCCGCAAAATGTCACCAGCCAGTAAGCTATCTTTGTGTGAACTTACTCATAAGCTGTGTATGTTGCTCGCACTCACTTCGGCACAAAGGGCACAGACTTTGTTCTACATTCATATTGATGGCCTGGTTTGGAAGGATATTAGCGTAGAGATTCATGTCAGTGACTTGGTAAAACAGAACAAGACCTCCGACAGAGTAGGGAGTACGACTACAATTGAAGAGTATCCTTCAGAGAAGAGACTCTGTGTGGTACGCTACCTGAAAAAGTACATTGAGCGTACAAAAGTGATGAGAGATACGGAAAGGCACCTGTTCATATGTCATAGGAAACCTCACAAACGAGCCAGTAAGCAAACCATCTCCAGGTGGATAAAGGAGACAATGAGTGCGGCGGGTATCGACACTAGAATTTTCAAACCGCATTCTACAAGGGCTGCAGCAGTCTCTACTGCAAAGACAGCAGATGTGCCCATAGCGGACATTCTGAAACAGGCCGGATGGTCTAATGAGGAAACCTTCAACAGGTTCTATGATAAGCCGTCGATCAGGGCAGGACCTACATGTAGGTTCTCCATGGCGGTACTGGATAATCATTGAAGAGAAAAGAGTATTATTGGTGAGCTACTATGTCATTCTTATCACCATACATTGCTTGGTTTTTGCAGAAATGCGACCACTTGCTTCAAAATCTCATATTAACGAACAACGGAGATTACGAAAAATAATAAATAAATTAAACGAGAACTTACCTGTTTGAAGTTTGATTTTTATTATTTGAGTAATAGGAGTGTGAGTTAATATGCCCTCCACTCCTACCCTCAATTCAAACTTCAAGGTAATGTTCTAATTACTCCGTCAATTTACAGTGTATTTCCAGATTGTGGGATTGTGACAGTGGTCGCATTTCCTCATGGATCAGGCAAATCTCACTTGACCCAGTTGGGTCTTTGGTTCAGTTCTCTCACCTAAGTTGACATTATGTATTAGACGTCGGAAGACAGTCCGATTGCTTAGGTGGAGATTTGCCTGGGCGACGAATATTGACTGCGCATGCGTACGAGTGGGATCTCATATTAACTCACACTCCTATTACTCAAATAATAAAAATCAAACTTCAAACAGGTAAGTTCTCGTTTAATTTATTTATTTCAAATTATCTGTTAGGACAAGCTTCTGTATCGCTTTTCTCAAAACATTTACTCTAGTATGCAGACAGTATGAGCATAAGCATCATTCAAGGCATTTATTTTCCCCCTCCAAATATACATAAAGCAAATGAATATTTCCAAGTATTTCCGGCGGAACAAAATGTTCAAATTGACGACATCCTGATCGAGACGTCACATTCACAGGCAAAGTATTGTCGATTTTTCCATGCAACATGATGGTATCTAGGGATTCCCCCCCCCCCCCAAAAAAAGAAGAAAGTAAGTTGTATCCAACATTTCAGACAAGAGCCTGCATGTGTCTTACAGCTGTCACACGAAAACATGCAATAGATGTGAATCATTGAATGCTGTGCTGTGGAATGTGCATCGGCGAGTGGAATAATAAGCGCACTCACAGAGCAAATTAATGAATACGTGCGTAATGATACATGATGCGCAAGTACTCGTAGAAGATGAAGATGTGTGCGTTTTTGGTTTTATGCCGGTGGTTGCTATATTACATGTCATGAAGAAGTTTACCATTCTGAGTCAAGATGAACGGAATCTATGGACTTGAGTAAAATTATGACAAAATTGGAATTATTATATGATATTTATAATTCTTTTTCTGCGTATGAGAAATGGCTTTAGTCTGATACTCGTATCGGCCAACAATAATGTCCAATATTAACTTTAAAGGACAAGTTCACCTTCATAGACATGTGGGTTGAGTGAATGCAGCAATATTAGTAGAACACATCAGTGAGAGTTTGAGCAAAATCGTGCAATCCATTAAAAAGTTATGAATTTTTGAAGTTTCTGCTTACTCAAGGCTGGATGAGAAGACTACTATAGCTTGTGATGTCACATGAGTACAACCAGGGAGGTGGAAGAAAGAGCTTTCTTCCACCTCCCTGGTACAACCATACAAAGAAAGATTAAAGAAAATTCAACATATTATTTTCACTTTTCTCGCACAACAAAAGAACACTTGACTTCTCTCTTTCAGAAGGCAGTGGGTATAATATTACCCTTAACATATGTTAGTAACAAGTCGAAGAAATGTGCACTCTTTTCAAAAAGTAAAGTTTTGTGAAATTCTCTTTTTATTTTCTTTATGTCGTTGTACGCATTATGACATCATACACTTATAGTAGTCTTCTCATCCAGCAGTGACTGTGCTGATACTTCAAATATTTGTAACTTTTGAACGGATTGTCCAATTTTCCTTAAACTTTCACTGATGTGTTCTACTAATATTGCGGCATTCTCTCAATCCTTATATATATGAAGGTGGACTTGTCCTTTAACAAGCATCACTTCTGAAACCCGTATGTTTGACTTCCAGGTAAATAAGTCCGTCAAAACAACACGGCAGATGTATCGAGTTACTAAACTGAATCCACGAGTGCAATTTCTGTACTTCATCTGTCGGTCAAATGGCAGTCTTCCTATTAAGCTTTCGTTAGTGACGACTGCCTACATTCATCATGGTTTATAAAAGAGATAATATGATTATTGAATATAATCATCAGCCAATAATAAAATCAATCTTTTGATTGAACGAGAGCATATAAACGCACGGTAGAAAATAAAATCGTACATTACATTTGGGTATACCGGTAATCAAGAGTTGTTTCTGGTCATTTTCCGCATTTTCATATGACGTATTGGCAGCATAATTCATATGCACGAGACTTTCTTCTGGCATTCATTGGCAGTATTATTGGTACGCTTATAGTGCTGCACAGCGACCTCCTCAGGCCAGTTCGGCTAACTTTTCGCAGATTAAAGTGGGCTCACTGACGTCAAACGAAGAACCTTGAAATCCCTTCCCGTTGTTAACGAGAATACATGTATCTCCGCAAGTAGTTTTTGTGATAGTCATGGACATACCCAATGGCAGTCTGACAACATTTGCATTATCAGGTAAAATCCATAGCATCAAACTAAATCCATCATTTCATTTTAGGTGAAGTTCATCCCATGACTTTTGGGGCTTTATAGCTGTAGTTCAGTTTAGCTCTTTTTCTACTTGGTGACGTGGAGAGTAGTTAATACATTTCCAATTAGTGATGAACATAATAACCATGCTCTCATGCCCATGCAACACTATCCTGCTTGGTTTATAACCTTGAAAGATCACTACGCATGAAGCGATGATGGCAAATTCTATATTATTAGACTCATGTAAATTACGTGGAAGCACGTACATGTACAGTGTATAGGGCTGTGTTTGTACTTTTCAATGGATTATTCAACAAATAAAAGGCCGTGGAAGGGGGAGGCTGCAGCACCCCCCCCCCCCCCACACACACACACACATACTTTTAGCTTTTATAAACGACTGAAAAAAAAAATATCGCACCAAAATTCTTCCCGTCGGCGCGGGTTGTGGTTATCATGACCCAACCACAGGGGCGGATCCAGGAATTCCGTAAAGGGGAGGCGCCTTTACAAAATAATAGGGGTCGCACGCACCTTCTCCCCCATTTTTTTCTTCTCATTACCTCCGCCAAGGGAGGAGATTATGCTTTCATTTCTTTTGTTAAAAGAAAAAAAAAATGAAGAGGGGGCGCGCGCGCGGTGCGCCCCCTCTGGATCCGCCACTGCAACCAGGAGCACTACCCCCCTCCCCCTTTTGTAATCACGTTCCGTGGCAACTTCTGAGAAATGCAAATTAGGGCGTTCTGGATGTGGTTAATCCTTGTAAGACATGTAAAACGAAAGGGGTTGCGTTATTATTATGACGCAAAATACAAAGAAACTATGAATAAACAGTGGAACACTTCGGAAAATAAATTATTGTGATGCTTCTCCATTTGTTTGAGGCAGTGGGCTGCATGTGAGTGAGATTGGTCTGTGTCGTTACATAATGTGTACGTGACCGTGTGTGTGTTTGTGTGTGTGTGTGTGTGTGTGTGTGTGTGTGTGTGTGTGTGTGTGTGACACAGTTAGTCCAGGCTAGGCTCCATAGAAAGTGCACCTAACCTTGTTTTTTGATATATACAATGTTTTTGGATGGTTTCTTGTCAATTCGAGGGTGCTGATTCCAAATCCGATTGATGCCACTCGCGTAACCTTGAGCATTTTCGGCAAAATGCAAAAATCCAAAATGGCCGCCAGATATGCTAATTTGGCCATGATAATCCCAGTTATGTCAATTTTATGACCAATTTTTCCATCAAAGTTTTTTAAATTTTTGTTCCTTGAGTAATTCTACTTGCATTTGCAAGAAATTTTTCATTTGAAGAGGTTCATTTAGTATTTTAAGCTTATTTTCAATCCAAAATGGCCGCCACTCCTGTACTCATGTACTATATGAATGGCAAAAAAATATGCATAGAAATAGAAGGCGAATTTTCAGTCACATACCTACGCTTTTATCAAATTGTGCATGTGCCATGCAAATCTGATGAGTGCCACTAGCAAAACAAGCAAACAAACAAGCAAACAGAAAATGTATTGTTTTTAGGCTTAACATATTCTTCTTAATACAAAACTTCAAAATGGATGCCACTCATATACCCCTGCACAATATGAACGGCAAAGTGTACATGGAAAAAAACACAATTTCTTTTTTTTTTCTGTTACCCGGGTACACTGTTTATCAATTTGTGTGCTGATTATAAATCAGGGGATTGTTACTAACAAAAGCTGTTTTATTCTTTGATGCAAACATCCAGATTTGCTACCTCAATCTGAATTCTTCCCAAGAAATTTGGAAAAACCCACCAAAGCTTGAATTGACGCCAAGATCAAGATCGTTTATCAGGAATTATTAGACATGAACAATTTGATACTTACTTGCCTTGAGATGTTCAACATCATAATATTCACGCTGATTTACTGAATTAAAAGGCTGAATCCTAGATGATGACACAATGAAATTTCCAATTACCTGTCCTGTTGTACATCATCTAAAAGCGATATTATACAAACTTTTCAGTCCCCTCACCCGAGAAAGAACATGAGGCAGGCGAAAGTGGAAAAAAGGACCACCTCACTTCCTGTTGTCAAATCTCTGAAATGAAAACAAATGCCCAAAAGTTTTTCATGTTAACCCAGATATATGGTAGATGAATTCAACCACCACTTTTTTTTTTCTGAGTGAATGTGTTTGCGCATATGATGTCAAGGGAGACTCTGAGATCTGTACAGTGCTGCCTCATTCTGAAAGCAGTGTTGTAACAACTTCACACTGCTTGTCTTTAATCTTCAGCACTCAGAGACTCCAACTCTCCAGCTTTCGACGGGAGATCTCCCGCCCCCGTTTTGCAAAATCTCCCGTTCTCCCGCTTGAGATTTAATTTCTCCTGCCCTGGCTCTGTGTCTCCCACTTGAAATGATTTCTTACTTTGTGTGTTCGTATGTTGAAAAATAAGCCTTAGATAGCACAAGAGAACATTAAGAACCCTATTAGAGCTTCCAGAGCTCAAGCGGGCCCTGGACCCCGGCCGCAGGGAATTTCGCGCACATCAAGTTGGAGTCTCCCGTTTGCAAGGGGTTTCAGGCGGGAGAATCTCCAGATCAGAAGGTACCAGGTACTTGGGGTTGGAGTCTCTGAGCACTTGCAGATTCAGGATTGCTCTAGGTAACCAGACCAGCAGTGTTAGGACTCTGAATGATGGCCTCCTTAATGGTGGCTGTAAACTAACTCCACTAGAGCTCTTTTTATTATACATGGTGACATAACATTCCCTTCACGTAGGAAGTTTCCAGATGATCTTGCCTTTGCGTCTCATAGAAAGTCCTTGGATGGCACGAGCCGAGTACTGACCCATCTCAAGACAATAGAGGAGTTCTTCACGTTCTGGAGACTTTGCCCCAACCTTTATAAGATTATCATCCGACCCATGCCTTCCATCTTAGTAACCACCTTGCCAATGCTATGTTCAAGGTAGCCCTTTGTGGCAAGCCTTCCAAGCATAGGCTAAGGAAGTCTATCCTCCTTCACTGGTACTCGACCACTCTCCCTCACGCTGGAAGGAAAGGATGGCAAGTGTCACCAGTGCTGTCAACGCATATCCTGACCTTCCAAACGCGATAGAATGGGGGCATTTTATGAAGCGTTTTGTCTGACAAATTTGTCTGACAAATTTGCTCTCAGCCAATCAGATGCAAGGATTTTAGTAGCTTATAACAGTCAGTCAAAAAGAAAAGATCTGACAAAACGCTTTATGAAATGCCCCTTTGAACAATCTGCCATCATTGCGTCTGAAATCCCACAAGCCTATAGATTTCCCTCCCGTAACTAGAAAGCTTTGACCCCAAAACCGGTTGGTGAAGATGCTGGTCTGATGTCATCTCTGACACCACCTAAGTTACCTACAACACTGTCCTGGCAACAAAGCCATAGGGCTTCAACTGGTGGTGATCAAGCAAGTCTTCATGTCTTCATTCTGTTTCTATGGCAAATAATCGCCCTCTGACCCCTGAGGAAGTGCTGAACATCACCAGATGCGGTTGCAATTAAAGGAATTGCTGGACTAATATGCATCTTTAGCCTGAGAATTCTGCAAATTTGGGGCTGATGTCACCTGCTGCCAAACATCCAATTAAAGGGTTCTTTAAAGACAATAAAAATGACAGTTTTAGTTTTAAGACAAGACTGAATGAGATCATGATGTCAAAGTGTATATTATGAACACCTGGGGCCGTATTCTGAGAGCTTATTAAGTGTCTGATTAGCACTTAATTACCGAATTGGTATTCTGAGAGCATGATTAAGTAGGGGGTATATTAACTACCATAGCAACAAGCGTTTTGGCGGGAAGGACCTACGCGTTTGCGCGTATCAATGCGCGTGCACCTCTGAGAGGACTTAATCACAGACTTAATTACGAATCGGTATTCTGAGGGTGTAATTAAGTATGAAAGTTAATGAAAAACTTAATGATACCAAAGAGTGTCATTAACTACTCCGATATCACGCATTACATCGTGTTTTCTCTGCCACAGCGATGCTCACCGTCTTCGGTAACCGAGGAGCGGTTGAATCTTGTTATCATGGTATCCGTAGAATTCAGAGAAAAAAAGAAATATAGCCGATCTTCGAGGAATTTTGTCATTTTATTTGAGCAAAGAGGTTGAGACCTTCGCGTGCGTAGGTGAGGGGTTGTATATGAAAAGCTTTGCTTTCTAGCTTCCCCTCCATTTTCAACATTATTTGATAAATACCATGCATCTAAGCTTCTTGATATATTGTGTTAGCATTACATTTTTATATTCAACCTGCGTGTAGAATATGATGGTATATCGATTTCTTGCGAGACGTTTGGTGAACTTATATTCGTTGTTGAGAACAAAATGAAATAGACAAGAAATTGTGTTAAACATAGTAAGGTTTATGAATATTAAATGCTCAAATATACATGTAGATCCTCTATATTGTAAGTGACACCCAACATATTTGTATTACACATGCAACACTTTATGACAGCGTAGGTATGGGACTGGAAATACAGTAAATTTGTTCTATATTCCATGCATTGTGTTTTGCCATTCATATACCGTAGTACATAAGCATGGGAATGGCGGCCATTTTGAATTAAAAAATGAGCTTTAAATACTAAATGAACCTATATGAAATGAAAATTCTCTTGCAAATGCAGATGGAGTAACTCTAGGAACAGAAATGTACAAAGTTTGGTGGAATAATTTGTCATATAATGCACATTATTATGTTTATCACGGCCGAATTAGCATATCTGGCGGCCATTTTGGATTTTTGCATTTTGCCGAAAATGCTCAAGGTTACGCGAGTGGCATCAATCGGATTTGGAATCAGCACCCTCGAATTGACAAGATACCATCAAAAAACATTGTATATATCAAAAAACAAGGTTGGGTGCCTTCTAGCCTGGACTAAGTGTATTTTGTGTTTGGGCTCCACACTAGCATTTCACTTTATAACTGTATTGGCTCTGAAATGTGAAATGACAGCCCCGGATTTGATACACTTTGTACCTCAGAAAATCTGTTTACCGGTACGTATTTGGGAGACACCTGCATTTTAGCACACACAAACGCACGCACGCACACACACACACACACACACACACACAGAGGCATACACACAGTCACTGCGCGGTGAATGTTTGTGAACATAATACATGTATAGCAACTTTTAGGATTTGTCAGGGATCGTGAACAGTTGCAATCAAGTTTATAAACAGTAAGAGTGGTACATGTATTGGACATGTACATACAGTATCCGATTAGAAGAGTTCTAGACATCTTATTGGCTATACTGAAAATACATGTACATGTAATTACAAAGGTGTTGAATATAGAGTATGTAGATTTCGATACAGTCTACACTGTATATGTTTCCATCAGAATTACGGAAAAGGCTCGAGGTAAACAAATTGTGGCAGACCTTTCCAAATGGTTTATTATTTTGATTATGTTTGAATTTCTCTCTAATTTATGTATGTATCGGTAAATGAAAAGTTTGATGTTATGTCTTTGTTGTTTAAAATATGAAAAAACGTTATTGAAAAAAAAAAAAAAGTTTATAAACAGTCGCAATTAAATTTGCAAACAAACCAGGTTTGCTTTGTTTTGTTTTTTGTTTTTTGCAAAGAAACTTTGAACATGTTCAAAACATAAAATTTGCTACATTTGCAAACATTCACAACCATTTACTGCTCAGTGAGATAACCAGGCCGGGCTTTTTTGGGTGTTCTGTGGCCGGGGAGGGGTTGATTCAAACCCCCCCCCCCCCCGAGATCTCGGCCATCGATCGCGCAATCGTCATGAAATTTGGCACGTGTGTTGCCTGTGGCGTATCCTACCACGCTATACAAAAAGAAATGGAAATTTTCGTCATAATGATTAATTATGCTAATATATGCATAAAATCATACATTTTGCTCTAAATCAGAAATTAAAGCTCCTAGAATCCTAATTTTTGGTGAAAACATTCTTTGTAGCATTCCTAACAATGTACTTGAAAAAAAAATTGTTATCGAAGTCAATTTCTTATATATTTTATTGTTTTATGAATTTCTTATGTATTTCCTTGTTTTTTCGACCTTTTGTTTTATCATTTTTTTTCCACAAAATTTATGACAGAACCTATTTCAAGCATAATTATGCTAAAATCAATTAGTTTCAGCCTTTGACAGTGAAAATAATCGGTTTTTTATGAATAAGAAGAGAAAACTCCATTTACATAGACTTCATACACAAAATCACGTTTTTGAGCCATTTTTGGCCTGACAGGCATGTATGTATAAAGAGTCATGCAGCGTCGTAACGGTACGCGCAAATTTCGCGAAAATGGTAGTATGTCAAAAGATGCGCGAGACTTGAAAGTAAAGTCAGCGAACGGCGCGGTCAAAAAAATTCGCGCGGCGGAGTAGTCGCGAAAAATGTCGAGGGGGGGGGGGTTGATTCAACCCCCCCCCCCCCCGGCCTTTTTAGGGTTAAGAATAAGATGAAAAACCTTTAAAAATATTCCACAAAAAACGTTGACTTTTCAAGGGTTTCACCCTGAGATTCTTCCCATGGGCCCTTGATCCACCCATAAGCACTACAAAATAATGATACTCCACCAGTGCCCCAAGCCCCTACACCAAAACAAACAAACAAACAAACAAACAAACAAACAAACAAAAAAACAAACTTGCTTCTGTTCTTATCACAAACACGCAAATGACACCAGAGTGCAAGGCTAATTCACCCTCTTGAGGAAGTATGCATCATACCACAATAGTCATCTTTAAATGTCATATTCACATGTATGGTTTTACATGGAGTACTCTTTGATAGACTTGATAATTGACAGATCACATGGTGGTACAGTATTATACCTGCCAACCCTAAAATTGAGGAAGTATGAATAAGTGGGGAAAAACAATGCAAGGCTAGGAATTTTTATCCATCTTCCATGCATCACTATGTTACAGGAGATGTTGACAATAATAGAAATGCACAACTGAACGAAGTTTCTGCCTTCCAAAGAAATACATGTAGAAATGGGAACAATTGATAAGTACAATGTACCATAATGTGATACACTGTATTCTGAATATTACTGTCACTTCTAGAATGTAGGTCCTGTGCAAAGTTTACAATAGTGCCTAGTCAAGAGCTAAAAGCTAAACCAACAAACATGGAATACATCTTTGAATGGCACTTAACCCTTTGCAAAATGTAATGTTAAGTGTATCAAAAACTGTTCAGTGGTGACCGACCCACGATAAGCTATTTTTCTTTTTCTCTCAAGTTACACTTTGAAGACATCCAAACAACATGCCAGTAGTCTTACACTTTTACAATTTTAATGGAAATTTCTGCTGTACATTTATATGTACAGTGAAACCCCGTTATAACGAGGTCCGTGGAACCGGCGATATTACCTCGTTATACATGTAACCGGTACCTCGTTATAACCGTACGCATCAAAAACAAAAACAACAAAAACAACAAAAACAAACAAACAAACATAAGCACAACGTCATATACCCATCAATGAAACTTAAGAACATCCTTTGCTTTTTTTTAATTACACAATATGGTTCATTATTATTAAGAGAATAAAGGCAAATTACATGTATTTGTTAATTAGACCCCAAAAAGTGGTGGTTGAAATACGATTTTTCTTCCGAAAATCTATTCGCATAACAGTTGCACATTATGTTCTCGAGAAGTAGGCCTATACATTTGTATTATATTCGGGATTCTTTCTACACCTATCTCTTCCTCTTGTGTTGAACCATTCTGAAAGAATGATATGTTTTAGTTAGTAAAGTACAGTGTACAGTGACAATGAACAATCAAAATCAGATTGTATGAAATGTGTAAGTTTCTCTAAACACCAGCGCAAATAGAGTAACAGACATGCGTTGTTTACCGTAACCTGCGAGGTATTTTTACGCTTTTGGTGCCCAGCGGGAATGCGATGATTTCATGAATCATTTCGGCTATATGTATGATTGTTGCGCCCGAAGGGATTAAAAATGCGTTATTTTCTTCCGAAAATCTCTTCGCGTTTTGTGCACCCGTTCTTGACAAATATGCGACAGGATTGAATTTGGAAGGTTGTGACCCTTTTTACGCAAATCTGTACCTCGTAGACCATTCTGAATGAAAGAAAAAAATCTTCATTGTGAAATGCAGTGTTAAAATTGTGATAATGAACAAACCCAGATCTATTCAAACTCTATGCTTTTGTTTCTTTTTCTGAACACCGATTAATTATAAGTAGGTTAACATGCGTTATTCAACTTTATATTTACGCTTGTCACCCGGCGAGATCGCGATAATTTCATAGTAATATACATGCGTTGTTTACCGTAACTTGCGAGGTATTTTACGCTGTCTCTTCGCGTTTTGTACATCCGTTCTCGAAAAATATGCGACAGGATTGAATTTGGAAGATCTATTCAAACTGTAAAATGCGTTTATTTTTCTGAACACCGTTTGCGTTATTTAGCTATTTTTACGCTACTGTCACCCGGCGAGATCGCGATGATCTCGTTAATTATTCCGGCTTTAATCATACACACTCATATTTGCTAACCAGCAAAAGAACTGGAAGTCTGAACTAAAAATGGAAAGGCTATAATGATGAGTTGCACACGCATTCTGGCCACGAGTGTAGATACAATGTACATGAAAAGTTTTTGAATGCGTTATCTTTTTTTTTTTTCTCTCTCTCGTTGAGCTGTGGTCTGACCTAATATCACGCACGCGTATCTCGCGAAAAAGAAAATCGAATGATTATGTTCAATAATTTAGTAGGAGTATCGGAAGGTATTCCTGTGTCTTATCGCGTTGTTTAGAAGAAAACTTGGAAGGAACGGTTCTCTGCAAAACGGGAAAAAGACATGGATAGCGTGAATTTGGTTTTCAATGTTTCGTCTGTCGAACTGTGCGTATTGAAAGCGGCAAGTCAAGAAATGAAACCTCGTTATATCCGATCAAATTGCTTATGTTTTTCTTTATCACGATGCACCGAAATTGTTCTCGTTATAACCGGAATCCGAACTCGTTGTAACCGATTCGTTCTGCCATAGACTTACACGCAAAAGAAAACGGGACCGACGCGATCACCTCGTTATAAGCGGTTCCTCGTTATAACCGAACTCGTTATAGGGAGCCATTGAGCTTTTTCCCAACCCATTTATTCTAGTCATTTTGCACTATCACAACCAAAGACAGTCAATATCTCACTTTGCATAAAGTGCTTCTTTATCACAATGCACTTTGCATATACACTTGTACTACCATGGACTTGGTATTAAGAAGTCTCCTATGCAATAATATGCATTGCAGCTACCCTATATAGGCCTACTGTATATGTTTCTAGATGCATGCATCTTTGATGTTGGTTGGTGTAATTTCAAATGCCTTTAAGATGTAGCAACTGATAATTCATATTAACACCTACAGCATGTGAACATAAAATGGACCAAAGCCCTTAGTTGCAATGTCTGAATCATGCTGTTGTCATTCAATTCTTCTTTTTATTTTTTTCACCTGCATAAACATGTTACAGTATAACTGTGTTTTTAACATCGACTCTATTTTCACTGGCATCAGTCACAATTTAGTCTTTGGACTCCCAGCAGTTAGTCACTAAATCATCACTTCTGAAGTAGTTGAACCCTCAGTGAAAATCTTCACTGAACCACAAACATTATGATTAAATCTTCACACTTCTATCAAGGCTTCAGTCTGAACATGACCAGCATATCCATCGCCTGCAATGACAGGAAGGATTGGAGAAGCAAACTCACAATCCTCCATGCACTGATGGGCATATTTCAAGACTGCATCTCGTCCCAGCAAAGTGAGCACCTGAGCTTGATCTGATGAGTCCAACATGGTTACTAAACATAGAGAGTTCTGCTCAACACGGATAGTTGGGAGATATCACTCATTCCAGCGATGTCCACACTGAGGGTTGCAGCACTTGTAGAATGTTGTCATAGGTTCATCTGCTGATCGAGTCTGCATTTGCATGAAGTATGCCCTTGGGTGTTCACATTTGGGACATTTTTCTGTTGGGCACAAGAGACATCGATGAAAGATTTTGTTGACACAAAAAAGTAAAAAGAACCTTCAATTAAACACATATTTGAGGCTAAGCTCAATGGCTCAGACATTCTCCCCTCAAAGTGGAGTGAAAGCCCAAATATGAGTGCTGTAATACCAAGTATGTATGCTGTACTACACAATGTACAGGTGACTCCCATTATAATGAAGTCCCCATGATGAGCAGTTTTCTTCAGGTAAGTTGAAATTCTGTTACATGTATAGTCATACAATTCTTTATAAAGATCAGTACAGTATCTATGTACTAGACAATAATTTGGGATGTGAATTTTTACATGTACTTCATTGCAACAACAGTTTCGTTTTAAATACTGTACACTGTAAGTGTTCATAATAGCAGGAGTGCATGAATGTGCCCCAAAGAGATTTTGTCATCACAAAGAGCACAGCCTTTACTGGTTTTCACCACAGGAAAGCAATTTTGTAATTTCATTGCACTTGATTTCTTGAACATTTGTGAACACCGGATTAATCAAATGCTGGTATGACAGAATATTCCTCAGAAGTACAAAGTTTTTTCCCTGCACATACACTGTATTGATACAATGTACATGCACAGTTCCAACAAGTGATTGATTAAAGACTTCATTGCAGTAATTGGGCAGTGAGTGGTGACTTGGAACTGTGAAGATACGGTAGTCAAATGCATTCATAAAGTGCATTAAATAGGTGTGTATTTCTTTCAGAGTCAAAAAAAAAAATCACATTTCCAATGCAATGATGTACTTTTGCGCGACTAAGTTTTCGCGCTTGGCAGGGTAAGAAGAGTTTTGCATATTTTTTAATTCCGCGGAATCAAGACGTCAACTACTGGCATATATGGCAAGAAAAATTATTTGAGTGCTTTTATTTTCGTGCTAGATTCTGGTTGGGCAAAATGTGTGAGAAATTTCAACACCGCAACAATTTCCACTTTTACAGTAAAAAAAAAAAATGATGCAATCATCATTACCTGCTGTTGAGTCTACATTTTCCCATGCAGCAGCTCCACCAAGGACATCATCAACTTCTTTCAGTCGAGGATACTTTCTGTTTGAAATCTGAAATGACAAACTTATTGCCATTGATATAGTGTCTCAACATGATTCAAATAGAAAATCAATATCTCATCCAGATATTCAAACTTGATCCTGTAGCCTCCTCGATCCTCTGTAAGTAGGAGTGTTACATGTAAGTGTCAGTGTTACATCAATCTAAATGCAACACAATGAAGTAATGTAGTTGTACTGTTTAGTATACAAAGGATAATGATGGGGGGGGGGGGAGTTACAAGTCTATTACTGCTAACGTAATACTCTACGTATGACATATTTGTAACTTGTAAGGATTATACATATTACACATTGACCCCAGACCCCTTTTTACTGACATGCATTCAACACTGCAGCCCAAGTAGATGTCACTAACAACATTTTCAATCTGTGGGACTAAACCTGCAACACTAATGCCCACCATTCTCTACGAGTTTCAAACTTACTTTTCTTGTCACATTGTGTACATATGGACATGTATTGCACGCAAATCGTAGGCAATTCGGTCCTTCTTCGACAACTAGGACATTCGAACACGTTGGACAAAACAACATCCTGATGAAATGTAACACAGAAACGTCCTTTCCTTCAATTTCGATGCTGTACACAACCTGAATTCAGCGGTCTTTTTTTTTGGGGGGGGGGGGGGGGGTGGGGTGGGGGCGGTGGTGGACGAAAACACACGTACTTGTTCTGTGTGGCTAGAATAGAAGGTCCGTGGGAACTTGATAACTGTATGGTATTTGTCATACGCACATTTAAATGCAACGTTACGTGACAAAAAAGTGTGCATGAGAAAGATAAAAAAAGAGAGGGATAAAAAGAAAGAAAAGGACATTCAATCAAAGATAGGGAGAAAGAGAGTTGTAAGAGAGGGAGATTAAGGAGGGAGAGTGCACATGCGTACAGAAAAGAGAGAATTCCTACAGTGACCCTTAGCTTTTCATTCTACAGTAGAGGGTACCGTAGAAAGAGCAAGTCAATATATTCAGGCACCTTCATTTCATCTCATACTGGGAGTGTAGTAATGTCTCATTGCATGCATATACAGTCAAACTCGGATACCTCGAATTCGTCGGGACTGAAGAAAATGGTTCGACGTACGCGAATTTCGAGGTACGCGTACGTCGAATTTTCTTCGACTTATCCGATGTTTATCGATGTTCGACGTTTATCGATGTTCAACATGGTGTCTGTTATAGTGCCTACTGATTGTTTGCATGCTTGTCAATTTGAATTGAATCAACTTTTATATGAATGAATTGAGTGAAAATCGGAAATGAAATCAAAATTTCAGAAATAAAGATTTTGGTGGCCCGATCGCGCCACCAGAAAAAAAAAAGTCGGATGTTTGCCTTTACTTTTGAAAATGAACAGCGGTTACTATCGGCTACGTAAGATGCTAAAATAAATGTCAGAGTTTTGCGGTTAATTGTGGAAATGAATGACGGTAATATTCGACTCGGTATGATACTAAAATAAATGTCGGATGTTTGCTCATACTTTTGGAAATGAATAACGATAAGACTCAGCTCCGTATGGTGCTTAAACTAATGTTAGATATTTGATTTTGCGTTCGGAAATGAATAAGGATAACATTCGGCTCCGGAAGACGCTGAAATAAATGTCGAATTTTTGCTATGACGTTCGGAAATGAAAAACAATAACATTCAACTCCGTACGATGGTTAAATAAATGTCGGATGTTTCCTTATACTTTCGAAAGTAAATAGCAATAGCATTCGGCTCCGGAAGATGCTAGAATAGATGTCAGATGATCGTGTTTATGTTCGGAAGAAAATAGCAGTAATATTCTGCTCCATCATGTCCATATGATGCTAAAATAACTGTCTGATGTTTGCTTTTAAATTTCGAAATGAATAACAGTAACATTCAGCTGTGTTTAATGGTAAAATCAATGTTTGATGTTTGCTTTGACGTTCGGAAAAGAGTAACAATAATATTCAACTCCTGACAATGATGAAATAAATGCTGGATGTTTGCTTTTGTGTTCGAAAGTAAATTGCAATAACATTTAGCTCCGGAAGATGCTAAAATAAATGTCGAATGTTTGCTTTGATGTTCTGAAGTGAATAACAATAATATTCAACTCCGTACGCTGATAAAATAAATGCCGGATGTGTGCTTTTACGTTCGAAAGTAAATGTCAATAGCATTCAGCTCCGGAAGATGCTAAAATACATGTCGAATGATTGCTTTTACGTTGGCATGTTTGGAAGTGAACAGCAGTAACATTCTGCCCCATACGATGATAAAAAAATATTGGATATTTGCTACCTAACGGTACATTTCAAAATAAATATCAGTAACATTCAGCTATACGTTTCATGGTCCAAAATGTCTGATGTCTGCCTTGACGTTCAAAAATGAAAAACAGTAACATTCGGCTCCGTGCGATGATAAAATAATTGTCAGATGATTCATTTCACTTTCGGAAGTGGACAGCAGTAACATTCGGCTCCGTTCATTACAATTTCTGAAGTGACATCTTCCATACGCAGAGCACGTTTTGAAAAAGCACTGATCTGAGCGCATAGACAGGTATAGGGCTAATACACGCAAAGTCTAGTTCATGAGCCCAAAGCTGCGCAGTAATATCTCGGGAAGTAAAAGTAACTCATTAAAATGAAAAGGTAGGTCGTACACTTGGAGTAGATGCAGAAATTTTACATTTCTGTACACATTTTACATAGGTACCTTTTGAGTTGAAAATTAGCTGTTTTTCACCTTAGGATTCAGTACTCCGCAAAAGACACACATTTTTGCGCGTTATATGAACGGCGCGGTGCGCGCGAACAGGCAGGGAGAGGTCCCATCAGATGACCTACTTCGAGACGTAAAAGAACCATTATTCCTGTCGCACAATCAAAAGGTAACTCCTTAAAATGAATAATCATATTCTAATGGATATTCATGTAAAATATCTAGCCAATTGGAAAAACTTTCCCATAGGTACCTCTGCAATATTCATATTCCATAGCTGCTGACAGAATCTGCCTCTGATACACTCTATTCAACGCGTGCCGCACTTTAGGATACCGCATTCTGATTGGCTAAAAGGTTTTCGGGCAATCGGTCACCGCGTGATCATTTCATTAATATTCATCACTACTCACGCCACTGGATCGCTGTGATTGGCTTCATGTAAAAGAACCTCAGATTCAAAAATAATGATCTCGCTGCACCGGATACAGTGTACTTTGTGACCTCCTGCGCTGGCGTGCTCTGCATCTCCTGCCTTCTATAATCCCTTCCATACATTTTTTTTTTTTCTAAAATGTACTACTACTACTACTTCTACGACTACTACGACTCCTACTACTACTACTACTACTACTACTACTACTACTACTACTACTACCATGGAGGTTCTACCTCCATGGTACTACTACTACTACTACTCGTACTACTACTCGTACTAGTAGAGTATAGCAAAATCAAAATACATATGCCCATTGGATATTAAAGACAGCTCGCACAGCTAGAAAAGTATTACGTCAGTAATATAAAAGATATCAATTTGATCATTATAAAACTGACACTTCATCATTAGGATTAGATTTTTGTGTACGGCTATGAATAAAATTCTAACTATTAGTCAATTTTCAATGTCGTTGTGTGGCTGAATTGCATAATGTACTTGTATGTCACTGAGCTCTGCACTGTCGTAATTACTTTTTGATTCCGTTGGGTTCGATCCCCCCCTCACACACACACACACACACACACACATGTACATCATACCTTAATGTATGCACGCACACCTCTACCGAGCAAAATCAACACAAGCACACATGCTGTATACACATGTCATACACTAAAAAAACCTTTTGGACATAAACACAAAAACAGTGTATATATGAAGATAGACCAACAGCCATTTGCTTTTATTCAATCTTCTTTTTTAGTCATCTGCAAAATTACAATACGTGCAAATTTTCTAACAAGATACAGAATTGGTACAAATGCTCTAACAAGAGACAGAATTAGTACAAATCTTCTAATAAGGGACAGAATTGGTATAAATCATCTATTGTCTTTATAAATTCAATATTTAGTCCTATAAGGTAGTAGATATCTGCAAAACTATGTGACGGTTTAGAAAAGAATCCAGCGTGTGCGAAATTGAATGACAGTTAGTCATTGTGGCAACAATGTATGGATTAATTTCATGGCAGGATTGTACCTATGCGCGTAAAACTTGTAACAAAAAAAATCAGGGGTATATTTTGCTTATACGAATAGAGTGTAATGTATACATAATACAGTGAAGTTTGGAAAAGCGCTGAACTAGAGGAGCTGTGTGTATAATTGCATTGGCTGTAATGGTTTAGCTAATGAGACGTACAGGGTGTTTCACCATAAGGCTCATCAGTGACTGACCATTTGTTTGTTTTGTTTTGCTTTTTTCATTTATAAGAGAAGAAGACGGCACGAAGGGTTGTATCGTCTTCTCTTTTGAATGCAAAAATACTGGTCAGTGCTGATGAGCTTTCGGGTGAAGCAGGCTGTATGACTCATAAGCTAAACTATTCCAGCCAATACAATTATATTTTTGATGACTTTATCTTTAGGATATTTCAATTATGAGAGAGTCAATTTATACATTTTACGGAGGTTTGGAAAGATTTAAAATGAATTACATTATAATTCACCACATTCCCTAAAAAAAAAAAATAAAATAAAATAAAAAAAAAAACTTACAACCCGAAAACTTCTCGGACCTCTTCTGGCGGAAACATAAAAAGTTTGCCATGTACATCCATCATAGTAACATTAATAAACATGAAACGGTGAAATGTGAAAATAGAACTTTATACCCTTATATTCGCAGGAAAGATACACAATTATGCAATTTTCTTCAAAGGGTAATTTTTAACTTTCAAAAAGTTGACTTCCATCAGAACAGTACTGCTCTACTTTGGCAATGGGAAGCAAATGACATACCATCCAATCTGAGTTGACATTTTCATACTCTATCTAGTGTGCTCTTAGTAGTCAATTCTTGTGCATTGACACTCATCCTACCAAGTGATGTGCTGGGCAAGACATCATGACATTACATTGGCGTCAATAAAGAATGACAGAAACATTTTTCTTTTTTACAATAAATGTCAGTTTTGTCAATTGCTTCCTTTACCCAAAGTAGGGCAGGGTACCCCAAAGTTTAAACACCAGTGTTTGTTTGTTTGTTTGTTTGGTTTTTTTTTTGACATGCATACTATCTTGAACATCAACAACATCTCTGTATTATATGTATTCATGCAACACGATAACACTGTTAGAACTTATTTCATATTTGGACAAAATTCATCGAGTACTCTATTCTACAAGTACTAGGCTACTATATTGCTAATACACGCAAGTGCATTCCAAGACTCATCTGAGATGCCATGAGCATCCTTTACTAGCACGGCGAGATTTACCCTTTGTAAAATATCCTCTTCATTACATCCTGTCATGCTACACAACTCCTCTTCAATCAGAGAAATATCCTTCAGTTTTCCACTGTTTGTGTCTCTTACAGTGATATGTATGACACGAACTCCCCATGAATCAAGAAATTGTAACCTGGCCCGACACTCTTTTTTGAGATGCATTGAGGGTCTTCTGGCATGTTTCCTTGAGTAATGTTCTTTTCTCATCCATGCTAATCGCTTGCCTGATTGTCTATTTCTCAGTAAACATAGAGAGATGCAGAGCACGTTTTTTGTACTTTTTCCTGATCAATTCAAAGCGTTCATTCTTTTTCAAAACTTTCTCAAGCTTCTGTTTTATGTATGTCAACTACTCAATTTTTCTTTTAAGTTTCTTTATGGTATCAAGCAGACTTTTTTGCGGACATTCCGATTGCAAAATTTTAAGCTGCCATGTCTTTGTCTTTTTAAGCCACTTACTGAACAGAGCTCGCTGCTTCCCTCCACGTCGTGACTGCTTTATTCGAGTAATAAGTCCTTTAGGTCTGATTAGATACGATTTTATTGCATTCAGTAGACGAGGAGTTGAAGAAATATTCATAGAATAATGTTGACATATAGAAGAAAACACAATGTTTGAAACCTGATGTGGACCCTTATGCATAATTATGTAACTTTGTAACTTCAGTAACAAAAGCCAAATCTACATTTTTTTAAAAAGTATGCCATAGTTCATGAATGAATCAAACTGCATAAGAAATATGGAACTGACGTTTGAGTGTAAAATGTCTAAATAACTTTGAAACTAAGAAACTGTAAAACTCCTAAACAACCCTGAAACAAAAAGTTGTGTCTTGACTTCATTTCTGCTGTTTCCACTCTTCTCGAGTTCCATACGACCTTATGAACCTCAACATCAGATAGTGCCCTCTCTCCAGATGATGTCCTGGCAGGGTACCACTACGTTCCACAAATTCGGTACTTGGTCTCATTTTCCTAACCTTTAGGTAAAGCCCCTTTTCTTTGACGTATGCGAAATCCCCTGCCATATTGGTTATTCTTACGTTCCAGTTGGGTCCCAGGATGGCATTCAGTTCATTCATTAGGTTACGGTCTTGAGTATTTTTACAAGGTGCAAGTACTTCCTCGAACACCAGTGGATCTACAGGGACACGTGCCACGCACTCCGGATTCTGGTTTGGATATGCTGATTGTAAGCTTTTCCTTTATGGCAAGCCTGAACGCAGTATTGACATCACTTGCTGTTCCGCAGCTGCCTGAAAAATCCTCTTTGGTGATGAGATCCGCCTGAAATTAAAAGACAAGTTCATACAATCTCTCTGTGAATCAAAGATGATGATACTAAATACCCATCATTTATTAGAGAAGTGGTAAGTATACACACAAAGGATATGTAGGTAGAAAGGAATTATGCACAATGAATGTATTTTATAATGGCTTTATCCCTTCGGCAGTGTAATGTTAAACACGGGTTACATGTTTAATAGGAATATACGTTTTCCTGTTCAATTTCGTATTAGTGCATGCAAGAGTATAGAGAGTCATTCAATTTCGATAGGGCAACAAAATAATGGGCATTCAGTTTCACATTAGAGCAATCAAAAGAGTAAACACGTTATTTAGATTCCATATACCACAGGGCATTCAAGTAAGCACGAAAAGACACGTGACTGAAGATTCCTGGTAGATTATATGAATTATGTTACACAATTCAAGAACAAGCATCTTTTCCAATTATACATGTTGATTCCTGGTGACGTGCAATACTGCATAAATCTCATTTTATTGTGTTACTTGTTCATCTTCACATTGTATACAATGTGTGACAAATTTTCAAACATTTTTGTCAATCATATCATTTCCTCAAATCTAAGCTTCACCCTAAAAAAAAATGATGAAAAAATAAGAGTAACAAGAACATCGCTCTGCTTTAGATATCTCGATTCAGCCATTTCAAAACCAATTTTCATCAAATAAATGTTGAATTCCTCATGGAATTACATGCTCTTTCATGTTTCTCATTGATATCTCACAAAAAATGTTAGCGTTAGAAACCTGAAATTAGGTCTCAACCAAAACTATACGAGCCCTTTAAGGTTGGTGCTGTGAGCATGTTAGACTAGATCTAGAGTGTTACGGTACACAGTTTACTGTTTTTAACGGTTTGATGAATGCACAAATAGTTTTGACCTTTAGGTTTAAAATCTCTTGTATTAATAATACACTAGTTTGATTCGTTACAGGTTCTATTCTACATCGGCGCTAACACTGTAACAGTTAGGCCTACATGAGACAATACTTAAACATGCTTCAAAATATTAGAATGATGTTTAGTAGAGTTTAACGTTAGGGCTGTAGAGTTTAACGTTTGTCGTTAGGCCTACCTCGACATCAAAGGCTGACTTTTTGTTCCACTGGCACTGCAGTTGTTTTCTCCTGGGTCTCCGCGAGTTTTTTGAAATGTCCGATGGAATATGAAGCACATCTTCTCCTTGGTCTTTGGGTTGGGTGTTCATTCATTGGTTCCAGAATGAAGTAGCCTAGTACTAGTAGAATAGAGTACTCGATGAATTTGTCCAAATATGAAATAAGTTCTAACAGTATTATCGTGTTGCATGCATACGTATACTGAATAACTAAGCTAGCTAGCTAAGACCCTATTATTAGTGCATGCATTATACAGCTGCGCGTATCGCATGCTGGTATTTCGCGGAGCGCGACCACGCTAGCCAGTCGTCCAGCACTAGCTCGTGATTGGCTAATATCTTTGACCTGTGTTTGTATGCAAATGAGGTCAACGCGTGATCAATTAATAAATATTCATTATACACTATCAGCAACGGGTTTCAATTGGTTGTATGTTAATGAAAATATGACATCATCCCTCATTAAGAGTTTGTCCGCCGACGCGTGTAGACTTTTTGTAATGTCGATAATGAAATAAATGTCGGATGTTTGAAATGAATAACGGTAATATTCTGCTCCGTACGATGCAAAAATAAATAACAGATTGTTGCTTTAACATTTGGAAATGATTAATGGTATTAATCCGCTCAGTTAGATGCTAAAATAAATAGCGGATGTTTGCTTTCACGTTTGGAAATGGATTAGGATAGTATTCAGCTCCGTAAGATTCTAAAATGAATGTCGGTTGTTTGCTTTTACATTTAAAAATGAATAACGGTAACTTTCGGCTTTTTACAATGCTAAAACAAATGTCGGATGCTAACAAATGTCAGCAAATGCTCCCATTTTCTCATTTCAAACGTAAGTTTTGACCTCCTCAATATATGGGCATCAACTTTTATAATAATATCTACGCCTATTTGTCAAATCTTTAAACACAGAGTAAGATGATTGAATTTTCTATTCATTTGTTTTAGACATGGACATCTGTATCACTTCAATAATGCTTAATATTAATTTGTCTATGTTTAGTAGGACCGAATTAGTTTTTCTAATGTTTTTCCTGATTTTTTTTTTTGTCACCAGATTTTACTTTCGACCACCACAAAATAAAATTCAATGATATTGGTGGCCCGATAAAACTTAGTGCGGAGCCCTGTGTATTCTATTCTTCATTGTGATCGGCCTATACTTCCAGATTTTCATAATCGCATTGCTGGAAAAAAAAAGTTTAAGTGCTTGCGTTCTCGGGGAAGTAAACTTCGTGAAAGGCAAAAAAAAAAAAAAGTTTTAAAAAAGGCACTACGAGGGAGATTGATGTTTTGACAGTGGAGCGTGATTAATGGCAAAGATATAACTGTCAACGTAATCAGGTGCGCCCCGACGGTTGAGAAATCTACGCGCACGGTATGACTGTCTCGATCAAAAAGCAAAACACAGTGGTTAAAGAAAAGCAAATGATGGGGCAGCGCGTAGTGCTATCGTAAAGCACTCCATTGGCACGGGTGCTATGTGCATACCATGAACGTGTGTTGGTAGGTGTTGGGGATTTTCCTTGTCAGCTGTGTATCGGGTATTTCTTCTTGGGCGCGCGATTGTTCTGGTCTCAGAATATTTACAATCGAGTGTGAAAACATTTGTGACATGTCTTCGCCGTCCACGCGTGCTTAATCGGAGATGCTGAGTGATGTTTACAATTTCGATTCGAGCAACATGCTGGGAAAAACAATAAGTTAATTAAGATCGGGACATTAGATTTCCCTTCGAGGTAACCGAACTTCGAGTTATCTTTTTCGAGCTACGCGAATTTTAATACACGGAAACTCCATAGGAACAATTGGGACTTTCATTTTGCCCCCGAGGTAAGTGATATTCGGCTTATCCGACGTCGAGGTATCCGAGTTTGACTGTATATTCATTCACGCACTTGATTGATCAGCGAAAGACTTTATCAGACTGAGTCACTCGGCTCTGCTGGTGTTTCCGAAACACCGGTACGTTTTTGCCACATATCTAATCTTGTACTACATCCATTACAAATGGAATAACAGTGATCCGGATTATGACTGTCTACAATACTGCTCAGTACAGTGAGTAATGCAATCGCGTCTTGCTTCTTTGACAAAATGATAATTGATAGCTGCCGACTTTCTATTTGCGCTCTTGCTATAGACTCTAGTCAGATTTCTACACTGAGTAACACTGCTGTGACCACAAGTCACTGCCGTACCCCCCCATTGAAACACTACTGATGCCTTGCTGGCTGGTCATGCAGTAGCAATAGCAATCACAATCGTCAGATCATCAGTGAGTATAAATTACTTTATGTAGGGTCGTGAATCATGTCGATGGCGATGAAGTGGTTTGGTGACAGTGTTCCTATTGAGATAACTCAGTCTGCGAATCAGATCAGAACGCCTACTCTGACCAAGGAGGCTAGGCAAAGCATAGACCATGATCTTGTGATAGCTCCTTGCTCTGACCTCGGCTCTAGCTCTGTACACGTACACTGCTACAGCTGTAACTGTTTGTTAGGAGATCCAATTTAGGTAGGCCCTAGAGCCTACTTTAAAAAAAGTAGATACAATACTGACAACTGTGTGTAGTAATCACTGCACTTTGACATCTTTGTCTTACTCTTCTTAATTTTGACGGGGCATGAGCATACTTGTATTTACTCATGCTTATGTAGATATTGTTAGTTATGGTGGTAGACAACTCTAATTATTGAATTAGACCTTACTGTAAAAGTAAAAACACAACATTTTCGTGGTATGAAATTTTCGCAAATGGGAGCCGACGGCCTTATTTGCAGCATGAAATTTTTGCGAGTTGCCTCTAGGGCCCGAATTCACGAAGGTGGTACAAATGAAACCATGGAGCGCCAAGTGTCGCACGAAATATTTCGTTACAAAATTGGTCATTTTGTCGACAAAATTACAGTTTCGTTAATGAAATTATCATTTCGTGGACGAAATGTTCATTTAGTTACAAAATGTCATTTTGTTACAAAATAATCATTTCATCGACGAAATGACTGATTTCGTAACGAAATATTCCATGCGACACTTGGCGCTCCATGGTTTTTGTCCATGGTTTAAACCATGGTTTCATTTGTACCACCTTCGTGAATTCGGGCCTAAGAGTCTAACATTTGATGCATGTAGACTTCTGTAAGATCTTTAGCATGCATTTTATTAATTTTGCAAAACTTACTCTCGCGAAATTTGCCAAATTAAAATGCTCGCAAACATTCTTCCTTTTACAGTAAGAGGCTATGAAGTGTATTTAAAAAAAAAAACGAAAAGAAAAAGCATATTGGTGGCTCTGGTGCACTTGAAGATGTAAAAAAAAAAGTGTAGGAGAGTTACGACAGTATAACTTGCAAGGGATTTGTGATCAAAACAGTAATTCAGTCAAACAATATTGCTCAGGACTAGGCAACAGTGTATGTCACACTGTACTGCAGTGGGCGATTGAAAACTTCTTTCCCATCCCTTCCTGAAAAAAAAAAAGAAGTGAAACTCCAGCTATGAAGTTGCTTTAAATGCTCTTGGAAGTGAGGTGATGTTTGTTGTGCAATAGCCATTATTGATTCCATTATTTATTCCATTATTAATGCAAATACAAATTACAATGTATATTGTTTTCATTGTTTACTTGTTTTTAAACATATTGTTTACACATTTGATTAGATCTATATTTTCTCTCTACCACAGCAATTCTACCTAATGAATACGCAAACCCTTGCCCTTCACTTTCAGAGCTTTCATTCCTGTTTTTCTTTCCTTTTTTTCTTAATCTATGACTAAAGTTTTATCTCTCATTGACTTACTTCTTTCCTTCCTGATTTATTCATCCTTTCATCATTTTGATTCTGCATTCCATAGTCCACATTGTTCACTGACTTCTTTTCTCTTCCTTGGTCTTGTGAAACACCAGTTGGAATTTCATTTCTACAAATGTACTTCACTTCTCTCTCTCCCTCATCTCCATGATTTATCAACCTTCAACTTCTTCCTCCCCCCCCCCCCCCATCCATTTGTTTTTCTCCCAGTGATTTTCACTCTTTTCTTCCTTACGACTCTCCCTGTCCCCTTTTCTCCCATCTTTACTAATTCTTCAACTTTCAACTTACTGCTGCCCCTCAGTTGCCACTATTTGCCTTCCTTACACCCCCCCATGTTGCTTCCCTCCTCAACTCTCCACTTTCTAGGCTTTTTAGCTGCCAAGCAACAGACCCTGTAAAGATTACAACATGTACACAAAATGTTACCAGAAGGTGCTCTCCATCATATTATTTTATTTTCAGT
This sequence comes from Diadema antillarum, assembly GCF_040938485.1. NCBI lineage: Eukaryota > Metazoa > Echinodermata > Echinoidea > Diadematoida > Diadematidae > Diadema > Diadema antillarum. The sequence continues at coordinate 284,545 of NW_027271228.1, forward strand.
ATGGAATATTACCATAGTCATCTAGTAAACTTCATTCTGCAATCAAATAAATAAAGGACAAAAATTACCCATGTTCAGTTCTGTTGAATACAGTACTGCAAACAATGACCACCACTGCATTGGACTTCTCCAACAATAATGAAAATCTGTGTGACTGTTTTGGTTATTACTGTTGCACAGATTTGACCATTGTTTGCTTGGAATTATTGGAGGTGAAGAGCAATTATTTTGTCTGCAACAGCTCTTGAGGGACTACTAAATATATTGGCAAGCAAACTTCCTGTGCCTGAAAGAAAAAGAAATCTTGATAACCTTTTTTTTTAACTGACATTGTTTTTATTTCATGGTACAAACTGTACGCGTAGCTGGAATAACTTCTCTGCCTAGTTTATGCCCCTCTCCCCAAAGAGAGCGGGAGAGAGAAAAGAACGAGCCCTAAGCCTCAGGACCTCAAACTGAAATAGGATACTAGTACCCAGAGAATGTGACGTAAAAGAAGATGCCCTTCTATTAAATTGCACTCACTTGTTGTTGTCATTTCATTTTGGATGAAACAGAATGAAAATGATTTAATAAGCGTTGTGTAATTTATTCGACATCAATCTCATGACTTTAAAAAAAAAAAATGAAAAAGAAGCAGCACCAGAGTGTATGTCCATAGTTTTTACAGTGTCACACACAAGCATACATGTACAAATACCAAAAGGATGTCTTTGTCCCTCTTTCTGTACACATTTAACTTACTCTAAAGATGTTCTTTTATATTCCTGTACCAACAGGTAATCAGATGTACTAGCAATCAAATTGATTCTACATGTAGCACCAATCCATCACCATGAGCATTGCTGATTACACCCAGTCTCCTGAGGACCACCAGGCCATTCTGGTTACCATCAAGCCTGTCGGGGCCGTCAAGATTCGGGCGTATGCCCGCATCATCGACCGCATCAACAGTGTGGCATATGTGAACCTCCCAGACAACAAGCGCAGCATCTGGCTTCGCTACAAGCGGGTGGTCCATCTTGAGAACAATGAATGGGGCGAATTTCAGGTGCACCGGCGAGTGGCTGGACTCATTTGTTTGGGCAAAGCCTCCTCGGAGATTGAACTGGCCACTGTCTACGCAAATTTTGACTCTATGAAGGAGACCTATAGGAATACGTTGTTTGACTCCCGCTGCTTTGTGTTTGGCATGTCCAAGGACAGTTTACAGGACAGTGCTTCTGGAATCAGACCAGATGCTGTCTACTATAACAGCATTGAAGACTGTGAACAACTGGAGGATGATGTGAAAGACTTTGCTGCAGCTCTGTTTTGGGTGCTAGAGTCCAAGCGATTGGACAAGATGAATAGCAACCGAAATGACAAGCTACCCCTTCTCATGGCCCCCTTTGAGCGGAAAGATATTGTAGGAATAGATACTGAAACAAGGTATTGACTTTCTCTGTGTATAGTTTTGATTAGTCTGTGCTTAGTTGTGATCTGACAATAGGATTATTGTTCTACTAGCAGCACCCGTGGAAATCCACGGGTCTGAGGGGTTTTATTTTTTTCTCTCATAATACGATTTTGCACATTTTTATTGAAGAAATAAAAGAAAAGTCTTCTCATTCTTTCGTTAATTGTGCTGTCTTCTAAATGACCACCCTTCCCAGAAATTTTATAATACATTTTTGAAGTATATGCCAGGCGATCCGGTCCATTGGTAGGGATCATTCCCGCCACTACTTGCTTTTATTATAGAACTTGAGTTCCGAGGGGTTATTTGCACCCGTTGAAGTCCGACAGTTGTCTTGTTGCCCCTCACCCCTCCCCCCTCACGCACACACACATTTCCACCTCCGCAGGGCAAAAAACAAAAATATTCAGGGAAAAATTACCAAAAACACAAATGAGATTCCCCGAAAGTTCTGCCCACAGGTTGTTCCCGTCGAAACGGGAAGATATTAACACTATGACTTTGATTACCCCCTGCTCTTGCATCCACGCGGGCACCCGCGGGAATCCACGGCTGGTCTCAAGGCCTTGGTTTGTTTTGTGTTTTTTTTTTCATGTTTCTTTTCCCCACGTTATGAGAGAAAAATAAGATATTTTCGTCTTCATAATTTTGCTCCCTCCTTTTTGTTTTTAATCACCAAAACTTGGCTTGATATATCATATTTATATAGAACTACATCTGCTTCAGATTGTACATTATCATAATTAATATTAGGCCTACAATTATTGCTCCTATTATTGTTATTATTATATCATTATTATCATTATCATTATTATTATTATTATTATCATCGTTGTTATTATTTGGGGAGGGGGAGATCGACATCAGGTTTAATAGGCACCCGTGGGAGTAGGTTCTCACGACCTCGTATTTTTTTTTCTTTAATATTTTTCCCATGTTATGGAAGAAAGAAGAATATATACATCACTGCATTCGTCTTCATTTGCTCCCTCTTTTTTTTGTCACCAAAACTTGGTTTGATAGACCATAGAACCACGCATTCTATTTCCACTTGCAATTTTAAAAATAGGCGGTCGGCAAAGCGAGGTTTTCCTCTACGTCCGCTCATCTTATGAATATGTATGATTACAGCAGCTCTTGCAGTAAACGAATGGACACAGCTGCGCGTGTAATCTGATATGTAAGGGTACGATCGGCAAATATATTTAGCCGCGTCCTAAACAGTCTGCGTACAATGACACCGGACTTGAGAGCAAACGGCGAGCAAACTAAATGACGTACCTGAGCTGCATATAGTATTCTGCAGTTGTGCAAAATACAATTACATAACAACGTTCGTTGTTTTCATTTGGGGACGCCAATAATGGCGAACTGTACGTAAATGCCTTTGTAGTCCATATCACGCACACACAGATTCGTGTAACCATCGTCAATACATTCAGTACACGTAACAGGCGGAGGCAAAGGTACATCACCGAACTATACACACAGTGTAGAGTGTGTATAGAGTTCTGCGAGGTACATTGTGTGTGTGCGTGCGCGTCCGCCGGAAGATGTCAGAGATTTCGCTGCACCATCATCTTTAGTATCCCCCAGTGTCTCTGCAAGCTAAAAGATGTAAGATCGAGAAAGCAGGAGGCCAGCGCAGGATCGGTGAATATTGAAACGCTCGGCTCTTTCGTCACGCACAAAAATGCATTATGCATGTTGCTAATTAATTTTTCTTTTTCGTCCTCGACGTCGACACGGAGGCGGAGAGGGGACGAAACCCGCGCCATTCGATGTAGGATACTCTCCTGCGGCCGACGGCACCGGTCGCAACTGCCCGGAGCCGACGGCTCGGGAGGAGATAGAGAAACCAGCAACGCCGAAATAAAACAGGAAATACATAAGGCCGCGACAACAACAACAACTTCGAGTATTATAGTATAGGATAAAAACAAAATGACTTTGATCACATCAAAGCAAATTTCAACTGTTTCTGTAGGTGAATTAAAAGGCAATGCAAAGTGCTTTGTGTATTGTTTGCTGCAAGTTTTTGAATTGTCTAAGCAATCTCATAGAGCTCTTTTTATCAAATTGTAATATCATCCAAGTAAAAGGTAACTTGTGTAAATTACTTTTGGCAATTATCTGACTATTCACATGTAGTTTAAATATTTACAGTGTCTAGCAATGCACTGTAAATGCCAGCAATCCTCTCCTGGAAATCATGCAAAACCTTTCAAAGTGAAGTGCACCAATCAAAATCAGTCCATATGATAGAAAATCGTTGATTAGAGATAGAGAACCATAATTACAAGGTTGAACTAATGAGCTTGGAAAAATGTTAGTTTTTGGAAATTAAGGTAAAGAAAGGAAGTTCTGAGTATCCTCTTTTCAATAGTCAAGATATTTGGTTTCTTGTTCAAATTCTCAGGACATTCAGACGACGTGTTCAGGGCAGGATGCGGAAGCATGTTGGAGACTTGAGTCTGATGGCAGGCATGACCCAGGAGGCCTTTGTCCACTACCAAACGGCCTATGAGATCCTCAAGGGCGCCAACGACTGGCTGTGGATGGCAGGTATAGATCTCATTAACCATCTGGCTGCTCTGCTGAGATACGTGTATAGCAAATCCCCTTTTTTTTTTCCTGTGGATGAATAGTCCCCATGGATGGCATGTTACTTGTTGCAGTACACATGAAGAAATTGGGTTATGTAACCCTTGTGTTCTGTGTGATTGTTTTTCTCTTTTCCTGTAGTACTGTAAGCTATCATGAAGAGTCCTATAGATTTTTGCATGAAATCAGTTATTTATTAAGTTTTGAAGACTAGTCATAGTATTTCACTTTCATCAATAACCTTTTTTTGTATTTGTTTGTACATGCTTGAAACAAGGTTTTCTGCATTTGGCAGGATTTGCTTCAATGGTATCGATTAAGTCTCTCATGTCTAGTTTTATTGGGTTGCATTCTCAGGACTGGAGTTTATACTTGTCCCAAATAGAAATACTTTGTCAGTACCATACAATGTATATGTACTGCAAGCATTTAGTGCTTATAAATAATTAAAGTATGCATTGGGTGATTTCCATATCAAGGATTTGTGATTAATTTGCTTCAGATTTCTTGATATTTTCCGAGTATTGTGTAACTATTTTGGGCTCAGCATGGGGTGATAGAGGCACTGAAGTAGTCTGGCATAAGAAGAGTAAATTTAGGGTATGTCCTAAGAAGAATTCTACCACCTCAATTAGTGATGTAAACGGTAAAGTGGTCATGTCCATTTCAACAGCATTGGCAAATGAATGTATCCTCACTGCATACATGTACACACAAAACATGCATTTGATTCAACAGCTAACAACTACAAGGGCAGGATAGCATTGTGAATGATTAGAAGGCCAAATTCACTAGCAGCTTTGTGTACATTTAAATGGAAAGCTGCGTGGATTTCTGTGCCCACAGGCATTAAAAATAGTGATTCTTTGTTGTGTACATACAATAGTATGAAAGTGCTGTATGTTTGTGTACTTATTTGCCTCTTTCAGCCTGTCTAGAGGGGATGTGTGCAGCATCCGTCATCCAGCTGTACCCCACTGAGCCAAAGGCCAAAGGACTTCCTCGCAATGCCTCCTTCAGTGGGGAATCCCTTTTACGACCACCAGAGGAGAAGCTGCACAGATCAGGTTGGGCCATCCTTACGGATTATACTTACATGTTCTTGTAGTCTCAGAAAAATGTGTTTTATGCGAGTCAAAGATTCGAGATGATCTTGTGCCAGATGTTAGTCTTTCAGAAAGAGTCCAAGAACACCCATTCTTTGACATACATTTTTGCAATTAAAAAACCCCCCAATCCTTTGTTTCCATGTGCTAGTCTGATCTGATTTATGAAATGTCCCTCCTTATTCAAAGTTTTGTTAATACACCTTGAAGTACAAAATGCACACTCTTCAGCTTCTCATGTAATCTACTGATTGATGTTGTGGCTTGTGCAGTGAAAGTCTGTGACTGTTATGTTTGTTCTTCCCAGATAATTTTTTTTACTTTTCTACACATACAAATGTATGTCTTTCATAGATCCAACTTACACTGTAACTCTATTTTCCTCTTATTACCATTTTTCCTACTTATTTCAGCAATCACACAGTTACCAGTCTACTTTGTCACATGTAATATAATACAACCTTGTATGTATTATCAAGAACCAAAAAATGAATTTGTTCATTTTATGTTTGTCTTATTGTGAATTTTGTGCCCCATCAGCAAGCAAGAATATGTAAACACACACACACACACACACACACACACACACACAATACAAAATCTTGTAGTCATAAAACTAATAAGAGCGCTCTGTTGTATTCAACTGAGAACATCATGAAACATTCTGAAAGAAAATGATGTGATGGCTAAAGAGTCTCTGTGGTGATTCTTCCACATGTTTAAAGGGCAGAGACAGTACCGCTCATCCCATTATATTTTGTCTGAACAGGAAGCTACGAGGCTATGAATGGCGTTTCTGATGAGGATTACGATGAAGATCTACCCAAGAACTGTCTGCCGCCAGATGAAATCATTGAGAGATACAGAGATGCCATTGTGCACTATGCCAAGGTAAGTGTATGAGTATATATTGCCTGCTGGCCTTTCTTGTCACTTTCACACTATGACAACACACTTTCTGATGTTCATATTGAACATTATTAGATAATTAGTTTGTATGACACCATTACCTTCCTCACTTTTTTTTTTTTTGGATGGTCAGTGTTCATATACGTTTAGTATGTACAGTAGCTGTTCTTAAAGTTACAAACGACTTAAGAACAACTGGTGATCAGTTCTTGTGCTGAATTATTGAAATTCTGATAAGTATAGCACATCAGAACTGATCACCAGTCGTTCGTAACTTTAAGAACAGCTTTATGAAACACCCCCCCCCCCCATTAGTGTACAGAGTATGTGTACAGTTAAATTTTGTCTTCAGAAATGATTTTGCCAATATGCCTCAGAATTATTCGATACAATAATGTGTACACCATTGATGCTGTCGTGTGAGACTGAAAAGCAGGGACACCCTTTCTTGGCTATCCTGTGGTGTTACTTTCCATTACAAACTATTTGCACTTGGTGTAATGTTCCCTGAACCTTTACAATCTGTCATTCTTCATAAAGCCCCCTTTAAAACCCCTTGCCAACTCTTCCAATCCAAGAGCCTCTCAACCCTTTTTCACTTTCTCTGAACTGTTGGGGTAACCCTTCCTTTATCGGAGCCCTTTAACTCTTAACGTGCCATGGTCGCCAAACGGCGACCTTAGTCCTGACGTGCCATGGTCGCCGATTGGCGACTAAGAAGAGCAAGAAAAGAATTGATCATTTAAGTTCTTATGGTACCGTAATGTGTTACATCAAGAAACTGCCAATGATATGTACTGGTAGCTGATTAGTATGACGATCGTTTCCACTAAAAATATGACCATGCTTACATTGGAAAATTTTGAGTAAATACATGATTTTTCAGCTAGATGTATTTTTTTCGCGTCGGGAAAATCCGCAGTGAGCGCACCCTCAGCGAGATGTGTATAGACCAAAAGTCTCATTGGTAAACCACGCGTGTGTATGCTATTGAATCAGCGTGTATTGTCTATGCGGTTCCACTCGCATTGTTCCGCTTGGATGCTGTCCTGCGGGAAGCTGCTTTGATTTTGTCCCTCAAAGAGGGTCATCTTTCGTTCATCGGTCAAGTCTTTCATCCTTTTGTTTTGGTAAACGTCACTAATCGTCCCCCACACTAGCATAGGAATTGCGCACGGACAAAGGCCAGCCGATTTCAATAGAGTACCCCCCCCCCCCATGGTCCGCTTAGACAAAAGGAGGATTAGTAGGTTCTTCCTTCTGAAGTGGACAAAAGATGCTCTTCCAGGGCCATCTCCAGGGACAATTACTTTAGTTTCAAATACAGGATCTGAGACTACTGTAAAGGACTCACATTTGGGAATGAATTACTGAGGCAGAAAGAGAAATTGCTAAGACAAAATAAACTGCTAGTATCTTTGGAATCATACAATTCTAGAAGGCAATTTTGTTATCATTTGAAAGAGGAGATGTTGCTCTAAAACTTTCTCACAGAGTCAAGGGAGCGTTCTATTGAAGAAAAACCGCGACTGACTCTTGTTTTCCATACTACACAATAATTTCTAATAATTTTTTTTGATGTATCAATTATTTCTGCAATATTTCAGGTTCAGATCGATATTATGGCAAACTGACTACATGACATGAAAGAACAAACATTTCTTGATATATGTTGTGTAGAACTCAATTCAAAACAGTCAATAGTTTCAGAGATATGGCGGTTTTAAATTTCATTGTCAGTCCAGTTTCGAAACGTTCTGACGTTAGGTAAAAACCTCTGGCACGTTAGGGGTTTTGGGCTTGGCACATTAAGAGTTAAACCCTTCTTTGTTTTAGAACCTCCTTTTTATAATGCTTTTATTCTTCAAATTTTCACAAACTGTAAATGTCTGTGGGCTTGTCTATTAGCCCTTCCTTGTGTCACAGCCCTTTAAACCTCTCAGTTCCCTAGTGCCTTCTATCAAAACCTTCTATTGTTAGAACCTGTACGACACTTCAATTTCTCACAGCCTCTTTGTTAAGCCTCCTAATCTTCGAACCTTTCAACCCTTCAGTTGTCAGAGTCTCTTTGTTTTTCCATTTCCATTCTTTCCTTTTTTAATACAATTGAACAAACATAACACAATAGACTATTATAAATCACTGAACATCAGTCTTTGTCAAAATACTTTGTACATTAGAGCAACCTTATTTGCAGGTATGATTGGTAGTGTGCTTTTTTTAAGTCAGCTAAATTTTTAGTTGCCGGGTAGATAAATTTTACGATGTGGCAAGGTGGCTTAAGTAGCACACCAATGAGTGATTTTACAGAAATTCATATGGTCCTGAGTTACCATTAATTTTCTTATTTCCATTCTCCCTGACCCCACTGGCTTACTTTCTTTGTTTTTCATCAAATAGCTTCATGTAAATGAAATTATGAATTGAATGAATTCCTAAAAGAGTAAATAAAGAATAAATATTCAAGCATCGTGAAGGTTGAATACAAAGATGCTGGATGAAGCATAGCAAATAATGTGCTACTGCCTATCAAGACATGAGTGTTTGTTAGAAGCAATAGAAATGTGAAAAAGTGTTCCCATGGATTTCTTTGCTGCAGTATACCAATGCTGCCATTATTGAGATGGAGGCTTGTATCAAGGCTACAGAGGTGCTCATCAAACAGAGGGTAAGTCTATGTAATACTTCACTGTACCCCACAGTGAAAGCCCTAGCGTTCAGTTCAACTATTCCTCCCTTTTTGTGATCATACATCAACCTCAAATACCCATCAAATGTGCTTTTGTTAACATAAAATCCCATTTTTGTTTTTTTAACAAGTCGTTTTCACCTAAGCCCACCCCTAAAAAGACAAATGTTATAACGTCAGTGGGGGTAACAGGTAGTTTGGCGTGTCATTTGTTAACCAGCTGATGTAGAGTGTGAGTGTCCAAACCATGTACTAGAAAACAAACACCAAGCATACCTTGGTACCAAACTCATTGAGCTTGAGCTAGTCTCCTGACAAAGTCATGGTGATTACAGAAGTTTACTCTTCAGGCATAATTTATTGGATGTTCCAAAATCATTTATCTAGAGTCATATTATTTCTTGATTCATCATTTCTTTAAAAGTGTGGCATGTATGGATTCTCGGTCGATACAAGATAGCATATACTACAGAGCACTTTTAATGACCAAGTATTCTGCTTAGAATGTTTAATGCACAATGTTGTAAGTGTAATTGCTTTACTGGTCAACTCATTGATGAATTTACAACAACAGAAAATCACTATACAATGTAGCTTTCCTTCTTTCGATTTTTCCCCTTTTTTCATTTTAAATTCAATTTATTTCAGTTACTCAGCCCAATATATATATCTAGTACATTTAGGCTTTAATTTCATGTATCAGTATATTTTGTAGATTATACAGAACCTTGATACCATTTATGAGTTGCAGTAAAAAGAGATAGGGGTTCTGCACACCTTTTGTATGCTAGTACATGCGGAGCTGCCAAATCTCCCTTATTCTGCAGGGCGCTTCCTGAAATCATCTATATTGCTTTTCATGTCTGCATAAAGAGAAATGTAGAAATCTCCCTGCTTTGGGAATTACCATTGCCCATTAAGATGCTTGTATTGGACAGTATGTATCTCCCTGAGTTCTCTTTGGAACCTCCCTGATTGTGCTGTGTGGATGTTGGCAGCCCTGTACATGTCACATGCTTGCCATGTTTGTAGTACACATTTCTCTTTGAACAAGACATGTGAATGAAACAAAATCAGTTATACTGCATTTGAAGGTGACAAGTGAATCTACCCAACATTCCCTGATTGTGCACAGTGTTGATACTATGCAGACTTTAATGTGGAGAGGTCAACTATTTCACCCCTTCACTTCAAATTCATCTAGACACACCATCTGGCAGTAACAGTGATATATACATTGTGTTCTATTGCTGTTAAACCTGCATGATCAAATATTGACTGTTTGATGTACAGTGGCCCTTCTTGTGGCTGCTGTAATTGCAGATTCATTGTGCTGTAGACTTGCTGACTAAAAATTAATTGTTCTTTTCATCAGAAGTTAAAGACATATAAATACTCGGGTACATGCTTTACGTTTATTGCTTTATATTCAAATGCAGGATATGAGACACTTGTAATGCCATCTGTGTAGATTCATTGTGAAAGGTGTATCAGCAAGACAGGATTGTGATAATGGTATAGAACAGTTATCTAGGAAGATTTCATGGTCAGGTACAGTGTTTGTTTGTTTTTTCCCCTCATCTTCTATGTAATTTCTTACCCAACCGTGACATTTACCCTTCAAGAAAATAAGTAGTCTTCAAGAAAATAAATAGTCTTTTGTATTAAAGTAATTGGCCTCATTTGCAAACAAAAAAGAAAAGAAAAGAAAAGAACAGAGAACAAAATGTGTAAACTTCAGAGCAAAAGAGGGCATAGCTAGAGTGAAATATTGGCACGGCATGATGTAAACTGAGAAGATGTAAAGCTCACATGAGAAATCCAGAGTTCTTCATCTCAGAGCTACTGGAAGTTATAAGCACTGCTTGAAAGAATTGAAGAAGGATTGGAGATAATCTCTCTGTAATGGTCGCTCTACACTTGTATTTGCAGTGTGGTTTTAGGATTCTTGTTTGTAATTTGCATGTTATGTGAGTCAATAAATCACAAAGCCAAAGAGATGTTAAATCCTACATGAATCAGCCAGCATTGGAAAAGGTTGAGTGTAAAAAATGGTTCATTGTTTGAAAATCATATATATATATTTTTTTCTATTTTTTATATATATATATATATATATATATTTTTTTTTTTAAAGTACAAACAACCAGAATAATGAAATCTAGATACAGACTATGTTTGAGATGGTGGCCTCAAAACAGAAAGAAATATGGATGACACACATTTTTATGCCACAGTTTACAATGTAGTGCTGGAATTTTCTAGAGAATATCAGCTTCTAGTCATATGACAGACATTTTCCCTCTCCTGAAACCCTGTTGTCATTCATGATACTTAAACACTTCTAACGATTATTATGAAGTCACATGAAGTTTTGATTTTTAAAATATTTGTTTATCATTATTACTATACTTTTTTACACAGTGGTTTAAAAATTGTCATTTTGCTCTTCAATCAAAGCACAGATAGAAACAGTCCTCGGTGATGTGTAAATCTCATCTGGATTATTGTTTTTTTTCTCTCTTTTTTTTTTTTAAACTGTAATAGCAACATTGATAGAATAATTAGAAGTTTGTTTTTTACTGTTACTGCCCGCAAATACTGTATGATTTTGTGCTTGATATGTATTATTTTGAACACGAAGTGAAAAAGAAGAAACTAAGAGTGGGATTTGAACTTGTGTCACCTACATGAACTGCTTACCTGGTAGTGGCGCTACCACTGAGCTAAAGCCAGTTCATGGCAGTCATAATCATGCTTGAATGATATTGTGCCTTTGATATTTGATATTGAAGTGAAGATTATGCTGTGATAGTGTGAGTTACAATGATTGACATCATTGCAGGAACAAGGAGATGCCCTGAGTAATAAGGTACATTGTTCATCAGCCTGACTTTGGCATGCCTCATCAGTACATGTCTGCACGAATTGGGCCTGCATTCTCTAAGGGGATTTATTGAAACTATGGACCATAGTTTAAGTCAGACCACAAAATGTGCTCTGTTCCTGGCAACATGGGTAGAGGGTGGATAGTCAGATAGCATGTACAGTTGTACAACGTATGGGAATATATTTGAGTTCCACATTCATGGGTATAGACATTCATCAGACAATTGCCTTTGTGATGCCCACAATGTATGGTCTCCTGGCATTACATGCAGCAGTTGGCCTTATGTTTGCTGCATGCAGGTTTTTCTTACCTGATAGATTTACATGTATCACTTGGGGAAGTACACATGTATGCTGCAGTCAAAATAATCTCCTTTGCTTCAAAATGATTGTGGCACAGAGTATAAAGGTCTGAAATGTAGCAATACAAGTCAGTTGTAACTAATTCTTGCAATGTAATGCAAGCGAAATACAATTTATCTCCTACAAAATCTAGACTTCAATTCTTACAAACAAAAACATAACATAAGCAGCTACAGAAGTGTTTGGTTAGATTATCTTAGCTGGACCAAGGATGTAATTTAACTTCCATTAGTCTACTTCTACATGTTGTACAGTGTAGTTAAGGGTGCTGCAGAACTTTAGTTATGAACTGCCAATGGTGTAGTCCATAGTTGTAATAAACCATCTTCCAGAATCCAGGCCCTTGAGTCTGTGGCATGTTCGTTTGACAAGTTTACCAACATGTTGTCTGGGTGTTTGTTCATATCTAATAGTGGAGATGATATATTTTTGTGTTATTTACCAAGAACGCCATCCATGAAATAGCACGTAGCATTCTTAGTTTGTTTGAAACCTTTGTCTCTTTGGTGATATTACTTTTGATATTGCAATTACTGTACAAGAAGTTTTTACAAGTTGATTTCTGCCATACACTTTCAAGCTAAAAGAGAGTGATTAGAGAATCTCCTTATTTGCAATATTTTTTTTTTTGTATTGCAAGTTATTCATTTTAATAAATTCATTCAGCTCAATGATTTGTTGCATTTCATGATATCATATGGTGTTGATAGTACGTTGTAGATGTGAGATCATGCTTATTTTTCATAGAGCAAAGCACTTGCTTGTTCCAGTCATTTAATTTGTGATCTAGATTTACATGTATGTAGTTGTCATCACGCATGTTTAAATGTGTAGTACTGTTAAAACGTTACAAATTATCTGTGCTTTTCTAGATAAGAAAGTAGTTTTATGTGTGTAACCATTATGCCCAAGGCTTTTTGTTTTCATCCTTCCATGTAGGAAATTATGATTTTATTTCTGATGGTTCTCAGCCGTGCTATCACTGTTGGGTTGTATGAGAAATTTGTTTTGTTTCTTCTTTTTATTTTTGTATGTATTAGAGGACCTACAAGCAGTTCATCTTGTGTGTATTAGCACATTTGACCACACTTCATTTTCAATGGAAGGGCCCATTTTCTTAGTCTGTATAAAGAGTGTAAATGAAATGTGCAGTTGCAACCATTTGATTGATGATCAGCCAGCAATAGTAATGAAACATACAATTGTAATGACTGTTTCCAGAAGTATAGTTTTTGTATGTTGATGAATAAGATGCGACAGAAATGTCAGAAATGTTCTTACGTTAAGCCTGTTCACTAAGTACAGCAAGAATGTTTTAAGAAATGCCACTAATTGATAAGATAATCTCAAAAAGTGGCTGGCAAGGATGCACTTCAGAAATTATGCACTGTTAATCTTATGATAATAACATTACAAGCACCTGTAAAATGTTTAATGTGGGAGTCAGTTAATTATGGCAGCTGATACCCTTCAGGCTTACACTTGCATTACCTGTGTTAGTGGACACCCATCATTACAGCAAAAATATGTTGCAAAACTAGGAAATATGACTTCACAAGCACAATTGAAGTACACTGACTGTATAGGTTGGCTAGCCTAATGCTTGCTTGGATGAAACATGCACAGTGGTTTGCAGCTCTACACCCTGGGTCATGGGAAGTATATAGTTAACAGAATGTTGTGTACAATAAATGTTGAATTCAAAGTGTGCTTTATTTCATAAATTGCTCATACTCACATATCATTTCAACCTAAACTCTCTGTCACAGAAAACCATGGATGCAGCAGATTTCCTCCAGAATGTCATCTACATCAACCTCAACCTTCCTGAGCATGAAAAGGTGCAGCGATACAGTGCCCTCTCTAGGCTTTTTGCCAAGATTGGGTTCCATCGGAAAGCAGCATTCTTCAAACGAGTTGCTGCAATGCAGTGTGTTAGTCCCACTAATCCAAACTCCAGTTGGGCTATGGTAAATCCAACTAAAATTTCATTATTGTTCAGTACCGGTATCATGTAGATCATGCTGTTTTGGTTCAGAAATAACTTTTCCAGGATATACAGCTATGTTTACAAGATCATATGCCATAACGTATAGTAAACAACATCCATAAGTGTCTGTTTGTTTTTTGTTTGTTTGTTTTTAATGTCAACTTACATCAAAGTTTTAACTTTTTAATAACAAATGTTTGTCAGACAAGATTTCTTCTTTCGTACAAATGTATGTCATACCATCCTCTGATTTCCTGCTCATAATTTTTCTATGTACTTACTCTCTCATCTACGTTGTACTTTGCAGGTAGTAGACCTACCAGGTAACTGTTTTGTTTTTCTTTGTTTGTTGCTGGTTTAATAGCTCATCCCGATTGACCTTGTTAATTTTGCCATTTGTTTTTAATACAATCGATGCTTGTTTTCCAGTGCCACTCACTACTCCTTGAGGCTTTGGATGGTTTCAAGGTCACACTAAATGTCAAGGAGCGAAATCTAGGTAAGGGCAAATCAGTCTGCATTGATGAGTAGAAGCAAAGTTAGACATTGCTTTGTACACATTTATCACTTTTAATAAAATAATGATAATTATAGAGAGACTCTTATAAAGTGCCCATTCTACCTAAAAAAATACTCATGGCGCTGTAGAACAGAGTACATATGTATCACGTTACAACAGAGTATCACAAAAGATATAAGAACATTAAACAAACAAACAATATACGTACATATATACGTACAGGTAAACAATTGTCAATTTAAATTGAATTGACTTTTGAACTCTTGTGTTCATCGACTGTTTATTCAGTGCTAGGGTGGTAATCCACTAGTTTCAGATTTATTTCTAGTCTTCATACCTTCGCCCAGTTGACTTTGATAAAGAGAGTAAAATCATACAAGCAGAGTAGTAGTTTTATCCAAGTCTGATATTAAAGAATAGAGTTGTGGCAGTGTAACATTCACATTTTTTTACAAAGTTAAGATACTAGAAGCAGCTACACTAACAGATTGGAAGACAGTTTGATCTTGTCACCTCAGAGCTCTCCTATTGGTCTGTACTTGAAAATATTATAAAAATCATGTTTTTTTTTTATAGTGAATAATTTAGCAACTCCAATCCCTTCACCACAAAGGTCATCATTTCTATGTTTTTAAGATACACTTCATTAATTTGAATGGAGAATACAACCTTTTGATTTCATGTCAAAAACAAAGGGGGAACTTAGCTTTGTACATGTCAATTGGAGACTTCTTATGTAATTTGATTTTATTTAAGTGCTCCAGTTCTCCTTTCAGTTTTTTTGATTACTGTGCTATCTTCATCAGTACTTTGAAATATTGTCTAATAAAGTGTGTTTTTTTATTTCCATGTGCAGTGAAATTTAATATTGCAATGTAAGATTACATAATCACAAAGGCAGTTGGTATCTTTATATTCAGGTATTTATTGATATGATATATGTATTTCATATGTCTTTTCCAACATGCTGTTTTTGATGTGAAAGTGTAGCACGAAATGAATTGATTAGCTTGATGCATGAGTTCTGATCATTAATGCAGAATAAAAATACAAAATATCCTCAGAACATTTCATTCAATATTTATATATACATTGTCATTGAATTACCATAGAATCAAATTATCCAGTGTAAAATGCATACTATATGTTTGTTTGTGAAATCTTAATTGCCATTCTTTTCTCCTCTTTTTGACAATTTTTCTCATTATGCAGTAGATCATCCTAATGGTTGGCCAGTTCTTCAGATCAAGCTGTTGACTGAACTAATCCTCACAGCTCGGCGGATGGGGGACCATAGACTGGCTGTCAGGTAAACATAGCTACTACAAACAGTGCTACTTGCACACTATTGTAGATAGTACATGTTGGCAGATTATTTGCAGTCATTGATTTTTTTTCAGTCATTATATAGTCTCTTCATTCAGTATTATGCCAATATGCAGTATCTGAATTGAAATATTCTCTTTAATTCTTGTGATTAAATTATATGTTAGTAGAATTTTCTTCTGAATTCTAACTGACATCGTATGGATTACTGCCTGTACAGAGTTGTGGTAACTGTAGTACTTTCAGAGATTGAAAATAATTTGTGCTGTTAAGTTGTAGTTGTATCAATTTACAGTGGATCATTCTAACTGATTTATGAACAATATCACAAAGAAAAAAACCTTTTGCAAAAATGAAAGATATTACAGAAAATATTTACAAAAGCTAAAATGATAGTTTTAGTCCTCAAGATATGCTGATGAAGACTTATTGTTTCATACAGAATGCTTCATACAGAATGTGCCCAGACAGTCCAATCTATCTTGTTTTGTTCTTCTGTGGTTTTTTAATGTGTTCAGATGAATGCAAATGTAGTAATTTTGTGTCCTGTTCCCAGGTACCTGTCTCTCATGCTGCATTCATTCCATGACAAGATGACATCAAACGAGAAAAGAGAGACTGCAGCTCAGCTGGAAACACTGACCAGCAAGACGCCTGGAATCCCTCTCCCCCTCTCCATCGACAACGGTCTCATCGTTCCAGCCGTTCCTTTCACTTCATTTCCCATCGTCAAGTGAGTCTTTCAGCTCCACCAGTCTCTTACTCCTTTGCATGGCAGATGAGCATGTTGTGGAGGTCTGTTTTATAACGTCTGCAAATTACATTAGGAAGGAGGAAATAGACAGCCACACTTTTTGGTGTGACTAATTGTGACAAATGACGGCCAATAGAAAATACATTTGTGTAATAACTGCAGACTACATAAAAAGAAACAGGTAAACCAGGTTTATTGACATGTCTAAACATTTAAGGAATGATATTCAACAGTTAACACTATGTTTGCCTCCATCCCAGTTGTATCAAAATATGTTATAAAATACTTATTAGAGGAGCTACATAATTGAAGAAAATTTAGCTTTCGTATAACACATATTATATCATCTTTAATGATGCTCTGCCTGGACAGGTCATTTCAACTCATCCGACTATCAAGCCAGCTACTGCCACATAGAATCCCACAGAGACTGACCATGAAGGATGGACGAGACTCGGTCACCTCTAGTCCCTTCATCTACACACCTATGAACTCTAGAAACAACACACTTCAGAGGGATCGCTCCAAAGTCGGTGAGGATCTGCTATTTCTTGTCAACTGAAGTTTCTTCAGAGAGCTTTGATGGAAACTGTTGAAGTGCTCAAGGGAGAGGGGGAGGGGAGAAAATGAAGCAAGCCTACAACATAGCATAGGCTTAATTTGTGCCTGTCAGTTTTATGTAGGACAGCCATGATTATGTGGGTCCACTGAATATTAGGACATGGCTTCATGAATCATTAAAAAATAAAATATGTCTTTGTACTGCAAACTGCTAGATATGGCTGTTTATCATGCCAAAATGCATTTGATTGAGTTCCATGAGTTTATGCTGTGTGTAGATGGTCTAGGATGTGAGTGCAATTATTCTGTTAACCCTCTGAGGACGGACTGATTTTACTGTAACTTCAATTTTTCATTGACACCTGCTTGAGTATAATCAGGACTAGTCTTCAATGGGTTAGGAGTGCAGAGAGCTTTCTGTCTGTTGTGAAATGTTTGACCTTTGAGCTAAAGGGGGAGACAGGAACATTAGAAATTTTAAACACACTAACAATATTCACATTTAAAAGCTCAAGCAACTTTGATGGATTGTGACTGAAATTTACATGTATGTTTATTTGTGGTGTATTCTTGTGAATTCAGACTTCAAGTGGGTGGAGAACGAGGCATGTGAAGTATGTCTGCAGGTCTACAATCCTCTCCCATTTGAGCTGAGAGTGGCAAATCTGGTGAGTATGAAAGATTTAACCCTATAGGCCAGGCTATTTAGGTAGTTGATAGAGCTGGGGGGGGCCTCCCCCCCCCCTCCAGATCTCGGCCGTCGATCGCGTCATCGCGACGAAAATTGGCACACACATTGCCTATGATGTAATCTAAAAGACCATGAAGTTAATTTTTCAAAAAATTATCATTTATGCTAAATTATGCTAATTTATGCTTAATGATGCATGAAATCAGACTATTTGGTATAAATCACAAAATAAAGCTCAAAACAGGCACGTTTTTTGTGTAAATATCCTTTTTTGTGTCCTTAGCAAATGTAATAAAAAAAAATTGTGATATAACTAAGAATTCGTAAGTATTTTATTGTTTCTTGAATTTCTTACGTATTTCTCTGTTTTTTCGACTTTATGTTTTTCATTGTTTTTTCGATGAAATTTGTCCGTGACATCGCTCCAAACAAGAAAATATGTTATTCATTGATTTTAATCAATAAAACACCAAAATAATCATGCTTTTATGAAATTTGCCTGTAAGCACAGTTTGCATTGAAATTGTACAGGAATTCATGTTTTTGAGCAATTTTTGGTCTGACATGCATGTACATATTTATGTGTAACTTCGGAACCGCGCGCCCGGGTGTCGCAAATTTGGTGTCAAAAGATGCAGGAGACTCGAAAGAAAAAAGTCATGAAACGTCGCGGCAATAGCTTTTTGCGATTGTGATACACCGTGTACATCGCGCGGAACGTCGAGGGGGGGGGGGCCTCGGAGGCCCCCCCTGGCCTAGTTAGGCTTAACAGGAGGAGGAGACATGGGAAGATTGCTTGAGCAATACTTCCAAGTGATCAAGTGGAAGGGCAGTTACAGCATGTTTCCACAAAGTAACCATGTTCTTATTTTATTGATATTTTCTACAGGACCAAAATCTTTAAAAATGAACATATTACTGTTCCAGTGGAATTTTTTGTGTGACTTTTTTTTTTCCTTTTTTTTTTTTCAATCAGCTGGATAAAATGGATTTCACATGTTTTTAGTTCTTTGGAATCAAAGAGACAATATATTACATATGAGAAGCAAACATATTCATATACTTATATTCTTTTGTGTGCTAGTTTTAAGTTATGCAAAATGTACAAGAAATTCCACTTATACAGAGTCAAGATTCTTCACAATTTATGACACAGACTTACAAATGCAGAGGGTAAACAGTGGAGCTGCGATTCGGTATGGGCTTGATACGTTTAATCCGTTGAGAGCAATTAGATACTAATACTTATTACAGTGTTTTTAAAGTGCCATGGTAATAAGCCGAGAAATGAGGAATTGTGTACTGCACTTAGTGTAGTATTGTTATTGTGTAGTGTTATGGAAAGCTGTTACAAATATTTTATAAAGTAGTGCTGGAGTATCAAGTTACTACAAATATTAATAGGATCTGAGTCCACAATAATATACATTCTTTTGTCCTCATAGGTTATCCTCTTAGTAAATGATCTATCTCACTCTCCACACTGACATCATCTGTTTTGTAGGGCTTCCTGGTAGAGGGGCTAAAGTTTGAGCCCATCCCTGCCACTATCACCCTCCCACCGGAGTCTGGCCCCCACGTGGTATCACTGATGGGTAAGCCCAAGGGTGCAGGACTGCTCACCATCACAGGGTACACCACCAATGTGCTGGGTGTGGAGAGCCACTGCCGGCTGGCCCATGTACCAGGCGTGTCCGAGCCCTTCTACCAGGTGAAGGTAGCACCAGCCCTCCCACTGCTCAAAATCTCCACCTCCCTTCCTAAGGCAGCTAGCAGGCTGACCCTTGACCCTTCAGACAAGCAGGCAAGCATGAGCGCTGCAGTGAGTCTGCTGGCAGGCGAAAGGTGAACCTCTCTTTGTTCTCATATGTAAACTGTTAAGTTCCCAATGCAATGTAATATACCCAATTCCTTTTGTAGGTCAGCAATGTACATTTTACTGAAAGTATTGTCTGCCATATATTCTGAATGTCAAAGAGATTTTCTAATAAGAGTTGCTTTGCTTGCTGCTCTTTCATAAGTTCTCCTTTTGTAAAGTCCCCCAGTAATATTTCTTCATGTCGTGAAGTATGTGAGGTCAACCGGATAATGTTAAATGGAGGTATTGAATATTGGATATGTCATATATCTTGTTATTGTATTGACATTTCATTTTCTGATTGTACTTCCCTGTGGTTAACATATTTTAAACACAATATGTGTTCACTGTTGATTTATACAGCTGTGAGTGCGAGGTGCGATTAACCAACTGCAGTAAGGATGTTCCTGTGGAGATGTTGGATATCTGTCTTGATTGCAACTTGGGTATGTCTGCTTATTCAAGTACCGTATCTGTTTATTTTGTTTGTTTAGACTCCATGTTGTATCTGTGTGTGTGTTGAAGAGGATATACAATAATTGGTACAATCCTACATGTGTATTTACATTAACTACACTGTTAAATTATTGTCAGGTTAAGCTGTGAGAGTGCTTTACCCATTGCCTCCCAGGTATTGTAAATCCCCAATGTCTTGTCAGCAATTGGTTGAATATTTCATTACTTTACAGAATGTTTAAGTTGTCTCTTTATTCTTTTATTAGTGGAAAAATGGGATTCCATCGTGAAGATCACATATTTGGTGTTGGGATATATTCACTGCGCGAGTCTCTGCTTTAGGCTATACATGGCCTATTTCATTTGAGAGCCCTGGGAGTCTATTTTTTTATATTTTTTATTATTCATACAAAGTGTGCTACCTCTGAATGTAATGTGCATTTTTTTTTTTTTTGTCTTCACATGTGTGGATCAAATATTTAGATTTTTTTGAGTGAATAAGTTCCAAACATTTGTCTTCCCCTGGTTTTACTCTTCTAAATCATTTGTGGGTTCCTCTGCTTCTTTATCTCTCTGACTGCCTGTGTGTTCCCCCAGATGACATCTTTACATGGAGTGAGGAGAATGTGAAGACTCAACTTCCCCTCCAGCCATCCAGTCAACTCACTCTTACCCTCTACATCAAGGCTAGAGGAGAGTTCTGTGTCAAGTCAGGCAACACAAAGCCATGTGAGTGGCATTCCTATCACTTCATTTGCATTGATTGTCACAGATGTAATGTGAGTCAGATGACTATTCCAAGAATGAAATGCAGTAGAGTACTAAGTAAACATATTGCTTAATTTGACGTTCTCCCTTACTGTGATATTATCCCATTATTTCTTCAACCCTGATGTGAAATTTTTGTCTTCTTCTCCTCCTTCTTCTTCACCTTATATCTTTTTTTCTTTCCTTGTTATCTTTTTGTCATCACAAGAAGCAGGGACATTTTGTAATCATTAATCTACTTCTGAGAACAGTCTAAAGTAGTATTAGTATCAATCGCTGTAACTGCATTGATCTGTTATTATTTTCACTTTTATTTTTGTGAACACAGCAAATGTTCCACCTACCCCCACAGTGAACAGACTGGATCAATTGCCAGGTCTCTCTCACCCAACACGTTCACCCTCGTCTTCTATGATAGAACAGCAGACATTAGCTCCTCATGAGCTGGACATAAGCCGACTACAACAGGTTTGTATGTTGCAGTGTCAGTCAGTGTCACAGAAGAAGTGATAGTTCTCATCTGACATTTGATTGACTGACATCATGACTCATGCATCAAAATACTTTCAATAGTTAACTTTATTTCAGACATTATTTGCTAAGAAGGTTAGTCTGTAATAATTTGATGTACAAGTCTGACAATCAAACTTTTTACTTTCCAGTTTATGCAAAGTCTACCCCTTTTGACAACTGATTAAAAAATTCCCGTTGGCCCTACTTTTGTTATCATATCATATTGGTGCATTTTTTATGCTCTCAAGAAATATATTTATTGTGCCACTGTCATATTGACCATTCTCATTCTTCACCCAATGACCACTTAATGCACTCTTTGTTAACAGAGTTAGATTTTGCTCACCAAAATTATTGAAGAGTTTCCGTAGTACTTGTGGTTTGTTTTTGTACTGGTGTGTGTACACATGTGAACATGTCCTTGCAGCATACTGCAAAAAAAAAAAAAAAAGTAATTCAGCAATCTTACTACTTCACAGATGTTTTTGTAATTCTGCCTTAATTTCTCTATCATTCCATATGTCACACTGAAGTTCTTTTTACTCTACTCTGGCATCTTTCTGGATCAATAAGAATGCCAATAGCATACTAATGTGATTGACATGGTGTTTCTCAATACAGACAATAGAGGGCAGCCTCAACATTCAGTACTCTGGTGGTGAGGGTGTGGATGAATACTACAGACGGACATCACTGGTTCTAAATGTGGAGGTCCAGCCATCAGTGGTCTTCACAAAGTGGACAACGATACCAGCCACAGAGTAAGCACTGAATATTATACAAAACTTAATTAGAGTCTGTAATTGTCCCAGGGACCTGTATAAATTACACACACATAAGTTTTGATACAAAGATAGATAAAGAAGCCCAGAAATTGCTCTGTGTAAGGCTAGAGGATTCTCTCCTTGCTGAATAGGAATCAAGTGATAATTAATATGCCATTGATGATTATGAAATGCATGTTATCCCTGTCATGGCAAGAGCAATTAGTGAAAGCAAAGTGCATCACAGCAGATTTTAAAGCAGAGTTTGTGTTGATGTGGTTTGCTTATGACTGAGGTAGAATTAAGAGGAAGGTAAATTTGATGCAGTATTACAGGGAGAGAATTTCTTTTTTCTCTCCATACCAGAAATAAGGGGACGTTATTGTACGAAAGCTCATTCATTGATATTAGAAAATCAGAAGGGATAGATAATTGTACATTATCAAAGTAATCGGGGAAAAGGAGATGTGTGTCCCTGAAAGCATGAAACAAAGACTAAATGAATGGAAGATTTGGGTCTTTATTAATAAATTAACTTATTGATATTTAAGCAAATCAGGAATAAGTGTGAGTGGTTGAAAGGGTTAGAAAGGGATATGTTCTGTAATTTGGTGGACATTATTGTTTCCATGTACACATGAAAACCTGTGAGTTTGTATTTGTTATTAAACATTCTGCAGCCCACGACAATTCCATCTTGTGCTTGATGCCATGAATGCCACCTCTCAGGACCTGATAGTGCAATATGGAGAGGAGCAGTGTGAGATGGCCCTGGAGAGTCAGAGGACCAAGAGGTGAGGTTTGTTAACCCACTGGGTACAGAAACCTGGCTGGTCCTATACAAACTCTCTGGAGACATGAGAAGCATGCCTGAAGTGGGTTAATTGTCTGTCCACCTCATATTCAGCTGATTTTGATTGATGTACTTTTACCAAGCAGGAAGAATGGTACAGTGGACTCCATTAAATGAAGTCCTCAAGACCGGCAATTTTCTTTCATAGTATCAGGAATTTTGTTTATAACTGTGTTTGTTAACGGGAGTGCACTGTACAAGTTTTATCAAAATCAGATGTAAAAAAAAAAAGAATGAAAGTTACGGAACATGAAATTGTCATGTGTTTCATATCAGGCTTTTGGGGAGTAATGGGATCCTGGAAGATACTGATTTAGACATTCTTGTATGTATGGTGATACTGATTTAGATGTTCTGGTATATGATGATGATAATGATGATGATGGTGATGATATACTTTAATGATGATTTACTTTGATGTCGAATGGCTTACTGTTCTCAGGATGGCTGTCAGGGTAGATCGCTTTGAGGTGGAGGAGGAAGAGGAGGAGGAGCCTGTCATGTATAGCCCACCAAACACTAGCCAGGAGTTAGCCCCTCACTCCAGGCTCTTCTCACAGCAGCTGGCTACCATGGTGGACATCAGGTGGCACTGTATATCCTTTGAAACCAAATCCAGGGGATTCCCCATGGAGCAGGTTAACATCCAGAGAAACTAGTAGATTGTAGCAGATTAAAAGGGAGTTACAAATTGGTCTCTCTGAAAGTTCCTCTGTGTTCATGATTAAATGTTGTTCCCTGTATTAGTGGAATCTTTAATATGGCCTCACAGTCACATTCTAATGATGTCATCAGAATGCCAGTGGACTAAATGTTGGTATTCTAAAGCTCTGTTTTGTGATTCTGTTTGTTGTAACTCCTTCATAATTAAATGCATGAATCCATTCATTTAAGAATAATCTAGATAGTTATCACTATCAGAGTCTTTTGTGCAAGGCAAATGGAAAGCAGTGACCTATGGATGAGAGGGTGTTGTGAATTGTACAAAATTATCAAGTTTCCTGTTCTATGCACTTGCTCGTCCATTCCCTCTCATTTTATGATCAACATACATAGAGACTGTTTGTTTGTTTGTTTGCTTTTGTGGTAGATTTGATTGGTATTTTTATTATCATTATTGCTATTATTTGTACTATTATTGATATTGTTATTACTTTTGATACTACTGCTACTATTAATTTCTTCTTTTACCATTATGGTTGTCATTTTCCCTGAGTGCAAAAAAATAAAAATAAAACAAAAATGAAAAATAAAAAAGATTGAGTAGATGAGAATGATTTAGAATTTCTGTACATTTTCCTTGACTGACTTGGCCCCACCCCACCAATAATAAGTTTGGAGGTGCATCAGTGGAGCAGCTAACCCTCTCACCTGATGACTTGGATAATATTGTACCCTTCCCAGTGTGGTGGGAGGTGTGTTTGAATGGGGAACCTCACACGGTGGGGGAACCAGTGAGTGTCAGCCGTGGGGAACCCTTGACAGCATCTGTGTGTGTGACGAGTAAATTAGGTGAGCATCCGGTGATTATGTAATATATCTCTCATATGATTGATGTTATGTGAAGTAATAGCATTTTCATATGCTTTGCAGCTCAAAAGTCATTATGATTAATCAGAGTACAGATTTGGTCCGTTTGTTTTTGTTTTGTTGTTATCAGCTGCTCTGCTGTTCTGCATTTAGGAAACTACCTGCTGTAAAATGATAATTTTGATGTTATATTTTACTTACAAAAGTTTTTTTCAAATTTTTTCATGATTCAAATTTGCAATTGTGGTATCCCATGAACAGTAAACATATGGTATAATGCCATGAGGCAGATTTGATAATTCTGAAGGTACAATATGAGATTTGTACCATTTGTTCAAGTTTCTTGTTCTGCTGCTCTGTCTTTTTTCTCCTTCGTCAAGTGGTTACATTCCTCAGAACATGTGATTGACTTTTAGTTTTAATTATTCAACACATAATACTAGTATTTTGTTTAATTCAAATTTCCAGATGCTTTTTGGAATTAACATATTGCAGTCTTAATCTGATGTTATGGTTATAATGTAATTCAGTGCTCTGTCTTCATTTTAATGTACTTTTCTTTCCTTCTTTCTCCTTTTGTTTTGAAGACTCCTGTGTTGGTTCCATTGAGCTGAGCAGTGAGGTGTACATGGATCAGGAAAATGATCGTCGAGAGCTGCAACCTACAGACAAAGTGGCCTGCCTAGGAACTACCTCAAAAGTCATTCATCAGGTGTGTCTCTACAAGCATTTAATTTCCACCATTCTGTATCAGAAATTAACATTATATTGCCAGATAGAATATAATATTGATATTGTTTGAATATTGGTCTATGACTATTATTCTCATGCAAATTCATGTAGTATATTAGGATTTGACATTTCGTCAAAATGAAGTGATTTTTTTTTTTTTTAAAACAGTAATTTTAGCCTTTACCCTTTACTTGCTACATTCACTGAGAAGAGTCAAGTATAGCAAAATCCATTTAAATGAGCTCCCAGGAGGACAAGAGGATTTCAGAAGACAGGTGTTGGTGCTGGGGCTAGGAAGCAGAACAAGATCAACTCTGAGGAAACCAAATATTAATTTTGTTTTTGTTTTTGTTCCTTTTTTAAATTTTGTTTTCATTAAAAAGTAGTCTTAGGTGTTGATAGTGATTGTATGTTAGATACAGAGTGAGATTAGATGAAGAAACTGCTATGAATGCCCACCAAAACCTTAAGTCAGTCATCTACAATATTTCTCTGACCGTCCTTGATTAAAAAAGAAAATAATAATAATTGAGCAAGAGTACAAATCTAGTTGTATAGTGAACATTAATGAGTCAAGAAGAACCCCCTCATGGCGACAGATATTACCAATCAAGAAATGAGACAGCCATTTTATATTTTAGAAGTCACTTATTTTATGTAAAGTTCTGATATGATGCTGAAACTTAGTTCACTTTCTCGTATTCCCCCAGTTTGACAAGGACCAGACAGCAAGCCATGAGTGTAGCTATGTGTTTCTCTACGAGGGTATTTACAAGCTGGGCATCATCTTCAAGGAGTTGGTACACCAGTCTACCCCCGTCTCACCCAGCAGCTCCCTGTCCATTACACTAGAACGGGAAGAGCGTGTGTGGAAGTATAGGCCACCAGTCGAAGTTCATGTAATGTGAGAGGCTCCTGAATCTGGATCCCTTTCAGGATTACTGTATGTATCCCAAACCAATATTTTAGCCGCATTAACTTATTTGTAGTTATTCCTTACTTTTTGCTGCGTAGAACAGGATGTCATCTTGCATGCGTCCAGGCTAAACTCGTAACAGAGTGATGTGAAAAGGAGGATGTCAGGAAAGCAAACTGTTGGACAGACTCTAGTGTTTGAAACATGACCTTGGATTTGTGATATGTGCCAGTGCAGATTCCTGTAGGTGTTTCAGCACCAACTGCCATGTAGTATGTTTACAAAGTAATACTAACTACAGCTTGGATGCACAACTCAGCAGAGGAAGGGGTAAAGGTAAAAAGAGAGAGAGAGAGAGAGAAAAATAGAAAGAGAGACAGGGAGAGGAAACAAGGAAGGTAAGAGAGGGTCACAGCTTGTAACATTGTAAAATCAATTTGTTGTCGGATTGTTCCTTTTTCTCAGGCACTAAATTGTGATGAAGTATCATAGCATCATACTCTGGTGTTAATCAGGGTCACTGTCATGATTTAATGGCAGAGAGTTGAAACTATCATAGCAGTGAAAGGTTTTTGTGGGTATGATTGTCATTTTACTAATGATTTTTGTGATAGGATAGTAAAATCTGTGGTCATCAATGCAATGGAAAGCATAACACTAACAATTGTTGGGTCAAATATGTTTCCTCTCAGTGTGAACCCATGTTGAGCATTTTTCTTGCTCTTGATATTACTAAATCGCCTTTTAACTTGCCATCGGATTACCTGGTATTGTTGATGTCAGTCTATGGACAGTGTGAATGTTAGGCAGCCAATTACCATTTGAAGGCAAAATTCACCTATGATAGTCATCATATAGTTATTTTTTTTAGTGCATGAGCTATCCAACTGGAGGGGGAAACAACCCCATACATTTGCAAATCATGGATGGAAAATTGATATTGAATGCTATTCATTTAGCGTGAAATGTTTTAGAATTCCACAGAATAATTTCTCAGGGCTACAAAAAGCTGACACAGAGCCATAGGAATGACTACGACATGAATTCTGAGGTGACTGGGTCATTATAGCTCCCTGCTCTTTAAAGTGATGAGGGCGAGTTGGGGAAGGAGCACACACATATTGCCGGCCAGGATCTTTTAAATTTGATTGGTCTTGGATGTGGAAGATCAATTCATTCTGGTATCAGAGGACAGTTGATCTGAAAATACATTTCAAATTTTCATCTTGAAGATATGTTTATTTGATCATGCTGAATAGAAGTGGATTACACTGATATACCAAGCCAGGATCTTATTAATAAAAACAACATAAGGCTGAATCTTTTTCTGTTTGTATTGCGTATGAAAGTGTGTGAAAGAGAAAGAATGAGAGGAGGATGATGATAGGAGGAAACGTGAAGAGAAAGCGGTGCATGGTTGGAGGTGGTAGGACAGGATAATGGGGAAAATATCATAGGTACTTGACAAACAGGCCATTTTTGGAGGGAATTTCTCTTCATTTAAATTTTTATCAAAACATTTGAATGGACGCAAAAATATGGGACAGCTTGTGAAATGTTTAATTTCCTGCCAATACATTACAAAATGAATTCTCTCTCAAAGATTACATTTAAATTGTAGATATAACTAAAGAAAAACTTAGTAGGGCACATTTCAATAGCATGATTGCATGTGGCGATGTTCAGAAGTGAATAAAACACAACTTTGCATGTTTGACTGATAATACATAAATGTATTTGTGCTGAATGTAGTACAAACTATGTTTAGATGGTGTGAAGATGCCATCACAGACACAAAGCAACATTTAGTTGTTAGAGGATACTTGGTGCTGTTTTACTCTTTTCAAGAATTTCTTATGATTTTTGATTTTTAATCTGCTGTATTTGTATTTTTCTGTTTTGAAGCTGAAATATATTCTTCCATTGTATTTATATGTCTATATCTGTATGGCATTCCTCTGTATTTCTTGTGATGAAAATATCTTTCCAATACAAAAGTTGGACATAGATGTCCTGAACTGTACAATATGCTAGTTAAAATGCTTTCTGTAAGCAACCATTTTGCATTAATAATTTCCCCCGGATCAAAGCTTTAAAGATTTTGTGTAGCCTATATCAAAACAAAGAAACTCCCATAATTATTTCTATTAATTTGACATTTCAAAAATCAAGATTACTTCAAAAACAATGTCATTGAAGGAATAAAATGGTTATGCAGTAATACTATCACTTTAGACTGGCCAGCACCCTGATTTGTCAGTAGTGATTTCCTGTATTTTGTCGAATGTATCCCAAACACAGAAAAGAAAATTGAGTTAAGCATAGGAAATCGTAGATGAATTAGTCAGTTTGACCCTGTTTCAAATTGAGAAGCACAGTACATTTTGTATAATTTGTCCAAAGTTCTTTACTGTCTCCACAAAATCTCCTGTTGAGAGTAATCTGATATTTGTACTTCCAATAGAGTGGTGTGAAAGGATTAAATAACATCTAATATTGCCATCTTACTAGTACATTGTATTCCAAGTCAGGACTATTTTATGCTTCCACCCCCAAGGGCGGCTTAAGCATTTCTTTACTTATAAATGTAAAAGAATGATACAATGGCTGCACAAAGGGGGGCTGCTTGGGCCCACACATATTGCTCCTTCAAAAAAGAAAAGAAAAGAAAAGAAAATCTTTGAAAAAAATTAGGGGAAAAAATCCAAAGAAAGCCTATGACTTTCCAAGGAATTTGCCCCCATTCTTTCCTGCACATGCCTATAAAAGTATACTGTAAAGGTGTCAGTTTTCGTGATGTGGAAATTTTGCGCATTAAGTGCAGCTCGTTGAATTTGCACAAAAATACTGTAAAATGCACAGGAATTTGATGCTTTCTATTTGTAATACTATTTCATATTTTAAATCAAGAAATTAGAAACACACAAATTCATCTTACCTGGTGGGGCGTGAAAAGAATTACTCACATTACAATTTGCACTTTTACAGTAATCTTTTGAATTTGGAATTTCAAATTTAAAGAACCAGAACATCAGTGTTTGGGCTCTGTATGAGGCCTTCATGGTGACAAATCATTTATTTAATACATGATGTACCCCACTCATGTTGTGGAACATGGTAAGATATTGTAGTTGAGCTCTTATAAGTTTGCTTCCTGGAGATAGCAAGGAAATCACATTGCAGTCAACATTTGTGTAAGTTTATGCTTGTGTTTAGTGCTATGGTAATTTTGTACACTGCCCTAGCACTAATATGGAGAATTTTACAATGTAACAAAGTCAACTCCAGCAAAGTTTGCCACTATTAAGGATGCTGTAATGTACAAAACAAACAAACAAACAATCAGTGTCATTTCCCCCCTCATCTTCATCAGGATGAGATGCCCCTTGGTTTCTCTATAGTGGCCTTTACACGAGACTATATGCATCATCTTCACTGTTATGAGAGCACTGGAGCTTCACTGCATGTGTATAGAGAGAAGGGGATGTAATGTACATTTGATGTGAGTGATGATAGTGGTATTGTGACAATTTTCATTTTCCTTACAATACAACTGACAGTACATTTTGCATCCAAATGAAATAGAGGTCTTTTGTTGTTGTAGTCCATTTTTTATTTCCAGAGAGCGATAAACTACTCATGATTTTATTTTTTCATCCTTACCTCTTAAGTATTTCTTCTTTTTGTGCTGGCTTCCATGTAAGTATACTTTTCTAAGGCATAGGAAACTTTTGCGTGTGTGTGTGTGCACTACATGTACTGTGATTACTGGTAATCTTTACAAATATTCATCATGAGGGCGTCACATTATGAGAGTGTCTTACATGTCAGTATTTAGTACACATAAAGTTATTTCAAAATGGTCAAATAACTTGGACTGAATCTACAGGTTAATCTGGTCAATCCATTCATTTTTCTCCATTGATTTGTTTCACACACATCTATTACTTATTATGTTTACCTGAGATTTTGCAATAACAAATGTGTGATGGCATGTGTAAATCAAAAAGCTTCTACTTTGCATTTTGAAGTATAGAATGAAAGATAAACACTGAACAAATCGATTATCGCCGTTGAAAGTACATTGTTGGATCGTGTTGCTGTGTGATTAACATTTAAAACTGAACAAGGAATCATGTCAAGTTTATGACAAAAGATGTTCTGTGTGCAATGCTCATACAATTATGTCTATAGGTTTTACTTTATGTTATGAATATTTGCTGATTTGATGTGCAATTACTTTTATAAGAAAGATAAGGTGTGTCAGAAATTGTCTTTTTTTCCCCTGCTGTGCAGGTTTGTGTAAACATGGCTCAACTTGTCCCTTAAAAAATTGTTTTAATGGATGTGAGGTGTATAAATTTTGAAAGATAGTAGAGTATTGCTGCCTTTGTGGGCTCCAGCATCTATTTTAAAAGGATTCACCCTTTGCACGACAAAATCAAACAGTTGAATTGATGACAACTGATGAAATCACAAATGATCTAGCACTAGAAAGTGACAGTGATTTCATGCAGTATATCACTCCTATTAGGCAGCTCCTCTATGACAAAGCTTGATTGCATTGCAGCTTGCTGATTTTCAAGCATATACACTGCCAGATGACCTATACTTACTGGTAGTTCACAGCAAAATTAGCACAGTAGCAACAAACACCCCTCTTGTGGCAGTAAATACCTATTTACTCTGAACACTTAATTTTCATACCCCATGCCAAATAATGCATCATATAAATTGCAGCATACAGTGTTTCTACTAAGGTGGCAACCAACAGGGTGATTGTGGCATTGAATCCACTTTTGAGTCAACACTGAACACCTGGCCATCAATAATACACCCTGCCCCTGCCAATGTGATCATGATGTCACAAATACTTCTAAGTCAATTTCAGCATTTTGAACTGTGCTTAGAAGTCATTTCACAGTATGCACCTAGCTTTTGTAGCCTTGTTTCTGTGGCTGTTGCAATGTAATGAAAGGTTTGTGAGGAGCATGCTTTCATTTATCCTCCTTCTGTTTTCAGAACATATTGGTAAATGCCAGTAGAAGACTACCAGAATGCTTGTAAGTGTTGAATGTTGCACCCTTACAACTCTATTACAAACAATTCTCTCCTCCTCTTGCACATCATCAACATTTGTTTGTCTTAATTGTAGGTAGGGTACATGTTCAGTCTCTGTTGCTAGATTGGGCAAGCCATACATGTGGGATAGTCATGGATGACCCTCTGGTTATTTGTAATAATGGGATACGTTATGAAAGAAATTTTGAGTGCATGAAAACCTGAGAACGAAGCAACTAAGATGTGTTTAATTTTGACCCTGACCTTTTTCCCCCATGTACAAGTATTAGTAGACTTTTATTTATTCATTTTTTTAATGGTTATGGCCCAACATGTCTCTAAATGAAAATAACTAAATTGTCTCGAGAACCATCTGTGCTGGAAAATTGACATAAAATCAGACATAGGAATGTACATGAGCTTTGGTATCAACCCAAAAAAATCACACATGAAAGTTCATAGCTTTTTCTCAAATGCATTTTCTCATTTCTTTGTTTACATGGTGTTTTCCATATCCACCTCTTAGAGCATGTGTATGTCTTATGCTGTGTGATAAAATTAATATTGATTTCTTAATTGACAATGTGCAGATCTAAAAAAAAAAAAAAAAAACCCAACAAAACAACAACAAAGGTTCTTGGCCCCCATGACCATACTACCATGTATGTTTTTTATTTATGTTTTTTTTTTTTTCTGCAGTCAAGAAAGAATGTCTCAAAGTGTGAATCAGTCTCATTAGTTTATGTGTATTAGAAATGTGAATGTTTCTGAGATTGAAATGAGTGTTTTATTCTTCCTTGTCTTCATCTCAAAAGTATTATTACTGTGCTATGAAATCACATATGTATAACTACATGTATGTATATATTATATATTTGTTTATGTGTATAAGTACACTGGTTCTGTCTATAATATCGTAAATCGGATCTTATGGAGGCAAAGGTGTTTTGATTTTTATTGCACAACTCACTATGAACCCTATAATGTAACATTGAATCGGATATAATATAATCACCTGTAGTAAAACGACATGACAGCCATACATATTATGATGTATATATTGTATGTAATGTCATGAGAAGGGCTTTAACTCAATTGGCCATTAAAAATGAATATTGTAAATAAAATGCATATAACAAAATATGGTACGACATGTTTGTGTAAAATTGTCTTGCATTCAGTACTCTTTTGTTTGCTTTAAAAATAGAATGGATTATGTTATACAAAGTGCAGAGTCAGCTATTCCTCTTAGGCTCTTCCACACATCAGCATTTTAGACGGTAGTTAATAGTGGCTCGGCAATCCGCCATGCTCCTTCAAGGATTTACCAATTCTATACCTGATCATCCGTCTCTCAATCACGTGGTTTTGAAAGACCTATGGACACAACCACCAAAACTGAGCATGTTCAATTTTTCTTGGCGGTTTTGATGGTATGAAATGGACCGTTGTTCATTGTTCAAACCTCCGTGTTGGCTCAGGGAGATCCGCGATATACCCGGTCAGGCGTCACATTGTCCCGAAAGTGAGCAAAGATGGACACACGATGAGAGAAATGTTGAAATTAGGCTCGGTTCGTATACAATTTCTGTCATTCGTAAGGGCGTCTTAAACCATCTTATGACCACCAATGGAGTTTCTTAGGCTTCAACAGCATTTTGTGAACGGCGGCAAAATTTTTGGCAAGCAAAAACAAACAAACAAACAAACAAACAAACAAACAGAAATAGCCCGCAGATCTTGTGAAAGTTCTTTTTAAAATACACTCAAGATTCACATATTTGAATAGCCTTCTATACTGTGGTTTGGGTATCATCGTCTGACCTCCTGTAAGGCATCGTATTTGTTCGGCTCTTGATTGGCTTTTAACCAAGTTTGGAGACAACTTTGTGGGAAGTTGAAAATACACGTGTACCATATTCATATTGCCTTCTTGCGTCAATTATTTAGGGACAGTGTGACGCCACCCTTATGCAGGCGTCTTGTCCTGACACTGAGCAAGGATGGACACATGATAAAGGAAATGTTCCAATTTGGCTCTCATCATATAAACATCGGGTCATTCGTGAGAGAAGCCGTCGTATGACCTTTTTTTTTTTTTTTTTTTTTTTTTGTAGGCATCGTAATTACTTCGGCTGTTGACTGGCTGTTGACCAAGTTCAGGCCCAACTTACGAAATCGTAAATTCTTAATTCGTATGGCCATCTTGTGTCACTTACGGGACAGTGTGATATGCCACCCCATGCGCTAGTCATTTTTTTTTTTCTCGGACTGTCAGTAGAATTCCCTGTTGCTAGGTAATGAAGAGTGATTACCACATCGTGTGTAAATTCAAAGGGACTTACATCGGGAAAAGCATTTCTTGACCTTATTTCTGGTAATTCCTGAGAAGTGCCAGAGTCTCCCCTTGTGACGATTCCAAAGATATCAATGCACATCTTTCATTACTGAGAACTGATATTTGGTGCTCAGTGCAGTCAACAGAAGGGGTCTTCGTTCTTGCCGAAATGCATGCATTTTTCATTCATTTACTTCTTCCTGCAGCCATAGCAAGTGTAGTTCACACTTCTCTTTTTCTTCCTCGTTGTCCTTGTACTTCTTCAAGTGACATTTAACTACAGTACAGCTAGTGTCTTCCGTTACAACGAACATGGTTATGACGAAATTTTGATACAATGATTGAAAATCCAGTTTTAAAATATTACATTTGTCCAAAATTCCGTTCGGTTATAACGAAATAAAAGAAAGAAAGAAAGAAAGAAAGCTTCCGGTCACGATGACTTCGTTGTAAAGGGAGTTACTTGATACCTACCTACAGCAACGATACTTGCATCCTGCCACGCTGCAGGTGTTCACAACTTCACACTAACTGTTCTCGGGTAGAATATTTATATTTTCCTCATGTATTCTTGGTACAGAGGCACGTGTTTGATGCGAAGAGATAAAATATACTGAGAACACAAACCTCTTCAGTAGTTTTCTCTGCAGTCAGTAATGGCATGGCAGTCAGCGACAAAATACATGTAAATGTGTTTTAATCTACGTCGGAGACTTTGCATCGACGCCGCCGCTTTCCGGGGAAACTTCGCGGCTTTCCGCAGAGTTCGCGTTGCTGCCGTGTTCTCCATGTTGGCGCCGTCTTCACAACGCGTTGAGAGCGGAGTCACACCGCATCCAAGACCTTCCACTGTCGCTAGGACACTGTTCACGGCGGGTGAGAACCGTTATGAACCGTCGTGAACCGCAGTCCGAAACCGCCGATGAGTGAAAGGGCTTTAGGTCACAAGTCACATTATTGAGCTTTACAAAAAAGGGCCTATACAGGTGAATCATAGTACTAGTACTAGTTACGCTGTCACGGAGTGCTCGGGATCGGTCATTTTCTTTCATTATACAGTAGTTGTTTCGAAATTTCGATGTAGCAGAACAAATTAACGATATAAAGATATGCAGATAATAAATTTGGGATTTTTACTTTGTTGCAACGAAATTTTGTTATAGCGTATTCGTTACAGCGAGAGTGCATCGTATAATAAACAGTGCATCATGACCAACAATCTTCTTGTTCATGACACACGCGCGCACGAGTATGATCATTTATATTGTGCCTCCAGATGCGTGGACTGGACTACTTTTTTCTGTTTCGGTCAGTTTTGTGTATTGATTAGTTGTTAATGTTTATGAGACGCTGTGAGTCACAGGTCGGTCAGAACAAATCTGTTGCAGATTGTCTCGTAGATTCCTGAAAATGGGGTTTTGCGCGATGTTAATGAGCATCTGTTAGTGATTGTGCTTATTACTATGTCCGCATGAAGGCTGCAGTTTATAGTCATAAAAGCTTGTCAGCATGTCAAAGACATTTTACAAATGACAGGGGTATCTCGTGGAGACACATGAATAATTAAGCAGAGTAACCCAAACTTCGTGTTTATCATTTTTTTTTTTTGGTAATAAATACTGCACTTAGGAAGACATCAAGTTTTACTTTATTGGACGGAACAGTATATACCAGTCAAGCAGTACTATTGATTGCTGGATATAAATCTGGCTATCTGACTCTTTCTTTCTCCATCTCGTATTTCGCGTTTGTGTCTTCTTTATTGGTGGTGCTGCTAACAGTCGATATCACAGCAAATATTGACGAAATATAGAAAGGATGATTGCATTTGTTATAGGAATATTAGACTCCCCTTGTCGTGGCTACTTCAAATGTCAGGAAAGAATCAAGAGCTGCTACCTGAAAGCCCTGCTGCATAAAAAGATGCAATCAAGTAGAAGTCAGAAAGTCGAACGTAGGTCTAGTACCGTGTATACGTCAGCCAATCAGAGTCATTCAAAGACTTATTTCTGATACTCTGACTTATGTTTGATCTCAACCTTTACGCATCAGAGCCCACGGAGCTCATCATCTACCCACTTAGGGGTTAATGCAATGCAGTCAAACGTACATATTCGTCTTGTTTTCATGGAGTTGTATATTGATAGAGTAAGGAGACGCTATGCAGTCGCTAATCACTCGCTATGTAATTGTACACTCTCTGACGTGTTGCTTGCCTGCGAAGAGCCGTTTTAATGCTCTCGACAAACACATCGAGCGACGCGGGCCGCAACAGATTTCATGGACAGCTTAATGGACTCTGGCGTTAGTTTATCGTTTGCAATTATGATGCTCTCATGCCGAAAGTGTGTCCACCAAGGCCGTGATCGTTAGCGGTGCAAGTCAGTGTTACCGGACTATATCGGGGGCAAAAATGATCATTTCTATAAGCGTTATAATTGTAAATGACGCTGTCCTGTTACGGAGACCCACTTCGATTTGTGACAACAATGCTCTCCTCCCACGCACACGCACATACACACCGCACGCAAACAAACAGACAAAGAAAACATGGACAGACAGAATGTGAAGTAACTACGTAGATGAGCAATATTTTCACTCAGAAAAAAATCAATGTACACATAGATAATGATGGAATAATAGCCTCCCCCTCAAAAGAAAAATGAAGAAAGGGAAATCCTGTCTATATCAGGTGAAAACGCTCTTTCCTTCGTGTCCTTTGGATGCATTTTTTGTCTGTTTCATTTCTCTCTGTCGATATTCATTATATAATTTTGTACTGTATATGATATGTAATACTTTGTATACACACTTCTTTGTGCAATGGGATATATAAAAATACACAGAAAATGAAGTTGATGTGCGGTTTAAAACGTAACATTCATGGCAAGGCAGAAATTTGCTCATTAAACATGCTGTCAATCACAGGGTACCAGGCTATCTCAATTCTTATCAGGACAGTATATCCAAATATTGATAGTTTTCACTACGTCACAAACGTCGATGGCACGCAGATTCTCACTTTGCCGTGATTGTTCGCTACATGCAAAATACATGTATAAGACAATAGGCATGCGATATCAAGCGCACATCGGCAAATATTTTGCATTCACAGAATTGGCTTGGTGCAATGAATTTCTGTTTAAGTTAGATCAGCATTTTCCAATGCAGGGATCGGTACTCAAACAAAGGCCCATTATCTCGACAGGAAGTCAATTTGCGTAAGGATATCTCCTTCCACACCATTACGTCATTAGCCAATAATTTGGAAAAAAAAAATGCTTTCAATAAGATTCAATTTTGTCCAGGGAGGTCAACCTAATCTGTCATAAAGTTTATATGCATCATCATCTTTATGATAGCCATCATACACTCTTTATTGTAGCACCAGATGTTTACCGCCAAATCAATGTTACAGCTGTTATTGTTTTCCCCCCTCCAAATAGCATTCAATAAACCCTACATTCATAAACCTCATCAGAACTCACCAGGGGCCCGTTGCATAAAAGTTACTATTATGGTAACTTTGCCATCCGATGGTAACTTCCATGGAATTCTCGATTGTGATTGGCTGTCGAGTATCGTTGCCATGGTAGTTGCCATTAGATGGAAAAGTTACGGTAATTGTAACTTTTATGCAACGGGCCCCTGGACATCACATAGAGTTGTAGAAAGCAGGTCCTGCCTTTACTGGACAAGTGCATGATATTTCAACAGATGGGTTTACAAGAAAGCTATCTACATCCGGATCGTCAATCTTATCGTCAACAAAGATGGGACGACACAAACACATTTCAACATAGTGACCTATAATATATTCAATATATCTGAAGCATCTATGAACAGTATGTGAACAGTCTTACACGAGCAGACCTAGATAACATTAATAAACCTGTTTTGCGTGATGAGTCATCGTTACGTACTAATCAGAAAAAGGAAGAAAACAAAACAGAAAAAAACCTAGAAGAATGGGTGTATAGATGTGCAATGTAGTGTAGAAGGGATAGAGTAGGGAGAAAGTAATCGGGTTGCCGTGACTTCTCCAAGGGAGATTAGGGCCATCAGTGGTAGAAGTCTGTGCCGGAAAAGTTGTATGACGAGTTGATGATAATTGATAGAGAGATACACGTACTTGTGGTACACCGTATTCAACATGACAACCAAATTAAAAACCATCTGAAAATCAAGTTTGATGCAAGGATTGGTAGTATTGTATGTAGAAAGGCAATAAAAAACTTGTCTGACCTGATCTCTGCAGTTATGAACAAACTTTGCAGATCATGCAGATCACATTTAGATTTTCTCGATCCGGTGACGAGAAAGAGGAGGGAAAGGGATAATTCGACTAAACATAGGAAGGATCAAGAGTAAATCATGGCGACAGAGAAAGAGAAACAATGTCGATTAAACTGACATTCAGGAGTCGCTGGAAAGAGTTCTGGACGCAAGGAGTATCACTATCGTTAAGGCCCTGTCACACCCTTCCGGGCAAGCCTTGCGTGTGATTTGCGGAGAGCAATTTTTGCTACCCGGAGATCGCCGCAGATGGCCCGCACATGCACCTGATAGCACGTATCTTGCCGGTAGGCGCCCGGAGGTGCGCACGCGAATCCTTTCTACCTGTACCCATGTTTTAGGCCCTTTCTCACCTTTCCGGGCGAGTTACGCGGGCTTGTTGCGTGTTGGGATTTTCCAGCGTACCGGACAATTTGAGAGGGCGGACAAGGATTTTGGCGAACTTTGTATGTGTCTTACTTGTTGGACGCGTGCTACTTAAGTTCTAATTGCGGGTATTCTGTGTGACCTGCG
This sequence comes from Diadema antillarum, assembly GCF_040938485.1. Lineage (NCBI taxonomy): Eukaryota > Metazoa > Echinodermata > Echinoidea > Diadematoida > Diadematidae > Diadema > Diadema antillarum. The sequence continues at coordinate 323,004 of NW_027271228.1, forward strand.
TGAATGACTTCCTCTGAAGGAATATCTACTATATAGTATTTGGCAGAGGTCCCAGATAATTTCATAATCCAGGCCGCAGCCGACTCTCGACTAACCAGAAGAAAGGCAGTAACTGACCCTCAACATGGACGTGGGTTAACTGCCTGTGACTTGCGGCAGCACCGGCCTCCCACGGATATTCCGCGTGGACCTCTGCTGGCAATCCTCGCGAGTCATCCGGAAAAAGTTTAAATCGGACTTCCGTGCACAACTACAGGCGGCTACGTGCTAGGTAATGTCACTGTGCAGGCCATCTGCGGGGACCTCCGGGTAGCAAAAATTGTTCCCCGCAAATCACAAGCAAGGCTTGCCCGGAAAGGTGTGACGGGTCCTTGAGCATGCTCAAACTTGTTCCGGTTGAGTCGCGGGGATTGCCCGTAGATATTCAGGCAGAACACCAGTAGAAGGGCCGTAGCGGTAGCACCTCGCAGGCAACTAGCTTCCACGCAACTAGCCCGTAACTAGAACGTAATTAAAACGTAAGTAGCACACGTCCAGCAGGTAAGACGCACGCTAAACTCGCCCAAATCCTTCTCCGCCCACAGAAAATTACCCTGCGTGCTGGAAAATCCATACACGCAACAGGCCCGCGTAGCTCGCAAGGAAAGGTATGACAGGGAAGAACAGTGTCTGGCTTTCGCAAAGCCCCTATGTGTATATTTATTGTCCTATATTACTACCACTCTCTCTCTCTCTCTCTGATGTCGTCAGACTAGTGCAAATTGATGGGATGTTCGCCAACTTGGTAGGACTCATCACAATGTACACTGGATCGGAGGAGGACAAACGTTATGCCCTGCAAAACTCTCAAATTCAAAATGTATTTTCTTTGCTCTCACCCTTCCTAAAATATTATATCACCTGAGGGTAAAATCGCTATACGGGCATATTATCATCGTAAGTCATGTGATTACTGTTTGTGTGCGCGTGTTCGAGCGTATGTTGGTTTGGTTAACCCTTCGTGTATTTTGAGTGCTGATGGGCACAGAAAACCCCAAAGCGCTGTACACCGTGTGTTATGTCCCTGGCACACAAAAGGCTTAGAGTGTGTATCTGGGATAATATCAGGCTGGGTTAAAGCCCATTCCCTGTTTATCGTTCTGTGCGGCACGAACAATCCACCTGTCGATATTCACACACACTTGACACAATTCAACGAAAGTGATTGGTGTTACCACTGCACGCTCATCACACTGAGACACAACGTCAATAGATGTGGACACTTTCGACCGGCATCCGTTTCAGATCCAGCAAAAGTGAATGCGACTTTTGACGAGCAAGGCTGACATAAAAGGTATGTCATGTATGATCCGTTGAGGTGAACTTCGTCGAGGGAAATTTAAGGGAATGCGTTGTTCCTGAAGTACACGTAAGTCTCTCTACCAAACAATAGAACTGTCAGATGGAGATGTATTTTATTTCCCCCCTCTTGTCTTTGCAGAAGTAACGCATATCTACCAATATATCAGGAAACCAAACTGAGAGATACACGCATGTGTTGAGTTTCAAAACATTTCAGCGATGTAATTCAGTTTGTCTTGTCTACCTTGCATCAAATTTGTCAGTAATTATCTTCACATAAATATTGGATAGGCCTATGTGGTCTATTCTGAGACTTGACACATATAAGTTTAATTTTCATTTGATAAGCTTCAATGTTGATTACGCATTTCGGTTCCGATTTGATACGAAGCAAGTGATTTGTGATACTCATGACTTCCGCGTAACGTTCAAGTATAACGATTATTATGATCGTCATTGCGATTTTTGTAATCATTGTCGACAGCAAGTGTTGTTTCGTGTGATTGTGCAAAAATGATTTGTACATATCTTCTTGCGAGCTTGCATCCATTACACGGTGGAAGTTAGCACTGTGGTGCTGTTTCTTTTTCTTTTTTTTTGGGTCTGCAGCAGATGGTCTCAGACAAACACTGTGAATATACAGTGAGTACAGTAACCTGTGTACATCGATGCCAATATCAAATACCACGTATCTAAACTTACTCACCTCCTCACACTTGACGATTTGTTTTTGGTGTTAAGTTCGTGAGAACGCTGTTAAACAAACATTTATATAGGGATCGATAACACATGGATACAATAATATATCTGATGAAAAAATAATTATACTGTTTTATCGTGTGAAGAAAGTTAAAATGGAAATACTGACGACATAATCTCCGACATCTGTGACACAACACCAGAGTCAATCGCATCAACGTCAACACGTGTCATCAAAACGAGATGAGGAAGAGATAGAAACCAAAAGTGGTCATCCTGAAGTTCAGGAATTATGATGTAGTAGGGCCTAGATGGTCGGATCTACAGAGCAAGTAAATTGTTGTGTGATTTGCAGGAGCCTCCCATCTCAAATAAAGCTTCACAAAGCGGTGCATCGATCGCTTTGGCGAAGTGAGGACGGCATACACTGAAAACTGTGTGGATCTAACATGCCCGAGATGGCCCAAACAAAGCCGTCGTCACATTAAGGGCAACTCTAGAAAGTCCCTCTTTCACGGGACGGAGACTTGGGCAAGCCCGACAGTCTAACAACACCATACCCACAGTAGTATAGAATAACTTGCCACATGTCACCGCAAACATTTTTCAGAGGTTTTTTTTTTTTTTTTTTCCGCTAGGCAAGCATTTCCCATCAGGGTCTTCGTGAGATGAAGATGTCGTTGTTATGACACCTATACGATTGTTGGTTACTTCCAGACCACTCTTCTTCATGTCTGATCTTCACTCTGTGATCTGAGTGTATAACTGAGTCACTCTGACTATGTAACTCTCGAGGTCAATATTACGAAGGTTCGTTATTCCGAAAATGAAATAAAATTCTTCATTCCGAAAATGAAATAAAATTCTTCATTCCGAAGGTTCGTTAATCTGAAAATGAAAGAAGGGTCGTGTACATGTATTTTGAAAGTTAGTTATTCGAAAGGTTCGTTATTCTAGAACTAAATAAATTCGTTATTCCAAAAATTCGTTAATCCTAATATAAAATATAAGGTCCTTCTTCCGAAGGTTCGTTAGATTGAAAATGAAAAAAAAAAAAAAGGGGGGGGTCGTTATTTTCAAAGGTTGTCAGTACGCACCTTCTTTTCGTCTTCGGATGAACGAATTCCACCTTCGGAATAACGAACCCGATTTCCTTTTTGGATTAACGAACTTTGGAATAACGACAAAGTTTGTCAGTACGCACCTTCTTTTCGTCTTCGGATGAACGAATTCCTCATTCGGAATAACGAACCCGATTTCCTTTTCGGATTAACGAACTTTGGAATAACGAACACCGTCCGGAGATATCAACCAAGTCACATAAAGTGCATATTGTTTCCTTTTACTAATCGCGCTTCTAAATATTGTGAAGTATGGATTATGCAAAATATTAAACATTACGGATGACTTGTGTCCTGAACATCGATCCATACCTAATAATGTGCCGCTTGAGACTATCATACATTTGCAGTCGCGATGGGATGTGGATATTAAGGGCTGATTTTTTTTTATAGTATAATACGTCCACTTTATTTTACTGGATTTTGTTATGTTTTGCAATTTTTATTAATCCGTGCTTGTTAAGAATATGAACCACATTATGTAACATTGCCATTATTGAACAAGGGCTAAAAATGGTTCGCGAGCATTTACTTCATAATTTACTCAGCTAGGAGAAATGCATCTTAGACGACCCAAATTACCAATTCAGTTTTCTTAGTCCTCTTATCAATATACAAATATGTCGTTATGATATCTTTATATTGAATAATGCAACAACTCAACAAGTTACTGCATCCATGGTGTGACATTCAATTGATGACGTCAACTTAAATCAGAACGGTGAGTTCAAAAACAATTGTTGGTTGCAAACATGCATACTGTTGTGCTTTCGTGCCTCGGGAATACAAGCGCTCCAGTATTAAACTCATTATTAAGCACTGATTGAAAAATCGTTGATGAATCGTTCGAGTAGTAGGCCTAAGTATATTGTCTCATGCAAACATGTCATGCATGTGCAAAGTACATGTAGGCCTAACGAATGTATATACATACTGTATGTATGTTACTTATGTCAACAAGAAAAGGAGAGGTACGAGTTCATAGGTAGGTAATGATAATTGATGCATTCTTTCAATCATTTCAGCTCTTTTCCATCACATAACCATGTTTCAGGTCTAATAGATCACGAATCGAGAAATATCGACAACGCAGGATTTCAGACATAACCAGAAAGTTGAGATTTTGCTAATTTGTCATCTACAGTAATATATTCATGATTCTGACCCTGAGCTAAGTTAAACGTGAACGAATAATTTCTTGGCCGAAGGATATTTGCGTCCTTCTGATATAAGTAATGTTGTACTCCAAATGCATTAACATCATTATTTATTACCTTTGAAGAATTTTCAGGCATATTATGGTCGATTTATCATAGCTGTAGATTAGTTTTTAATATTTTATGGCCAAAAGAGACTTACCGTTGTAAGTTAACTTTTCATTGAATGTTTATACACTGAGTAGTTGATTTTACCATTGTAAATTACATCACATTTCGAACATGATACTGATAATTCTGTATTAAAGGGTCAACGAGAGCAGTTGAAATAATTGTAGTTTTTAAATGGGTGGAGAAGTGTTCAATTTCTTCAATTCATAAACAATACTGATGTCTCTGTATTACCTCACGGCATGGCCCTCTTGCGTAGCCATCGTTCCACATGTTGTATATGCGACCATAATAATTAAAGTTTTTTTTTTTTTTTTTTTTGCTTATCGAAATGTCACAGATATTCTTCACAGAAAGTAAAAGTATCAGAGGTAAACTTTGACGGTCGATACAAATTCAAATGAGTAAGTATGGTCTACATGCTCTGAAAAGACAGATAGCGCAATTGCATCTATAGCTATACTGATTGGAGTTACTATGCGTCATATCACTATACCGTCGTGACTTATTAATGTAAATGGCGAAATCAAAACCGTGCCTATTCCGGTCTTTTCGACGAAGAATTAATTAGACACTGCAATCTCACCGCACGCCGAATCGCCCAGCTTAGTTTCATTAAATGCTTGTATATGGATATTATTACTCTCCAGAAGTAACCCTATACATATCCCATCAAAAGATTGTATAATAAGCTATCGTTAAACCAGCACGGCACTCAGTATCACTAATTTATGTGATATTTCGGACACAATAATGCCATTATGATCAAAGAGTCACGAACATTCAACGAAGCACAGATATTGCTGCCGGTGAATAGATAATTTCTTGCTATTTCACTTCACTTACATTAATGCGAATGAATGTGCTTAAAATACAGATACGTGTACCGTATGTCCCCCCCCCCCAAAAAAAAAAAAATACAACGGTACCTTCTGCAATGATAATTTCAAAAATAGTGAATCAATCCAAATATAATTTCAGAGTATGAAACTATAACTCATTGCCCACATCTTACAGAAAACCCCATTCGATTTGCTTCAGGGGTCAAAGAGAAATGAGGAATTTTGTAGAGCATGTCAGAAATCTTTTCCCTCCAAGTTCTATATATTGTGTTCACACATTAATTTGCATTTCCAAGAGTATCCAAGTGCTAAACTTGGAAGAATCAGACTCATGACATGCTTTACAACAATCCACATTTCTCTGTGACTGCTTAACCAAATTGAATGGGGTTTTCTGCAAAATAGAGTTAAGATGTTATATTTTAAGACCATGAAGTCGCATTTAGACAGTTTTATCATATTGGGTGTTATCAGTGCGAAAAGTGGATTGTAATTTTTTTGGGGACATACTGTATAGTATTTCCAGTTAAGAAATAACTCAGACAGATCATCAGGTTTTTGATAAGATCTGTCACATCTTTGCAGTTATGTTTGACTTGTTCTGTTTGTTTGTTTATGCTGTTGTCGGGTTTTTTTTGACAGCAAAACGCAAGAAAGTGGAATTGCTGCAATATTAAAGGGAACCAATGAGGTCTTTCTCAGGCAAAAGTAAGAAAACAACGAAACTTATATAACATTCTGTCCCAATTTACACGGCACTACAAATATGATATACTATTTGAAAGAAAATCCCTCTAACAAGAACTCAAATGTTTGAATCCAGTTGTGTACAAGATGTAAGCTTTAATTGGTACACGATGGGTGGATACGCCAATTTAATCATTTTCGATTCAATTTCATTCTATTCTTATTTTACTTCCACAAAACACAAATGATCTTGAGTATACGCCGGAAATTGGTTGAGAGTATGATAAGAAGTAGAGGTAATTAACAAATTGAAAGCATGTATACGCTTTCAAACAAACTTTATTCATTTTCCGGGGGAAAGATGAGGAGTCAGTTAAAAAGCAGTGCCTATACTGTGGACAACTCATACAACCAACGCAAAAACTAAGAGTTTATCATGATATATCCCACAAGTTTTAACTGCTTTTTCATCCTCGGTATTTCGTCTTATGAATTTGTCTGTATTGATATGTATTACCAGTTTTAGGACAGGCAACAAAGAAAGAAGGTAATACATTCAGAAATGTACCACTGTTTTTTGAAGTGCCTTATTACACGTTTTCCCTATACAATTTAAGGTAAAAAACTCGTAGCAAAAAGAGTTACCTGGTATTAGACGTTTTCCCTGTAAAATCTAGTCACACAAGTCGTAGCAAACAGGCATGGGGTATTATGAAGGGGATTTATATGCTAGTATTTGGAAATAATACACTCTGGTAGAATGTTTTTTGGATAACATTCATAAATTCATAAGGTCGTGTGAGCCCATTTTAAACTTTATTATTGATTATCAGTCTTTAATTGGTTGGCAGCAAGTGCTCTACAAAATTGATCATTCTATTCTCATATTATTGATATCATTTCCTGATTTGATATCCGACATTTCCAGGAGCTGGTGATGCCTCAACTTTCTTTCCTATCTTTGTCTTCTCTTTTAATGTATGAGTGCGTCCCAGATTTCATGCCTGATGACTGCATGGTTCCCTTTCATTTCTTTTCCCCCATGGTGCTTAACAAAAGATGTCAGAGATTAAAAGTCAGTGGAAATCCAATTTAGATAAGAGCCCCGTCATTACATCTTTAAAATGTCACTATTTTTAATTCATACATATTCCGTCAACAGTGTGGAGTGATTTCGCCCACCCTTAATTTACTTGCGGTACTTTTACCGCTAACACATTTACCTCTGGCAATTCAAGAGACTCGTGTTTTTCATTAACTTTACCAGTGTCCATCGCTTATCGGAATAACGGTATGGGCACTATAATACCTGACTGTAATTTACTGTGATGTAGCTCCTTCTTGTTTTGTGTATGTGTGTCAGTCTCCGTTGCATCCTTAAAGGCATAATTTACCATTTGCGGATGAAACAAAACCCCAGCATTACAGTACTTCAAAATAGTTCTAAAATGTAAGAAAGGGCTAGAAACAACCATTGTAAAAATCTGAATCCGTATAATCGATGTTAAGTGTTGTTAAATACACAAAATGTGAACAATAGTTATAATAAAAATGCTTCCGGATTAAACCGTCTACCAGTCTATACAGTTACGGTTTATTGAGAAAAACACTGATATCTCCTCATATCTTAGGCTTTATTGCAAAAATTTTATACGGTAGGATGTTTTGTGATACAACAGACCTACACATAATTATGCATCAAACGTGATATCTTGAACATTTTTGAAATCACTACTCCCAAAAGGTAAACTGGACCTTTAAGCGACCATTGTTAAAGGGATTGTATAGTATTGGTGGAGATAAGAATTGGGCGTTTAACTTCTTTGAGATATCAAGAAACCACTTATGAAATAGTACAGAGCATACCATTTTAAGAGGAATTCAAAGTTTATTAGATGAAAATCGGTTTTGGAATCGCTGAGACATCCAAAACAAAGTAAAACAAAGCGATCCTATAATAAAAGGTGGGTCCCGCTTTTTATTAGGAATGTTCTTTGTTGGATATCTCAGCCATGCTAAAACCGATTTTCATCAAATAAACTTTGAATCCCTCTTGGAATTACATGCTCTTTTTCATGAGAGGTTTCTCATTATCTCACTAAAAATATTAGAAACCTGAAATTAGGTCTCAACCAAAACTATACGCTCCCTTTAATGTTGCAATTTAATTTCAGATGGTGAGAATGTTAAACTGGCGCACGTACACCAATGACATTTAAATAAGGCGTATTACAACAATCTTTAAAGGGGGTGGCTAGTAACTGATCTGTGGGAATCAGTGGGAATGCTGGAGGATGATTGCTCCAATCCTTGTGGGATTCATTTAAGAGTACATTATATATCTATTGTTGTGTGAACATTATTTGCTTCAAAATGGTATAATGTTCAAGTAATGTGCAGTTTAATGTTTCCAGGTTAGCGTGCCTGGTCAGTGACGGGGCATTAATCTGCACATTACTTGAATATGAGACCGTTTGAAGCAAATAATTTTCACACAACAGTAGATATATAATGTACTATTAAATGAATCCCACAAGGATTGGAACAATCATCCCTCAGCATTCCCACTGACTCCCACTGATCGGTTACTAGCCATCCCCTTTAATATCATGGTTTGTCCTGGTTGCGTCGACTAAACTATATGGCGAGCTTCCCCTAAACAAAATTAATACATAGTTGAAAATCGAAATACTTACTCATATAAGAGACTGAGTCTCAATAAAGCGTAAAAAATTGATATGTATTAATCATGTCCTCTGTAGGTAATGCCTTTATATCATAATGCAATTACAGCAGAGTTTTGTCAACCCCCCCCCCCATACATTGTTAACTCTGAAATACACATCGTCGTCAGTAACCCCCTAATTCTCCCCTCTGTTTCTCTCGCACCCCCCACTGTCTGTCTGTCTGTCTGCCTGTCTCTCTCGATGTTTTTCGTCCTCTTCTCCCCCCCCCCCCCGTGTTTCTATTCTCGCTTCTCTCACTGTCTAATTTCTTTGCTTCGTACCATTAAATGAAAGCAAAGACACACACACATACATACCTCGGTATGTCAGAATTCATGACAGCGTTACTCATTGAGTTACCCCCTTTTCTCTCATTCATCTGATTTTGTTTTTGTCGTATATAATTGTTGCTAATATCATTGATCTTTTACCACCATTACCGTTGTTGTATTTATTTTGCAGCAGCCCGTATCAGTGATGTCGTTATCACGGAGGAAGGCATCACAAGTCTTGAACAACAACTAATCAAGCTTTTAGGTGACACCAATTCTTCTTAGGTGGATTTTGTATCGAGATTTGTTTGTACTTGAAGTTTGTAGTAGGCCACTCTGGATTCGCGTTGGCCCAGTTTGATTGGAAACTATCCGCACTGGCAATGCAAACACCTCAGTATATCTTGGCCGGAGGAAATTGCTACCGCTATAGTTGTAATGAAATCAGTGAGCACTCGATTGTAAATCCGGGAGGCTTCGTATTATATCGATTCTGAGGCTCATCAAATAGACTGATCCATTTGCATGTCAAATTCGCCCAGGAATAAATAGATGATAATTGTATAAGCTAATAATTCATGCATTTTCGTCCGACTTATAGATGATAAAAACATCCTAACTCTTTTCAACACTGAAGGGATGGGGGGGGGGGGTCAACAAGGGAAAGACGTAATGCATATTTGACGTCGTTACGATGTATAATATCTCGTGCAAGCATGTGCCATCTTTTGCTTCTCTTTTCATTCCCATCCCTCATTTAATTCCCGAACCATCAATAATCGGATTTGGTGGCATTACCATAAGAACAGAGATGATTTCTTCTTTTTTTTTTATTTAATCTTCCCAGACATCTCTCAAACTGCTTAATCATGCCTGTGAATCAATACTTAGAATGCCTGTATGTTTTTCCATAGCAAATTGCATAAATTCAGATATATTGAAGCTATGTTTAACTGCTCATTATGAAATGCACTACATCCAAATTGACATTTCTAAATAGCATTCACGGCTGGGGGGGGGGGGGGGGGGGGGGGACGGACGGAGGTGACCGAGGTCCTGGCTGGCGTTCAAGTAGTATACTGGAAGGTATACATCGAGTGTGTGCAAGTTAATTTGTAGACTAATTGTCTGGGATTCACCTCTCGGTTTCATCCTATGATAGCGAAAGATTAATTTACATGAACTTCATCAACTAAAACCAAAATGAATCTTCAAAGGGAGGTGAGTCCTATCTGATCTTCACAACCTTCGTCAACAAGGAAGCCAAGGGGAACACATTGTTTGCTTGTTTTTTTTAAACCAGATATTGTAATATGAAAAGGCCGAATTAGTGAGAATAATGAATAAATAATAAAAAAATAATACTAATCAAGGAGAACTTACTAAAGCCCCTTTTACACTTTCACGGATACCATCACAGATGACCACGGATCGTCGATCCGGGATCATCCGTACTGTTTCCGGCATGACCGTGTTGACTTGTTGCCGCCGTATTCCTTCCTTGTATGCACCGGCTACTCCGTGTTGCCTCCGTACTCATTCCGGTACATCCGTGAAGACATCGGGACGTCCGTATTAGCATCGGCTCCATCCGGATGAGAAATTCGTGTATTTTGCCAAATACAAGCTCATAAATTCCATTAAATTTGCTCAGATCTTCCCCATCAGTACAGCCCGCAACACCTCATACTGTTCGAACAATTGTAGCCTGAGAAGCTTCAGTGACCCACACACATTTCCTTGATAGTTTGTTGTTGTTGTTGTTGTTGTTGTTGTTGTTGTTGTTGTGTGTGTGTGTGTGTTTTGCTTTGTTTATGTCATGATGTTCCCGCAAAATGAGAGTTTGCAAGAAGAGATTTGCCTGATGTCGACAAGCCCAGGCTTATGTAGGCTGCTGTAGATTTATTGGTGTGCTTGTTATTAGCTCTGGAGGCATGTTGCCCGAGAATGATAAAGTATCAAAAGCAAAAGTAAATGTCATATGTCAACATTTTAGGGACATCCGTGTAAAGACCGCGAAGGGACCCAGTTGCATTCGTGCTCTTCCTTGATATCCGTGTTGGCTCCGTATCGTTTCCGCTGTGGTCCGCGTTCGTTCCTTGTCTGTCCGCTTAGGCACCGTACTTGTCCGTGTAGCCTCCGTACCTGTCCGTGTAGACATCCAGTTGGGATCGTATTCACACCGGTATGGAGAGGAAAATCGATATTTTGCATGCCGGAACATCACGGATGACGATCCGTGGTCATCCGTGAAGCAATCCGTGAAAGTGTAAAAGGGGCTTTAGTAAATCCAATCAATTACGAGCTGAGAACATGGGGTCCAGGCAGAGGGTCGTTGATTGGGTTTTTAGATGTGAAATATTAAGCGTGATCATATTCTCCTGATGCTTTAAGAGAAGAGGTAAGACAAGTGTTCTTTGATTATGCTATAAAAAATGAAAATATTATGACTTTTTTATATTACTTCGTATCGTCCCAAAATTTTAGTGTTGAAGTTTTCCAATCCAGCAATTGCTGTAATAAAAGTTTAAAGACTCATAACTTTTGAACGGATTGTCTGTTTTTTTCTAGAGCTTCGCTGATGTGATCTTACTATTGCTGCATTCTCTCTATTCACATTATTATATTTGAGATTCGTTCTCATTTTCCAATGAGTCAATTATGTGACGCAACAACAGCTATGTAGCCTATCATCCATCATGATTAATAGTGTCACTGGTGTCATCGTCTTCTCGTGTACTATCCCAGTGACATAACCTGGCAGTTTGCAGCTTGCTGTTTGATAATTATAAACATATTTATCCAAGCAAGTAAGAGTGCCTTTCTCGAAGTCACTTTATTCCATCTATACCCAAAATTTCACCAGTATGCTATTGGCAGCATATTGGCCAAACAACCTCCCAACTAAAGAGCAATGATCTGGCAATTTCCTGTCGCTCTTGACAAACGGTTAATCCGTCAAAACGTTTCTAAAGTCTTTACACTGCTTTTAACCCGCGACCATTTGGTCAATTGTTGCTTTCATCGTGCCCCACATCTCGTAAACCTTTTCAAATGAAAATACCCTTGATAGATAGCATCCCTCTTTGGCGTCCAAATGGAGCATCCATTAAAGAACCATCACTCGACCGTTGTCGTTGACAGAAAAAATATAGAATATATCGCTGCTGCTACCCAAATGCACTACTTTCTTTACAGGCTGATCGCCTATTGAATGAAATGATACTGCATAGCTTCCGCAATATCACATTAGCGTTGACATTTATTGGTTTGGCATAAAAGTTAAAACATACACTTCAGATAATGAAAGTCGTAGTAAAATTGTTTGTTGAAAAGAAAATTAAAAACTCCATTTTTAAGATTATTCAAAATCAACTTATCAAGCGACCGTTAATAGCATCGTTGCACAAAATGATAGAAAGTTATCTCCGGCCGAGATGAAGAGATCACTCTTTTATTGTCAAATCTCTGGAATGTTTGTGCTGGAATTTAGACGCTGGAATAACTGACAATTAAGGCACTATTATGTGTACGAACTTCTTTTATTACTTCTTTTATTTACATCACAGGCGTAATTGCCTATAGGTTAGGCGAGCCATTATTGCCCACATTATAGGTACCATCCTACTTCACTTTCAAGATAACTGACCCTGATACAATAAAGACCAAAAGGCAGAAGAAAAACAAGAGAACATGAAAAGTTTGATATTAAAATTGTTACCGAATTCAAAATTTCACACGTGTTCCTCGGATATAGTGACGTTGATCGCAATAAGTAACTGCATGTGCAACATTTTTTATGGTAATGTCATCATGGACTAACACTGGTCTATACATGCAATAATAATCATAAAACGTGTCTAGTCAACAGGAGCAACAAAGTCCTGATAACCATCTGCCCCCCCCCGTCACCATTGATATATTACGTTACAACCTATATTAACACACATTACACAAGCACACATGCACACACACCCCCACCCCCACGTACATACACACAGGTGACGCAAAGAAAAGATTTTGAGATGTAAATCCCTTTTTGTTTGAATGGTGGAGATGTGTGTACTTCGATTGGAGACCTACGAACATGACGTCATCACTCCATAATTATGAATTAGATACCTTGTCAGTGACAACATAACTTTCCAACTATGTGCATGCTTGAGTGTTTCTTCGTCCATTTGAACATCATTAGTAAGCTCAGTCAGCAAATTTTATCAAGTCTTCGAATTGATCCACCGTGTTGCTAAAGAGTAAAAGGTAAATATCACGAGGTGGTATTTGCGGTTAGGAGTGCGTTCGTTATGAGTTTACTTTGTATCGCTTGCTCGTTTGAATATTCTCCATTCCCTCTCACTCCGATGCTGGACAGTCATGGACTGGTAGGCTGGTAGACTGAGCGTTATGATATGTGATGGAAAACATAAATGTTTCTTGTCATGAATAGACAGGAGAGGGTACTACCGTTGGGTGTGTGTACGAAGATGCATACGATTCACTTTATATCCGAGATGCCTGAATTTGAAAAAAAAAACAATAATAAAGAAATGACAGCTCTCAAACGACAAGTTTGACAGGTTTGTGTGTATATCGCAGCATGAAGCACAGTGAACTTATCACCATTGTTGAAAATTATTGTCACCACTTATGTATATTGCTTGTACAAAAGTAGGCATCCTGAGCTCTTATCTAAAGCGAATAATTACTTCGTTTATTTTTTTTTCAGGTAACCTCAAGACTTCTGAATCACCAGACCGTAACGCTATATAAACACGATATAAGCACATCCCCTTTAACGACAGAACCACATCTCAAGACTGTTCCTGATCAAGGATCCACAAGAAATGCTATCAAACTAGCAGGGAATAACATTAAAAAAATCGATCTGCCTTCTTCGAATGACAAGATAGTTGCTCGATCAAACATGAGTGCGCTCAATATCCTGTGTTTCCTCGGTTCTTTCCTTTCTGCTATATGCTTGGCCGCCACCATTCTGACCTACGTAACCTTCAGAGTTCTGCGCAATCTGCCAGGTATTTGTTTACTGAACACTTCAAGTGGACTGTTTTTAGCTGCCGTCGCAGATGTATCGAACACATGGGCGACGCGCAATAATGTCATCTGCGGCATATCTGGCGTCATCAAGTACTGCGCGTGGCTTGGTGCTTTTACCTGGATGGCACTGCACGCACAGCACATGCTGCGTGTCTTTGCTTGCTCAAGATGGCAGCCGTCGGCGGCGAAAGTCGACATAAATTCTCGACGGAAGACTCTCTTCTGGCACGCCCTTATCGGCTGGGGAATACCCTTCACCTACACCGCACTCCTCCTCGCTTTTCAGTTCAGCAAACCCCTTCAGGTAGACCTTTCTTTTGGCGTGGGTGCGAAGTTAAACAGATCTTCGTGCTGGATCAACGGGGGAGATGCCGCCTTTCATTTGAGTCAAGACCCCTTCTTCATTCTCCTCGGCTTCAACCTGATCGCCATTGTGGTTACCATGGCTGCAATCATTCGGACAAGGCTCGCCACCAGGAGAGCCTCCAAAACGGATGTCAAAACAGAATTAGCCGCAAATCTCATCATTCTACTTAAGGTAACAGTCTCACAATTCGTTTAAAGGATATATACCACACAGTGATTCCGTGTTACCTTTCTATAAAAGAGATTGTTTTTTTTACATTGCACCCCGACACACACTCTCTTACTCACAATTTTGTCTCAAAGCTTACCAAAAGAAAACATATACACAGACCCCCCTTTTTTTTTACTCTGGAGAAAAAACAAATATGGGATTGTATAGGGCCTACCCAACCCGTGGTGTCCATGCAGCAAATGGCACAACTTGCCAGGCTTTCTAACCAGGATTCAGTAATCGATCCACCCAAACCTGACGTATTAGTAACTGTTGTAGGTTAGCAGGCCCTAGGTACCCGTAGCAATGTGCCTCAGTCACAGAAAGGTCACGGTGACACGGTAGATCTCTATTCATTGACAATAGCTTAGTTTACCTATCACTTTGAGCCAATCGGTGAATAAGGCACAGGATCAATTTCAGTTGTCTCAAAATGCCCGGGATCACGGGTCCTGCTTCAAGATTCCCTCGGCGCCTGGCGTTGCCCTCGTATCTCATCAGGAGCAGTAAGACAAGTCCCTGGATCCCTCTGGTGTCATTTAGCTCCCCATGCTAAACATCTCCAACGTGACACAATAGTATAATATACTTAAACTATTTTATATGTTAGTATTATTATCATTATTATCATTATTACTATTATTATTAAGCATTATCATATTATTATTATCACTCTTTTACACTAATTCTCTCTCTCTACACAGCTGGGTGTCGCCATGGGTGCAACCTGGTTACCTGTCGTGTTCTACCGCCTAACAAGGGAGCAATTGCTTTTGGAAGTCCATTACTTCCTTAACAGCTACCTTGGCGTCTTCTTATTCATCGCCTTCAACTTTACCAGACGCGTCCGCCAGCTGTGGCGTGAAAAGTTGGCCCAGATGGGTTGCCCGACATCTCCTGGCGGAAGACGGCTCATGAAATCTCCTAACGCATCCGGAACGGGCAGCTCGCAAGCAACGACGAGCAGTTCGCTGACGCAGTTGAACGCAGATCGAAAGAACGTTTATAGTGTGTCGTAGAAAGCCACTGAGCTTATTCGTTGATTTCCAGCAGATATACAATGTAGGCCTACTTGTATTTTCCTCATTGAATCTTTTAATCTACGTTGCGAAAAAAACACACCCAAAATGGACTTATGACGTGAAATAATTGGCAAGACCAGCAAACTTACTAGGCCTAGTTGTTGTATCGATGGTCTCTTATTGAAGCTGGACGGGTGTTAAACCATTGATATTAACACCAACAAATATCAAATCAACACCATGTGGTGTCATTTTTGAATTAACACCAGTACAGTGTCAAAATAACACCAGGTACAGTGTCAAATTAACACCACGAAGTGTCAGGTGAACACTTTTCAACACCATCACAGTGCATTTTGAACACCTGTGGGTGTGGTCCTTTATTGAAGTTTGATCGGTGTTAGATTTAACACCCGTGGTGTTAAATCTAACACCGATGTTTTTACAGTGTAGTATGTGATATGAGGGCAATGACGTTAATACCAAGTTTGTGCACTTGTCGAATTGGAAACAGAATAATTTTAGCTTACTGTGCAATTACAGAGTTCACACTGAGTATAAAACTTACAGCAAGTGGAAACATGCTTTCCCCCACACTACACTTAAAGACCATCATACACACCAAATTTGACCTTCATAGCTTGAATGGTTTATTTTGATAAAAAAAATGAGTGGTTACCATGGCAACACATTTTCCTTAAACTAACACATTGGTGTCTTGCAAAACTACACTTCTAGATCACGATACATACTAAATTTGACTTTAATTGCTTGAATGATGGAAAAGTTATTCGATCTGCAACGTTTTGGTAAAATAGTCGTTACCATGGCAACGGTTTGTGCGACAAACACAAAAATTATGTGTTTCACATCTATACCTCAGGGCCATAATGCCTATCAAGTTTGGTTTCAATTGCTTGAAAACTGTGGAAGAAGTTCACTCCACAGGATTAAAAAAAAAAAAACCATGCGGTTACCATGGCAACGCATTGTCCGATACAAATACAATGGACATTTTGTAAAACTACACTTAAAGAGCATCATACACACCAAATTTCACCTTCATAGATTCTATGGTTCAATTTGATACAAAAATGGGTGGTTACCATGGCAACACATTTTTCTTATATTAACACATTGGTGTCTTGCATAACTACACCTCCCGATCATCATACATACTAAATTTGACCTTAATAATTGCTTGAATAATGTGGAAGTTATTCAATCCACAAGGTTTTGGTAAAATTATGGTTATCATGGCAACGCTTTGTCCGACAAACACAAAAATTATGTGTTCCACACCTATGCCTCAAGGCCATAATGCCTACTGAATTGATTTCAATTGCTTCAAAACTGTGGAAGTTGTTCACTCCACAAGATTTCGAAGAAAACATGCAGTTACTATGGCAACGCTTTGTCAAGTACAAATACAAAGAGTGTCTTGCATAAATACACCTATAGATCATCATAGATACCAATTTTGAAATTGATTGCTTAAATACTTTGGAAGTTATTCAATCCACAAGGTTTTGGTAAAATTATGGTTACCATGGCAACGTATAGTCCGACAAACACAAAAAACATGTCTTACACATCTATACCTCAATATCATCGTTTCCCTAAGTTTCATTTAAATTGCTTCAAAACTGTAGGAGTTCGCGACGCAAGATTTTGCAACAGACCGACCGACCGACCGCCCGCCCGACCAACATCACGGTGATTCCTATATACCCCCTTCACACTACGTGTGGCGGGGGTATAAAAGGACCTAAAAACTCTAGAAAATACGAAACACTAGGAACATTCGCATCATCATAAAAAAACAACAAGGGGTCTAGGTTTTATCATGATGTACTAGTACCTGCTAAAATGATCATCGATCAAGAAATCAGCTAGGTAGAGCGCACATGTGGGTCATTGTGCATGTATGATATAGGTGTCTTTGATCCTGTAAAAGATGGAACATTACGATTTTACTACAACCTAGCTCTGTTTAAAACTTGAACAAAATGGTCGAAAAATGTGAACAGTAGAGCGCACACAAGCTGACGCTCAAAAATAAACTCGTGTGTGTGTGTGTGTGTGTGTGTGTGTGTGCGTATGTATATTTATTATAAAACAAAAAAAAGTATGTATGTGTAAAAACAAAGACGGATCATGCGAGGACACTGCCACCAACAGTGATAGGCGGTTAGACTTTCACCGAGGGGTACAATCAACGAAATCGACATATTCCTGATGAGTAACAACATTGGCAGTATTTTCTAATGGTAATGCAAACGGAAAGTTTGAATCAAAGAAAGTATTTATCATCATTGTAGAAAACAATCTTGCAGCTTTTCTTACTCGTAGCGACTATGAATGTATATACATCTTGTTTCTTTTTCACTCGATTACAGTTTGTTCACGACTTAGTGTGATTAATGTTCTTTTTTAATTCGATGTACATGCACTTTATTACTGATGAAAACTCACATTGACTTACATAAAAACTATCATTATATACCACTTGTATAATGCATTCTTGTGAAAGAAGAGGCAATTGAAATCTTTACAAGGGGCCTGTGCAGGTACCTATCTTCCTATATATTTTTTCTTTGTTAAATCAGCTCGTTTAAAGTTTGATTTCTTTTTTAAATGTATAATATCAGCAAAACGTGGTGACAAGTCAGTTGTGTGTATCACTTATATCAATGTCATCATTATTGTCTACAGAATCCGAGGTATATAAGCTTCGTTGGTATTTTGCTAAGTGTTTCAGGTATTACTGGAAACTGCTAAAACAACACAAACGAAAACACTGTGGATGCTTGGTCCTTTTTAGCTCACCTGAGCCGAAGATTCAAGTGAGCTACTGCGATCGCTCTTCGTCCGGCGTCCGTCGTGCGTCGTGCGTAAACTTTTAACATTTTCATCTTCTTCTTGAGAACCCCATGACTGATTTTCTCCAAACTTGGCAGGTAGCATCCCTAAATCTCATTTGTTCATATGGGCACCATGCCCCACCTTGGGGCGGGGGGAACTCCCCCCCCCAAAAAAAAAAAAAAAAAAAAAAAAAATTAAGGAGTCTTAAAAAAAATCTTCTTCTCTAGAACCCAGAAGTGATAGAGTTAAGTTGGTACATGGATGACTGCAGTTTCAAGTTTGTTCATGGCGGAATCAGGGGTGCCCCCTTTGGGACCCAGGGGAGGGGGTGGGGTGGGGAGGGGTCCTTATGGGGCCCAAATTGTACATTTTCATCTTTTTCTTGAAAATGCCATCATGAATTTTCACCAAACTTGGCAGGTAGCATCCCTAGGGAATCATCTCATTCCCATCATATGGGCGCTATGCCCCACCTGGGGGCCCCCAGGGGCCCAACCCACCGCCAGTAAGGAATCTTTAAAGATTTTCTCTAGAACCAGAAGTGATTGAGCTATACATTAATACAATGAGTCAGTATATTGATGACTGTTGTTTCAAATTTGTTCATGGCAGAATCTGGGGTGCCCCCCCCCCCCCGGACCCAAGGGATGGGTCCAAATGGTGATGTAAATTGTACATGTTCACAATCGTTGAAAACTTGACGGGTAGCATGCCAGGGGGTTAAGATCCAATTTGTTCAACAGGGCACCCTTGGGGGACCCGAAGAAGGGGGACCGGAGGGGGCATAATCCCCCCCCCCCCCAACATTACGGAATATTTACAATTCTTCTCTAGAACCAGAAGTGATAAGGCAGTTACTTTGAGTTTGTACATTGGTGACTGTAGTTCCAAGTTTGTTCATTGCAGATCCAGGGCTGCCCCCCCCCCCAAAAAAAAAAAAAAAAATGCGGACCTAAATTTTCATCTTCTTGCTGAAAACAACATACTGTAATGGATTTTCACTTGTATACATTTTCATCTTTTTCTTGAAAATGCCATGATAAATTTTCACCAAACTTGACAAGTAGCATTCCGAGGGGGATAGGATCTCAAAGTGTATGAATGGGCACCATGCTTTTCTTGGGGGCCGAGGGGGTCCAAACCTCCTAAATTCAGGAATATTAAATAATATTTTTCTTTAGAATCAAAAGTGATAGGGCTCTAAGTCTTTTTTTCCAAACTGCTTAGTCCAACATTCTATGAAGTACAGTGTACGTGGCAGGTATTTTTACCAGTGTGATGGAATATGCAAATGGACACCATGCCCCCAGCTCTCAAAGCTACCCCCACCACAAGTTTCCAATGTTCTCAGGTAAGAGTCTGCTATAGAATGCATGGAAGGTGATCTTGCGATACTCGGGTGAGCGTCAGACCCCTGGGTCTCCTGTCTTCAAAGCAGTGTGCGTTTTGTTCTTGCATCGCTTCAATTGTTCTTTGCTGATTTGTTGAAGTAGATTTGAAGTTGAAATCCTTTTTGAAAAATGAACACACAGCAGGACATCAACAATTATATTGCTCTGATTTGTTCTTTTTTCATTTTTTTTAAATTCCATAGTAAAACATGATTTTATTTACTGTTTCTGCATCTTACAAGCACTGCTTTTCATCTGTATCTTCGAAAGTTATTGTCATGGACTGACAAACTGCACAATATCTGGGTCATAATCAGATTGTATCGGCAGCGAAACTTAATATCAAAAAATATTTGATTCGATGTTGTATGTAAGAAGTATTTAAAATTTCACTATATTTTCCAACGAAATCGAAGTGTTACATTAATACTATTCAGGACGAAAGTTGGGACAAATAAGAGCCCATCTAGCATGCGCTTGTCTAGATGTGAGCTTAGTAATTCCTGGTTTTATAAATAAAGAAGACAAAGACTGTAATCATTGTTGGCTATCTGTCACACACACTTTCATGTGCTCACAGATTTTGGCTCAAATCCTGACAATGTGTCAAAATATAGATCACTCTTTTTTCTGTTCCTATACTAACGTCCATACGTGTGCAAATAAATTAATTATACTTTCAAGGAACTTTTGTGTCTTGACATCAATTTCGACCACTACTTTTCCTCTTCCAAATTCTTTCGTTGTTCCTCGAATTCTTGCAGTTGAGTTGGATATGTAATCCAGTTCGTGTTGCTATTCACAATCAAACTTTGATATTGGTAAATAATCTATTCATTAATCAAAACAAGCATATTCATCATTTGTAAGTTTAATTGATAATAAGATGAGGAGAAACAAGATTATTGTTGGTAAAATTTGAAAGTAGTATGTTAATCTCTTTCAATTTCTCTAAATCTTACTTGTGTACAAATTCATTGGCAATGTCAGCATTCCTCTTGAGAAGAAAACTAAAAATACATTCGAGCATTTCATGTATATAGTAAGCTATCAACTTCGTGTCACATCAAGGTAAATAGTGTATGAGTTACCGAAATAAATTATTCAATGTCATCATTACAAAACATATTGCGTTTACATGAAACTAGTATCATTTTGCGTTCAAATTTAACTGCATCCATCTACAACAAAAGAAGAAGATAGGAAACTCATGCCTTTCAAACTAGATTTACCGCAACAGCGTCCGGGTACGGTCCAGGTGACCCCCCCCCCCCCCCCCCCTTGCCTGTTAAAACTGTCCCCGCAAAATGTTGCTCGGACGTTGTCGCGGTAACTTTTACCAAATTGTACTCTTGTCAGCTACGGTATAATTACCGCGACATCACCCGGACATTATTGCGATGTTACCCCGACAACCCTTCTTTAAGAATGCAACCGTGGTAACATTCCTCATATAATTACACACCCAACACGCATGTGCAACATAGCAGACAGAGAACGATTAACAACGTCGCGCGCCAATCAATGACTGGAACCATGTTTTGGAAAACGATTGCCTACCTAGATGTGTACAATCTCGAACGATAGGCGGCGCTGGTCGGTGGGCGTGGTAGTCACATCAGTGGACACACCCTCTGATCTTCGTGGTTCAGGGGGTATCTCACCGGGTTTGAAACTAGTTCGCGACTAGTTCGCGACTCCAGATTTTGTTAGTTGCAGAGACGTCTCCGCGACGTCTCCGAGACGTCTCCTGAAAATTACAGAGTCTCCGATTAGTTGCAAGAAATTTAAACATGTTCAATTTTTCGCGAAGTCTCCGCGACGTCTCCGAGACGTCTCCTTAGTTGCGGAGACGTCGCGGAGACTAATCATATCCGCGATGTCTCCGAGACGTCGCCGAGACCTGCTGGAGACCAAAAAACTGGTGAGAGGTCGCGGAAACGTCTCCGCGACTCTATTTGACGCTGTTTGATCTACTTTAGAAACCACGTGACCCATCTGCGTGCTGACATCCTGCCTAGATCAAGTCAGGTGATCCTGCAACGGCTCCCTCATATTTTAATTTTTTTGACACCTGCCATAACTCGTCTCAGAGACGTCTCCTAGGTGAGACCGCAAGACATTTTTATGTTAGAGACGTCTCCGCGACTGCTGCGACTGATAAGTTGGAGACGTCGCGGAGACGTCTCCGTTGGTGAGATACTAGCTTAACTGGGAGAAGGTTTTCGGTGTCTTTTCAAAGATCCTAGATCTTTGGTGACTTCCCCTTCTTCTTATCGGCAGTCTGCTTCCTCAATTCAACCTTCCTTCAACCTCGTGTTTGTTGAAACGGTATATCTTGCTCGACTCAGAATAACAACTGACACGAGGCACGGCAAATACCCAAAGATGACAAAATCCTTTTATAGGTAGGCTCCCTATTGTAATAGACCTATAGTTACGAAACAAATTAATGACACTTGCTCACAGGGTCACGTGACAATGAAGTCCGTATGCATTGGACTCGGCTTCGTCCTCACGCTCTGGTTTTTTGTCGCCGGACAGTCCCCTGGCAAGGAAGACTGACGGTGATATCGGATCTTTTTGGCAAAAACATATTCAATGCCAAAATTTATTTAGCCGTTTCGCATTCACGTCACATACCACTAGCCCGGATATTGAGTAGAGGGGAAAACATCTTGAATATTCCCAACTCGCGAGAAGCCACCATCTTTGGGAATATTCTATATTGACTTAAATCAACCGCGCACTTATGTAGGCCCCTACAGTGAAGGAACGGTTTGTGCATTACTTTCATGTAGGTCCTATAAGCTGCCAGTGCACCATGTGTTATATTATTTGATTACGAACTAATTGAATTACTAGTATCGGAGAAATAATATCAAATTTGACGCTTACCCCGATCCGCTATCCAGTATGAACTACGTTCCGTTAAAGGTACCATAGCGCTGTGGTCCTACTGTCAAGTCTACTGCCTCATGTTCCGACGAGACAACATCCTCCTCGACTACCACAGAAACATCCATGAGTAGAATGAAAGCTCGGCCGCTCCCAAGGGCAGAATAATACAGAACCTACATCTCCAATCTGAAGCAGGCATCCGGCAGGATGGGGCATGAAAATGCCTCCTCCGCCCAAATTACATTTTGTAATTGAACTTGGGCATCTTTAGCTAACCTATAGATGAATCCGACTTTAGACCACTGTAACTTAGGCGGCCATAACTAGGGTGATAGGGGGCTTTCAAAGAAGATCAAAAACACTTTTAATGGGTTACGGAATGAGTCAGATGCGTTGCTGTGTCAATGCATAAATTACCTTTTGTTAGATATACAGTGTACTTGAAGCCTCTCAGTTGGAAATTATCATAAAAAACAGTAAACAAACCGAACTTGTCTATACAACTTCCTTGCTGTGCATATTACGACTGTAAAATATCAAACAAATTTTGCCACACGCCTACACCTGGCCAGCAACAAATATAAAAAATAAATAAATATATAAAAATAACTGAATAAATTCAGTTCGCAGATTGACCAAGTTGAGTTATATACACCTGCCTACTTGTCGCAGTATAATAAGAACAAACATAGAACAAATATACAGTAATCATATAAAGAGAAAGACACAGAGAGAGAGAGAGAGAGGTGACAAAATGGAGGGGGGGGGCAGTACACAGTAGATCATTTTCTGTAATTCATCAAAATTCATGGATGTTTCTTTTTCTATGGCTTAGTTAATGACGTACTTCATTCACCTGCTCCTCCAAAGCTCGTGTTCAGTCTCTCTGGAACATTCCTTCGGACTTCTTGGCTTTTGAGTAAGTTCTACATGTAGCTGATTGGTTTTTCACCCATTAAAGGTATCGTGCAGTTTCGGTTGAGATCTAACTCCAGGTTTTTAACATTTTTTGGTGAGGTAAATTGAAAGATAGTTCATAGAATCATTTTATGAACCAAATAATTCACAGGTTTAAGTTCGTGACGTTGGCGGGGACGCAGCTAACTCTTGGGTTTTCGCAATGTCACACTATTGTTCATACTCTTGAGTGTGCTGCACATCCACCAATGCACTCCCACCTGTGCATTACATGTATTCAAATACTAATCTATGGGAAAGGAGAGTTCTCATTTACAAAGTGTACATATTCAAACAAGATGTACACATTATGTGGATTTACCAAGAAAGATAAGTGATATACTCAGCGAAAGTTTGAGGAAACTTGGACAATCTGCTCAATTATTCCATACTATTTGAAAGTTTTGTGAAATTCTGTCTGTCACCCCCATTTGTGATGTCACTGCAGTAAAATGATTTACAAGAAATATTAAAATAACCTTTGTAATTTTTGTTGCATTTTATGAAATGTTCTAATTCCATTAACCTGTAGTTGAGATATATTAAAACATTCTCTATGCTCTCTTGAGAATCTAGGTAAAGGTCTCTTTCCAAGTCTACTAACTTATCTCTCTGTATGTACTTGTATGTACATGCATGTATATAATTTCATATAGAATTATTTTTCTTTGCTTCATATTATGCCTACAGTGGATGAATTCTCTATGAACTTTCCTGGAATAAATCACAGAGCTGTGCAAATCAAAAAATCTCCATCTAAACAGGCACACACATACACAGACACACAATATCACACACACACACACACACACACACACACACACACACACACACACAATGCAAACATGTTGAATAGTATTGTTGTCAGGTTGAACTTCTTCCTAATTTCTCACTGTTTAATTAAGGATAATTTACAAAGTGATGATAGTGACCATTTTATGATAATCTCTTCCTTTAGCCGTAGACAGAAATGTTCACAAAGATTCTAAAGTATGATTTATTCCTCAATTTGAAAATCAATGAAATGAAGGAACATTACATTAAAAGAAAAAGAGTCTCAGTGAAAAATGGCACAAAATACACAAAAAGGTTGTACTTCACAGATAAATGAGCAAAGCCCATTCAGATTTATTATTTTTCTTTGTGATTTTTTTTTAAATAATGGTAATGGATTTCGACATATTGACAATTTTCCTTGAACTTTGAATTGAGCAGATATATGCAAACATACATACATACATATATTCTTAATTACACAACTCATCGAACTAGTAGGACACACTTGCTTCTATTTCTTTTATTTTCAGTCTCTACATTTTTGATAAATGAATCAGAAAACTTACCTTGACCTCTATCATAATGTCTGCCACATTGAAAGTTTGGTTAAAGTTCATTATTCTGAAGGTTCATTATCTCACAGGTTTGCTCATCTGAAAAACGAAATAAAGTTCCTTTATCCGAAAATAAATGAGGTCCTTACTCAATGCAAAAATGAAGTAACATTTATACCTTAGAAGGTTCTTCAGCACTTACCTCATTTTTATTTTCACATTACCAAACCATATTTCATTATCAGATCAACAAACCTTTGGAATAACAAACCTTATTTAATTGTCAAAATACAGAAATTTTGGAATAAAGCCCCACAAGCTGTTCAGATTAACGAATCCTATTCAATTTTCAGATTAACGGATGTCTAGGTATAATACATGTATAGAGAATTTGACATGGTGTGTTTGAGAATAATGAATCTTCTGAAAAACAAACCACATTTCAATCTTGGGGGATCTTTGAACAAAAAATAAATATCACCCCATAGATTTACTACACACCTTGCATTGTGAATTCACATTTTTTTTCTTGCCATAGATAGAAACAGTAATACTCCTTAATTTGCATGCTACACACTCTCAAAATTTACTTTGATTGCTAGTGTTTGCTGCATGTAAGTGTGCATATTCTAAAAGAATATTCTATCCTATATTCCTTCACATACTGTATTCAAATGATGACTGGTGTACTGTTCAGGTTAGTGGCAACATTGACCAATGTATTCTCTATGCTAAGACACTTGACTTAATCTCCAGCCTGCCTCACACTGTGCGATTTCTTGCAATGAGATGTTGTACACCAGGTTGGTTGAGGTGATCTGTAATACAACAGCAGGCAAATTTTTGACTGTAGCAGGCCATCGCCTTGCCTCACATTGCAGGATAGTATACATAGAATTTATAGTACATGTAGATACAGATGAATACCTTCTTAGATGTATTTGAGACTTAATGTAAAAGATTTATAAAATTCAAATAGTCACTTTAAAGATGACAGCTGCATAGTTGAACATTGCTTTAGTTAAAGAAATAGCTTGTTCAAGGTGAAACTGGTATATTAACCTGTCAGTTCTGAGGTAAGAATCTCTGTCAAATCAAAGGTTTCCATTAAAAAAAGTTGATAACACAGTGTGAGCCCATTAACACAGTCGTGATGAAACTTTGGCATTTTTCTAATGGCTCGGTCACAAATACAAGTTTGTACCATTAAGAACTGCTACGAACATCGTATAACAATTTTTAGACAATTTCGTGAGATCTTCTTAAGAAGGCCGTACGAAACCAGCATTCGTAGACCATTTGTAGACTGTTTGTAAGTTCGTAGCCTGGTCGATGGCCTTGTCCAAGATGTTTTTTTTTAACTTCTTACGGCTGCCGTACGAACTATGCACGATTTTGAAGGGTGAGAGACAATTCTACACTGAAAACTTTTTCTTCGTCACTTGAAGCTGGACTAAGAAACTTTTAGTCAGAAAGCTAGTCAAACAGCAACTACTAGCCTTTGTAAGTAATGACTAACTTTGTTACTCATGACTAACTGGTCTTGAGTTACACAAATTAGTCATTAGGTGTTTTCACATCAGCCCAATAAAAATCCAAGCTTAATCATTTCCTATTCACATCAGCCCAAAGAGAATTTAGCCTGAAATTTTTTCGAGCTAATTGGACAGCTGAGCATGCGCAAACAGTGTCCGGTATACCAGTAGTGCACGCGCTTTCAAAAAAATTACCTGCGTGATCGCCACTTTTGTGTGCGGGTTGCCTCAACCGATTGATCGATTACACTACACGCACGTTTTGTTTATTAGTTGTTCCGATCTTGCTGATTTCCTGCTCTAGATTTGTTCAGTTTTGTGTTTTATTGTATTCATTCATCGGTCACGGAAGTTGACGAAACCCTGCTTAATATTATGATGTGAAAAAGAAGATGCCGTGAGGAGAGGAATCGTGAACGATTCTTCGAATTTGTGAAGAGAAGGAACCGTTCATTTCTTCTGCTCACTGCCATGGTGTTCACGTTTTTTCCAGCGGAAGAACTGCGATTCTTCCGTCTCCTGTGGGCGGGTCACACACGCTAGGCATGAGTTAAGTTGTTGTTGCGAATTAAACAGTGTTCGTATGAGATTCGTAAGAAGGCCATAAGAATCTGTGCACCACCTACAAATCTCTGCGAACTCTAGAATGTGTACAAACAGTGGCATTCGTACGAACCTTTGTGAATGAAACTTAACTTCAAGTATTTGGGGTGAAAGTTGCAAAGCGACTCTTGAAATCAAGCCTGAGAAAAATCACAAACCAGAGTGTGATTTTTCTGTATTCTATTTCTTTTTTGAATTAATTGTACCTGAACTGATTTTAGCTGGCTCACTCAATTTTACCTTGCTAAATTGTTGAATAGAGTGTTTTCATAATGGATTTTTGGATGTTTCATTCTCGGAAACACACAGACGAGTTATTCCATTAACCTGTTCTTCTTACATGAAATTCAATTGCTGGAGTCCAGTTTGCAGTTGTCGCTATGTGAGACAAACCTCAGTCATGCTTTCAGGTTGTCAAGAACGTTTGTTTAAAAGGTACGCATAAGGTTTGAATACATAGTGAAAATGGTCTATTCAAGATTGTGAAAGGAGTTCACAAGAGAAGTATTGTACTTATGGAGAAGAGAACAGCTGCTTCTGGAGTTAGTACTGAGGGAACTTCTTTCTTTTAACGTGGAGACAAGGCAAGATTTTCTGCAAATCCCCAAGTATTACAAAAATGGAGGAGGTATATACAGGGAGATGGCATAGATGAGGGCACAGCAGGTTCACACGAGGAATTGAAAAAAAAACCCAGAATAAGATAAGGACATTGCCAATTTGTACAATAAGACTAAATCGACAAAATAAGCAAGAGCAGTAATGATCACATTTCTTGCAGTTATTATTCAGAGGAAATGCAATGGTTTGTGGGATTATGGCAGGCACTAACTCCTCCATCGGCCTTATATAAATATAAGGTCATCAGCAGATGCCACAACATCAACATTGACATATCTAAGACTTGATTCTGAAGCTAATAATCAGGTTTGAAGATGCTTGTACTGCTAGCACTCATAGTACTTCAAGCTGATCATCACAAAACAAGAAATTTTCAGACTAACTGCATTTACAGAAATGTTTGTTAAGATAGTTAAAAAAGTACAAGGATTTAATGTTTTCTCCTACAGGACATACAGTCCAAAGAAGGGATTATACAAGTTTGTGTAAGTCACACTCCCAACTACATTACATCCAACCAACTCTCAAATGGGAGAGTCAGCTTGTAATGGCAAGGTTCAACCCAGTACCAATATGACCAAATAGACAAAACCAGTAAGAGTGGTAATGACCACATTACTTACAATTATTAAGAGGAAATGCAATGGTTCCCAGGATTATAGCCAACTCTAAGTCTTCCATCGACCTTATATAAATCAAATGTCATCTACAGATGCCACAACATCAACACTGATATATCTGAGACTGATTCTGAAGCTAATAATCAGGTTTGAAGATGCTTGTACTGCTAGCACTCACAGTACTTCAAGCTGATCATCACCAAAAAAAAAAAAAAAAAATCAGACTAACTACATTTACAGAAATGTTTGTTAAGGTAGTAAAGAAAGTACAAGGAATTGATGTTTTCTCCTACAGGACATACTGTTAAAAAAAAGAGATTACAGAAGTCTCATTCCCAACTACATTTCATCCAACCAACTCTCAAATAGGAGAGTCAGCTTGTAATGGCAAGATTCAACCAAGTACCAATAAGACCAAAGAGACAAAACAACCAAAAGCAGTAATGACCACATTACTTGCAATTATATTGCTCCCGGGATTACAGCCAGCCCCAAAATCCTTCATTGTTCTTATATAAACATAAGGTCATCGGCAGATGCCAAAACATCAACAATAATATATCTGAGACTGATTCTGGGGCTGATAATCAGTTTTGAAGATGCTAGTACTGCTAGCACTTGTATTATTTCAAGCTGATCATCAAACAAAGAAACTACCTTATTTATTAATTTCTAAATCTACATGTTTGCATACAGCTTGAGCAGCACAGAAAACATGAGCTCACAAGACTCCAACGTGTACTCCGCAAATAATGCTGTTTCTTCCATTTACTTTTTGATGCTTTGGGAGGATATTTTGCTCGAGACCATTAGACAAAAAAGTCACCTGAAGCCATACACCCTCCTGCATACTCTTTCGTCACTGCCGATCGTGCCTAGCTACCATCCCTTTATTCTGCACTCAGTGTCTCGCAAGTTAAGATCTGTTGTGACATCAAAAGATGCCCCAAAGAAGAAACCTGCAGAGAAGGCGGATACTAGCTCCTTGAGGGAAGAAGTAGTGAATCTCTCAAGAATTCTGAATGACAAATTTTCTCAACTTGAGAAAGCAGTTTCTGAGGTCAAGGAGGGCCAACAGGGCACTTTGAACTCCATTACGTTTCTCGATGCCAAATTCGAAGAAATGAAGAAACTCACTGAGCAACTGGAGGCAGAAAATCATGACCTCAAACAAACCAAAAAAAAAAAAAAAAAAAAAAAATCACAGCTGGAGAGAAGGGTGGACAATCTCACACACCAAGTAAATGATCTCGACCAGTACCACTGTCGGGTGAATCTTGAAATCACCGGCGTACCAGACGTTAAGGGTAAAGACCCAGAGAAGATCATCCTAAAGATCACCCAGAAGATCACTGTAGATGTGAGCGCAGGTGACGTAGATATTGTTCATCGACTAGCAAAAGCAAGGGCGGATGATCATTGTGACATTCACTAATCGAAGCTCACGAAATGCAATCCACACGATGGCTGTAGAAAGCTACAACACTAGACGACGAAAGACCTCAGGCCCCGAAGCAACAATTCTAAGGGCAATGGACCGATCTATGTTAATGGAAACCCTGTTCCATCCAAAAGGCTGCTGAAGGAGACAAACATAGCAATACATTAAAAGAATAACAAACAATATGAATGGTGCTATTTAGAAGTAAACATGCAATATCCAAGGCAAAGCACTGGATTATTGAAATTGTTGAGAATGTTGAATTTACTGTATGTATTCATCCCAGCAGTTGCCAATGCCAGCAGGTGTTCTCGGTATTCTGTACTGCCATTGCGAGGTTCCAGACGAAGGATAAGTGACCTCTCCAACACGTGGTTGTCCATCGTTACAGATGCCTCAAAATTGACGCTTATAAAAGGTTCTATCTTTTGAGGCTATATATTGTCAACTTTTGTCTGAAATTTTGCTCATTTTGCTGCTTTGATTTTTTGCATTCCTTTGAAAACATGATTCATAATAGACTTCATATCAAGAATCTTAACTCTCCCCTGAATCGTACAGAATGTCTTAGCAAAATAAAAAATAATAACGTTAACATTAAATGCACAATGGTAATAGATCAACCACACTACTGCTACCTATACTACCAAATGTTATTGGTTATTGGTAAAGGTTATCAACCCTTTCTTGATATTTTGAATAATTGCTTGGATGCATGGATTCTTTTAGGGAAGTGTTGAACACAGGATTACAAATGAATTCCCAAACAACCATGGGTTTCAAAACAATATTATGCTCAAGAAGTCACAAGAGTACTTCCTATGTTACGCATTTAAAAAATTGTGATGAAACTTTGAAAATATTTAGACCAATATGCTAAGATTAGCTAGAAGAAAAAAATTGTGTGCACCTAATTTTGGCGCTGAAATAGGAAACCTTGCCCCATATCGAGCTTGCCGACAAGAACATTAACGCACATATTCCGACAGTACGGACCAGTACAGAGACTGCTTGATCAAAGGAATGCTTTCCTTCAGTGTGTCCATAAGCTACAGACCTTTGATAATACAAAACACGTTATGATCTGCAAAGATCTCACTCCTATGCAAAGAAAAGAAGAAAACAAGTAGCATAGAGAATGGCAAAAAAAGAACTGAAAAGAAATAGGATGACACCATCGACTGCTCATTGGGTGAGAAGACGGGGAAAAGTTGTGAACATAGGTATGCACATAACTGCAGCCCTGAATCAAGACCAGGATTAAAAAAAGGGGAAAGGCGTAAGAGTGAAGAAAGACAAGAATCTCTTGTGAAAACTACAGACTTATGTTTAGGTCCCTCCGAATCTGGAGAGCAGAGGAGATTTTCCACAAATCAGCAGACAACCATACACGTCTCAAACATAAAATGTGTTTATACGAAAGTAGATTCTTTGCTAAATAAAAAAAATGAATAAGAAGTTAGGCAATCATTGCACCATCCTTCAATTATTATCTTGACAGTTAAAGGTCTTGAGACAGCCCAGAGACCTATGTAAATCTGTGAAAATTTCAATACTTATGTGACATTCCCTGTAGAACACGAATCAAGTGATTATTTCTCGTCGAACATTTTCGATTTACAGCTGCCGCTGGATAATGAACTTGACAGGACATGCCCCCTTCAAAATGCCCCAAATCTCTGGAATCGAGCTGTCAATCAACGTGACATAATTTACGTCACTAAAGGAAGGCAGTCTCACTCTAGCTTGCTCCAATCGCACTATATCGTATACGACAACGCATGAGTACACAAACGTTTAGCGGGATATTTGACCGATTACCAATTGTTGCTTTCGACAATCATAAGGAGAATGGCATTGCTGCCTGAGTCAGAATCAGATGATTCTAGATTTAGCTCAAGCTCTCCAGAATCTGATGGAGATTCTGATGATAGTTCCGAAATTGGGAATCGTGACGACTGCATTCAGCCTTACAGGTTTGAGCCCGAAGCAAGCGACTCCGAAGAAGCGGAAGACAGGGAACACGGAATTCAAGGAAGCAGACCAAAAAATGCATGTTTTAACATAGATCCAGTGGAGGTAAGGTTAGAAGGTTTTGATGTTGGACGTGATGTTGGATGTGGAGTTTGTTTATGCATTCAAAACCAACTAAAAGCAGAGGCGTACACAATTTTGATATCAAGGAGGCAGTTTTTGCTTGCTTGAAGTTATAAGATGGTGGAAACCTTTTAGTTGGTCCTGTTTAAAGAAGCCCCAATGCAGGGGAGCAGATGAATGATAAGCAGTGTTCATTGTTCCAAGAAGTCAGTCAGAGGAGACTCCAGGAAGTTTTATATGTGGAGATTTTAATTACCAAGAAATTAATTGGGAATTAGAATTCTGCTTGACTAGTGAGGAACATTACAACTTTACAACTTTAAAGTTTCTAGATTGTATCAAAGATGTCTACTTAATTAGAAACCAAGTACAACCTACAAGGCATTGTATTGGTCAAAAGTCAATCTTACAGGTCTTGCTTTTAAAATGCCTGAGAGCACTATCTCTGATATTTTAACTTAAGCGAACAAGAGACCACTGAACAATTGAACAATTTGTCTATTGCAAAGGAGATACATGAGACCATTAGTGAGAAGTTCAATGATATTGACCAGTGTACTGAATTTACTGTAAGTCAATGGAAGACTAATAGGTTGCTTGTGGAAGGTATGTTAGACTGTGTTATGCATTCAGAGATTAATAATGCTGTTGATGCTGACCCAATCTGGACACAGAATAAGAGGGAATCACAAATTGGAGCTGGATGATACTCTGATGTCGGGGATGTGGCGTTTCTGCCTTCGGTGACATGCTGCCGTTGCGCCATCCGTGGCCGCAGACACTTGCTCCGTGTCTGTGGCAAACTTACTGCAGCAATAATGATGATCACTGCGATGCATCTGTGATGCGATTCAAAAGACAAGGAATTAGGTGAGATCATGCTCAAAGGACATTTAGCAATGAAGAATGGAAGGCAAACTTCAGGATGACATGGGACACATTTGCTTTCCTTGTTGAAGAACTACATGAAGATCTCGAAAAGATCATTGGAGTGCGACATGGGCACAGCTCGCACATCTCGCACATCTGGCACATTTTGGTTGAAATGCGAGTGGCAATCACAGTCTGGCGTTTGGCAACCCCAAATGCCTACAGATGCATTAGCCACCTCTTCGGAGTTGGAAAGACAACAGCTTGGCTAATGACACATAATGTGTATAAAGCAATTGTTAGCAGACTTCTGAGGAAGTTCATTTCTTTTCCTTGTGGACAAAGACTTCGAGAGGTCAAGGAAAGGTTTGTGGAAATGGGGGTGCCTCAAACAATCAGGGCTATCAATGGTACGCACATTTCCACCAAGGCATCAAAAGAGGAAACTGAGAATTATTTCAACCATTTTTTTTTTGACGTCCAAGAGGAGGTAAGAAGGGTGGAAGCAGAACTCGTGGAGGCAAGGTCAGGAAGAGGTTTAGGGTTGGAGGAGTTGTAGGGAGACGTGTTCCGACCCATGTTGCAGAAAGGAGAGAGGAGAGAAGAGATGAACTGACGATAAGGAGTGAAGCATGTTATGTTGTTTGGTCTTGTCCTAATGTGAGCGTGAAGGGCATTTCCAATGATGTCACACTGCCTTCCAACATGCACTTGCACTAGTTTGCTTACATCAACACCATACACCGATTCTATCTAGCTGTTTATTATATACATGTAATTACTCTCCGATTGAGTTGATGATAGTAATGGCTGCCTGTTCCACCAAAGGAACCAATTGGACAGATGAAGAATAAAGATTGCTCCTTGTTCTGTGGGCAGAGCCAGAATGCCAGAGTGAATTGGACGGTGTTCATGGAAATAAGAGTGTTTACAAACTCGCTGATCGGTTGGCTGAAGAAGGCTTCAGCAGGAGGTCAGGCGCAAATTGTAGGGACAAAGTGAACAGAATAAAGGGTAATTACAGGGCCCTTGTGGACAAGAGGAACCTGTTGGGCCAAGGGAGAGAGGATGACGAGCCTTTTTAGAGCTCACAGAGTGAGCACAGCGACAGTGTCACGAAGTGACACTGGCCCTTGTTTGTAGAAGAAGTGAGGTAGGCGGTGTCCCTTGCATCTTCTTTGATTTTAATAATAAACCGTATATACATGTACATTGTACGTATGAAATTGTAGTTAACTTTTGCAGGACATACAGTCATTCAAGAAGAACATTTTCAGAAGGCAACTGAGAGGTTGGAGAGGATGATCAGCAGTGCTGCGGAGAACTTCCTGGATAAGCTGCACCAGCTCGAGCTGAATCTTGGGAGTTTCGCTGGAGTTTGAGCGGTGGTCAAGTGATGACAGGTAATAAAAAGGACCAAATTTGATATTATTTTGGAGGGGGTTAAGCATTTTTGCCTTGGGTAGTAACGTGGTCATTTGTGAAAGTGTGTTCCGTTGAAGAAAACATTCAATTTTGCCACGTGAAAAAATGGGGAAGCATAAGGAGAAATATCTGAGCTCCGTATGTGGAAATATGTTTAGGACAAAACGATCTTTGAAAAAGCATAAGGAGCATTACAAGCACAGATCTCTGGTTCATTGGCTAAGAAAGCAAGCTGTGATGACACGGACATGCAAGACAATCAGCCACTTTTCAACTTCCCCGTCCGCGTGGTATCCCTCCTTCCTCTCACTCCTTCCCCAAATTCCCGGCCCGCATTGGCATCGCAGGGATGCATGCCTTACGTCAACGCCGGCGGACAAACGGCGGAGGGTCCGGGAGTGGAGCACAGTGGCCGCCCAGATCCACAACTGTTTCGGCGACACTTACCTTACCCACGGTCTTGCATTAAAGACACCCAGTCGCGAGGATACATAGACATATTTCAGCCGCGGGCGGCAGCACGTAAACTCGCTTCCGAAGTTGCTACGAAGCGAAATGTGTGTGTGCGCAAGACATCCCTAAAGCAATGTATCGCGCTATAGTATCTCGATTGCTCGCTTGATTGATCTGAGCGCGGGACAGTACGTTTTGTGTAATGTGAATTGAATGTATGGTATACTGTATGTACTGTGTGTTATGTTCCCATGAGCGAGCTAGTAGCTAGCTAGCTGCCTATACTTCGTACGACTACGCCTTCTCTTCATCGCATCGTCGATCGTCGTCACTCGTCAACTATACTGTAATCTAATCGTCAGATCAGATCAGACTAGTGAGTGCAGACCACATTATAGATAGGGTGGCCATCATGGACGATGAGATGACACATCGTCGTGGGTAGCGGATATTACCGCCGAGTTGTCTATTCTGAACGCGGACGATTGGGTCGGAGACCCTGTATCATGTACTTGCCCTGGCGTGTGTAAATTCAGGACGGGGAAGCGACTGTGCCCGTGCAGGGCCAACGGCCACAGTTGCACTGCACAGTGTACCTGTGGCCATGGTAGAAGGGGGCCGTGCACCAACCGACATACCGTTTCATCATCTTCGGTAAATATATCTAAAATCTATATCTAATCAATACCAGAATCAAATCACACTAACATTGGCAATAACTATATTTGCTAATTAGTAATTTGTCTTGATGAATATCCTATTGAAATGTTTGCTTCACTGGTTGTAGCAGAATACATTGAACAGAAACTGTCACTGTCACTAGTCAGTGTCAGAAACTAAAGTAAACACTATAAACAGAGAACAAGGCTGTAAATACATTGTAAGTGTAACTGTGAGTGTTTATAGCAAATTGTTTATACTAGAAGTCTATATACTAACTAGCCTAACAGTAAAATATTGATGTTAAAGTGTAACTCACTTGTACTGTAACTTTTTATGAGTTTGTACAAGGTCCAAGGACATAAACTTTATTTGTGAAATTGTAACTGTTAATTGTATTTGTGACAGTACCCAGGGTCCCAGGGCTGCCAACTCTCACACATTGAGCGTGAGACTCACGCTCACTCAAGCAATTCGACCAGTTTTGACTGTCTCACTCTGATTAACAAAATCTCATGCTAAACCCCCCAAATGGAATGTACAATTGTACCTACATGAATTCAAAAATAATTATCTCTAAATTATCATGGATATGCGAGAGAAGGTCAAAAATGGCCCTGTGGAGACGGAGGTAAAATGGGAGGTGTGTCAGCTGTCTTCGGCAGTGGTTTTTCGTGAGGAAAACAAAATCCAGCAGTAATAAGTAAGTTAGTATTTCCCCCTTCATCATGAATATGGTAACCGTGATCTCCCTCTGTCGTTAACAAGTAACAATGTATTTTATCAAAATTTGGATGAGTAGTGAAAGTACCTTTCACTGCATGCAGTTTAGCATATAGACACTGGTCCACAATCATCCGACCCAAATTGTATCCTGATTTATTTTGGCAAATTTTGGTTTGAATAAGAATGAATAGAAAAAGAAAAAAAATAGCATTTTGGATTGTTTCATAAAACAAAGCTATCCCCATGTCTTGGCTAGCTGCTGAGAACCAACAACACAAACCTGGGAAATGCAGCAGAGGATGATCAACGACACACACACTGGTTTTGCAGCTTAGGAAGACCGACCACACAAACCCTTTGAGAAGAAGAATTAATGAAGAATTTCTGAGATCGGTTTAGAAGATGCCATGTAATGAGACATAGAAGAAATTGTAGTTCTTGAAGATATTCCAAGAAGATGAAGAAGAGAAGAAGACAAAGAAAGTATAGACATCAGTCTAACTGTTGAATTGGATTGTTTTGAACCTGTAAGCCCGAATCATGGAGGTCCCAAAATTATACTATTCGGACACGTTTGATTTTGTTTCCAGTTGATATAAATGAGAAATTGGTAAAAGAAGCAAATTACAGGAAAACCCAACTATGTCCTAACATTTCGGCCTGGGAATGGGGAGAAATGCCCCACTAAAATTCAAGCTCCATGATTCAGGATGTATATATGTACACTTCATAAATACAGTTGCAAGTTTGTAATCTGCATTATGCCTCCGCCATAATGCATGGTTCTCCTAATAGGTCTATAGTACAATGTCTTGACAATGTGTGATGACAGTTTCACACAATTGGCAAAATATTAAAATGACAGGTTTGACACAAATGTGCTGAATGTTCACTTTCCTAGAACTAGGTTCAATTGGATGAATGATTAAAATGTCAGAGTGCAGGTATTTGGGGAACTTATGATTTTTACTTGACTTTTGACCCTTTTATAAGTTTATGCATTGAGTAATTTTCAAGGTATTGAGAAAAAGTATAATTTCAGTATCAAATGGGAAAATAGCATTATCGAAACCTGGCCTTTGACCTTTGACCTCACATTTCCAAAGAGAATCACTGTTAGGTTGAACATGCATAAATATGTAAGTTTCATGATGATACCTTGAGTTACTTTTGAGATATGGAGGAAAAAGTGCAATTCAGCACTTTCACTTGACCTTTGACCTTTTGGCAAGAAACTTCCCACAGAATATATATTGGGTAATACATGGTAATACATCAAGTAAAAAAAAAAAAACCTTCAGGCATTGCATAAATATAAGGAAAGTAGTGATATTTTGAGGAGTTGACCTTGACCTTTGACCCCCTGACCTTTGAACCATGACCCCCAACTTCCCTAGATAATCACTGCCCATTGGAACAAGCATATATACTAAGTTCCATGAAGATACCTTGAACCATTTGCGAGATATGGAGAAAAAACATGAATTTTCAACCTTTTTTTCACAAAATAACCTGTGACCTTTGACCTTTGACCCCGTGACCCAAAAATCCAAACAAAGTATTATCCCCCCAGGATATACCCTCATACCAAGTTTCATGTAAAACCACCACACGGTTCTTGAGATATCGACAAAAACAAAACGGGACGGATGTACGGACGGACGGACGACCCGAAAACATAATGCCTCCGGCCACTTCGTTGGCGGAGGCATAAAAAACTCAAACATCTGTATGAAATTCATGAGTGAACTTGTTCATCTGTTCGACATGGTGTACTTATAATACATTATTTATCATAGGTACAAAGGTTTGATTGCTTTTCCCCCCAACCACTTTACTCTTATAAAGTTGCTGCACTTTGTATCACAGCCATTTGCCTTACTATACTGTACAGTGAAAAGGAATATCATGAAATTTAGTAGAAATCTTAAAGGTCAGCTATGACTTTCATCCTATATCCTTTCTTATCTGTACATTTGAAAAATGTGTATTTAATAGTTCATGTAAGAAAAAAAATCTCCTTTTATACTCAATTCCTGGTGTTACTGTTTGAGTTGGAGTGCTCCATCAATTTCAAACAGTTGATGCAGTAGTCTTAATATACACAAACAAAAAGTGGAGAGACTATCAACGAATTGCACAGTGGGAGGCATGCCAGCAGAACCTACGTGAGCACCTTCTCCCTTCATCTGATCAAGATGGGTCCCAGCGTAGAGATCATCGCTTCAATCACATGAACTCAACAGTGAAAACATACATGGAAGTGCTGTCTAAAACACCAGTATCTCTAGAAACGCCTAGAGAAGCCAAGCTGTCCACATTGGTAAGTGGCGAAGTGGGTGATGCTGTACAACAACATGATCTTGCAGCTTTCTATGAAATTGGCAAGGAAGATATGACACACTACATATTAACTACAAGGATCCTCCATGAGCCAAGTGCACAGGCACCTCGACGCAGAAATGCCCTACGGACATTTTTACCCAAAGTCAAGAGGTAGGCAGTAGTAAATGAGAAGGAAAAGAATCATAGGATTGTGACTGCATGTCTTCGTCGCCAGTTGGCATATGCGAAAAAAAAACCAGGACAGCCTATAACTACACTAGGACAATATATCAAACTCCCCTTGGCCATAGCAAAATCAGATGGGAACATGTACAAGGAGAACAAAGCTGTGACAACAGGGATCTACAAGAAGAGATATGAGGGTGTTTTTGGCAAATCTCTTCCCAAAGACTGGAAACCAGAATGTGTCATTCTTGAAGGGATGTTCCTGATAAATACAAGCCCCCTTGGATGTCACAAAACATTTGGAGACTATCTCAGAAGTATTGTTGGTAGCAGCATCATCTTTCACCTGCACAGAGATGTCAAAGAGGTGCATATCATCTTCGATCATCCTCAGCGTAACGGAATCAGCCCGAAAGACCTTGAGAGGGAAAGAAGAGATGACCAGCATCAAGCAGGCAGTGACACCTCATACACAAGTATATCATCTCACACCCCACTTCCAGGCAATTGGAGAAAATTCCTGTCGAATAGAGAGCAGAAAAGACGACTTGTGAATTTCCTCTGCACAACAATTCCAGTGGAAGTGCAGAAATCGCTAAGATCGGGCCAAGTTGTCATAACAGTGGGAGGACTAGATGAGGGACAGGAAGATCAGGCGATAGTCGCTGATGGAAGATCACTCACGACCAGTCCGCTGTATACATCAAATCATGAAGAGAGTGACAGCAGAGTATGGCTACATGCCCATCACACAGCACAGAAAAAAATCATGATATACTCCCCTGACACAGACACATACCATGTTGGACTACCTCTGATGATCACCCACCTCCTCAACAAGGAAGTCATTGTGCAGCTATCCCTTGAAGTACATGATCACATGTACTGTGACCTCAACACATTCGTACATAAGATTGAAGGTGATCCAGATTTCAACAGTGTCCCTGCAGAGCAACGAGGATTAGTCCTGCATATTGTGTATGTTGCAAGTGGCTGCGATTACACCTCGTTCTTCGCTGGCTGTGGAAAAAGCAGCTTTTTCAATGCCCTGTACAGGAATGCGAGGTTTGTCACTAGTGGCATAGACACCGTTGGGAAACTTACAGAAGTAGACAGCAGACATATGTCGTACTTGGCTTTTTGCCACCTGGTAGGGTGTGTGTACTTCAAGAAGTATTTTTCTGCATTCACCCCTGTCAAAACTCCCCCCCGGTCTGAGCATAGCCAAAAAGCCCGGCCCCTATAGGGTTAAAGGAGAAGCGAGTGTGTGGGCCTGGTTGTGGATGCACCAACTGCTTGAATCCAGAAAATCATGATCGTGCTGCCGCTGTTGAAGAAGTGGAAGCAGTTGAAGAAAGTGTTGAGGAGGAAGAGGAGCTGGAAACACTAAATGCCAGTTTGCTAAGTGTTATGTGTGTACAATAGGTGTATATACATGTACATACACAAAAAGACATATTTGTCACGCACAAATGAGACGATTCTTTGCCAAAATTGCCAACTCATCTTTCCTAATATGTTGTGTCAAACTTTGCTTTAGTATATCCCAGCACAGGAGAGTTTGTGTTATAACTTCAAGTACCATTTTCCTTGTAGTAATTGCCAGAATGCTTAAACATGCCAAAGACTATGCAATGGAAGTTGCCAGTGCTTTCAACTCACAATAAATGTTTTCATGGTATCTCTATAATTATTCTTTTTTCCATTGACAAATCAGTGGATATCTGAGACCAATAGATGTCATTGATGTATGTGCCAGCAAAAGCAACAGAAATAGATGAATTAGAATGAAATGCCTTTTAGTCGCAAGATATGTTTTAGATATTTTGCATAGTTTATTGTAGGTGCTAACGATGTGCTTAGTATGTGGAAGAAACTGCAAATGTCACTTAACCATACAAATTGATAACAAATGTATAAAGAGCATTCTAGTTTAGACTGCGGTATGAAAGTTGAGAACACTCTTTGTTCATTCCATATTATATAAGTGGTTATGAAGATTGACTCTTAAGGGATGAGTGTATGATTACTCTGTGTTATGTGATTTTTGTATTGGTGCATTATATTACCAGTATTGTTCACCACTGTGATTATAGATATTCGGATGCATGAAACATTTTTTTTTCAAAATAAAATATTAAATGATTGTATATGCCATT
Organism: Diadema antillarum; assembly: GCF_040938485.1. Taxonomy (NCBI): domain Eukaryota; kingdom Metazoa; phylum Echinodermata; class Echinoidea; order Diadematoida; family Diadematidae; genus Diadema; species Diadema antillarum. Next base: position 363,840 of record NW_027271228.1, read on the forward strand.
GTACATGTAGTCCAAATTTTGTTCTATTTATCTTCCATTATTTAATTGAGTATTATTTCTGAGAGTTGGACACCAAAATAAGTTCCACATTTTACCTGTTTGTAGTACCGACAGGTAAAATGCGGAACTTATTTTGGTGTCCAACTTGGTACACGTGGGATGCATACTTCTGTTTATGCGTTTCTGTATGATTGATGTGCACCGAGTTGGAAGAGGCATTCATTGAGGAAAGTGATGCTACTATTGGAATGTGTGAGAATGATGATACATGATTTTGTAAATGTGGACAACATCTGAGAGGAAATGTGGAAGGATTTGTTGAAAGAAGGTGCACACACAAATAATAATAATAATGCCTACCTGCATGTACATCAATAAAGAACATGTTCATGCAGGTAGTGCATACAAATATGGGGGGCGCAGGTACCCCTCCAATCGGATTGCTTCAAAAAAGGATTATCAGCCTATGTATACACAGGGATCCCCGAGAACCAGCACACATGAGGGGGGGGGGGGGGAATTGATGGTGCCTCCCCCCCCCCCCCCCCCCCCCCAATTCGTCAAATGACCCAGGCATTGTAGTATGGTAAGGATAAGGCAGGGGTGGCGGAATGAATTTGAAGGTGGGGACCAAGCTGTTGGTCTCCTACCAAAAAAGTTTTCTTCCCCACCAGCGCTGAAAAGTGTGTGTGTGTGGGGAGAGGGGGGATGCTGATTTTTTTTTCGTGGCCGCTGAAAATAATTCAGATTTACATAAACCCCCCATCCGCTTTCGTCCAACTATGCCATCCACCCAGTAGAAGGTAAGCAAAAAATCAAATAAATAATTAAAATAATAATCATATAAATGAAATAAAAAAAACGAAAAAAATTGGATTTTCTGTGTCATCGAATATTTATGAATAAATAGTTTTTCCTCCTCCCCCTCCCCCTTCCCTAGGCCATATTTTCTTCTTCCTCACACATGCATGTGACACAGGAGTAGATTTTTTGCATTTAGATCTATACTGTCTCACAACACAGTTCTCAGTTTTTAAATTAACATGTCAGCTCAGTTCAGTCTGCATTTTTCTACTTTCTCGTGTTTTTGTTTCTGTTAAAATATCTCCTTCGTAGAAGGTGAGAAATTACATTTATTCAATCAAATGAAAGTGCGGTGGCTGAGTGTCGCACGGCGGTGACTGCTGAGCTGCTGCCGCACACGCTGCATGCAGCAATGCGATGTGTGTGCTGTGACATGCAACGCTACAGTGACGCGATTATATATACATGGGACCGACCTGTACGCTTTGCGTTCGTGTCATTTTTTACATCACCTTCTGTTTTTTTCTGACACAACCATGGCCGGGAATATTACGGTATGAAATTTAAAATGCAAGCAGATAAATAAATTTCGGTGTACTTTGTTCGAATGGCGCTTTGGTTCCGCAATCACACTTTGTGAATTTTAGGATGATTTAGAGGCATATTTTTGGTAATTTTGCTCGCCAGGTTTTCGCTAAAATTTCACATTTTATCATTGTCAAATCCTTTAATATCTAATATGTGCATATTCGGACATGTTTTCAAATTCAAACTAACTCAATTTTAATCGGAAAATAGGTTTCCTTAACTTGTTATTAGCTTGAGAAGTTGTTTACTTTTTCACAACTACGCGAGTACATGTTGTTTATTTTATGCAAATGAGGCTCGGCTGCCGATGGATTTCTGCGAGATAATTCGGGTGCTCCACCGCGCCTGCATCCTGCCATGGAGAGCAATGGTGCACAATATCGCAGAGCTGAGTTGAAACGCAGTTAGCGCTTGACAAAATTGCACAGTGTGAGACAGGTTTAAGACAAGGCAGGTGTATGAGGATCATCTCAGTTGGATCAATAATTTACAATATATTTCTTTCATAAAGGAGTCAATATTTCTCTATTAGTACACTGTGACACCGTGAGGGTCACAAATGGGGTTACATCAAACATCCATATTTCTTCAACACAGCTTTTTGGAACAGCAGTGAGCACAGTAGTCACTGTGGAGAATGTTGGTATACTCTTCCTTCTTTCACAAAGCTCTGTCTTATTGAGATCCAATGGGGACATATTCCCTTCTTCATTTAGGCACGTTACCATGGCCCTGGCAATGCACAATTCACCATCAATCCAATTCTTAAGGTGACTCATATTGCCTTCCCAAGTGATGAGGAACCTCTGCCATTTTCTTTAGCTTGCCTGCTTGGATAAAGCTGAATGTCATGGTTTGTTGACATGCAATCCTTGTGGTACTTCAGAAGAGACTACTAATGAAACTCTGACTTTAATCCTTTTTTTTTTCCCAAAGCTATTCCGTTCATTTCAGTCATCTTGAACAAAAAGTAGAACTCTCTGTTTATGTAAGTAGAATGGAGCTTGGCTGTTCAGGCAAACAGTTATTATGAACTGAGGAGATATAACACATGTAACAGAAGAAGAAGGCATGCCATACAAACAGTTAAGCCTGATCTTAAACAAAACTCTTTGTTTAGATGACTTTATCTTGACCTGTTACAGAGATACTGGTGCTCTTCCATCATCACAGTCATCCTGCCAGCAGGAATAACTCTAGATGCAGGGACAGCTTGCCCGATATTGTGATAGCAACCTCCCCTGAGCTCCCCCATCAAAGGACTGCTGATGAAGTGCCAGCAGCAAAGAAAGACACATTCTTGTCGGTGACTTTGAACTGAAGCAATTTCCTTGACTCTGCAGGATCATGGTCCAACTTCTGAACTATTGTCAACTGCAAATTAAAAACAAACGAGCAAAACCAGAAGAAAGACAAAAGATGTGAATTAAGCCAGAGTAGCTTTGAGGCTAGACAGAAACCAAATTTGTGACTTATTGAATACATTATCTGCAGGGATTTCCTTGATGGTTCCATCACATCTGCACAAAAATATTCTGTAGTTGTTTGACAATTTTTATAGAGCTGGAATGATAACACAGTAATGTACAAAAATAAGCAAATATCATTTATGCAACCTTCAATTGTGCCTTAGTGTTTGAGTTCTTACATCCTAATTTGGGTTGGTTTGAGACAACAAATGGCCACGACTTTCACAACAAACAAGTACTGTGATTCAATAATTCTCCCAGATGCCGAGAATAATTCGTGTGAAATGACGGAAGATTCTAGTACAGATTATTTAATTAAACTATCTCCTTAATATTAAAGTAAGATTATGTTTGCTTCTGTATGCCCACAACAAAATAATATTCAATTATATGTGCCAAACAATATATGACAAAGAACCCAGTCACTGCTAACCTGACCATGAACATCTTTACAGAAGCCACTTGAGAGCCCTTCCACTCTCAGATGGCAGCTGCAGGTATGCTGGAGGCGGTTGCTAAGATACAGCATCTCTTCATCCTCATCCTGACCTGTATCACAGTGCAGCAGAGTGACAAGACACCCTTGCCACTGTTACAATGAGAACGTAAAAAAAAAAAAACCCACATAGGATTACCATGTGGATAGAAGAAACCACTTTGGCTATAATATAACAATGTCTCATAGACAATCAGCTATTTGCATCATCATGAACTTTGAAATGTAAGATGACAGGTTAATTATACAGCACTCCCACTGACAGTCAAATGTATCAAAAAGAATTCTTGCATAAAACAATAACATAGTTATCATTTATAGAATTGTACCTAATCAACAGCAAATCTTTTCTCAAGAAATAGTAAATATTTGAGTGAAATTGTCTTTTTGGTTTCCAAACAAACAGTACAACCTCTTGTTTCCTTGAGAAATATCAAATTCTACATATTGAATGTAGATGTATCTACCGGTACTCCTATCAACCTGTCACACAGAGCTACATAACGGGACTGTGATACTCAGTTGTCACAATATTTTAATACTGAGTCACAAAAGGGTTCAGATCTACCAGGTATTGTTTTAGAGATGCTTGAATTCAATGAAATAGGGAAAGGCAAATATGTCTATTAAAGATAATATAAAGTTTTGGTACCTCAAAAGTTTCCCTGAATTTCCTTGTCTTAGTTTGTGTTTCAGGTTAAAGTACATTTCATATAACTAACACTGTGAGACTTACTCGCCCCAAAGTGCTCTCATGTCTTAGTATGCATGCAATTAACTGCGACCAGCAGCCCCATAGCATGGCGTAATGGGACTTCGCATCGTAGCATTCAGGATCATGACAGATTTAGTATCGCGGGTAAATATCATCTTAAAATCCAAAAATTTCTTCAATTTGAAGACTTACCAATTAAGTTGAAGTATTGAAAACAGGCTTCGAGCAACGTTTGGTTCTGCCAATAGTCCCTTTCTGTTCGAATTGATGACTGAATGTGACTCGGTCGAGAGGACCTTGGGAGAGCTACATACACTGCATACTATGGCCAGCGCATGCGCACACAGTCATCACATGCGCACAAATTTCAAATCCATGAACGGATAAGATGTCTGTGTGCGCATGCGCTGGCCGTCAATTCAGTGTAGCTCTCCCAAGGTCCTCTCGACCGAGTCACATTCAGTCATCAATTCGAACAGAAAGGGAATATTGGTAAAAACCAAACGTTACCCGAAGCCTGTTTTCAATACTTCAACTTAACTGGTAAGTCTTCAAATTGAAGAAATTTTTGGATTTTAAGTTGATATTTACCCGCGATACTATATCTGTCATGATCCTGAATGCTACAATGCGAAGCCCCATTTAGCTATGCGTATGGGGCTGCTGGTCGCACTTAATAGCTATGCGTATGGGGCTGCACGCTGCTGGTCGCAGTTATCATGCATTATAAAATGGGTTCAAGAATGTAGCCAATAGGAAGCGCTGAAATGAGTCACGTGTGCTTTGGTTATTCTAGTCCCATCGCACTGCGTGTTAAATCCTATTGCCGATCGTCTGTGCGCGCGGCGGCTCCTTTGAATTGCATGCATACAGTACGCGCTGTTAATCCTGTAAACAACTTCTAGTTCGGGCTGCCGGCCGGCCGGCCTTCCTTCCCTTGTGCATAACATGTGTGGCGTACGTACAACGTATACTCTTATATGTACACTTTGCACAGTACAGTAGACCAAGCGTTGTGGGACTGGACGCGTACATGGAGTCACTTTGAAGGGCAAATCCAACGATTTAGCAGGTTAATTCTCACGCCGATTTCAGAGTATGTTGTCTAGTAGGCCTATATGAGGAGTCTATATCAAGTCTTTAAGGTTAAAGGGTGCATATTCTATGTAAAATAAGTAAGTTTTCATGCGGGAACTTAAGTGTCCGGAAACCCAACCTCCCATCATACTTATACTGTATGTGCGGGATTTCTGAGTGCGACGTGCGTAAATGTTTGGGACGAACATCTTCGGACGTCTTGACCCACAAAGGTACGTGAAAAACGCTGAAAAATGCTGTTAGTTTTCAAATTTTCGACCCATTTTATAAAACAAATGATGCACAGGATCATTTCGTGGCGTTAGTGGAGGCGTATCTCACTCTCGGGTATTTACAATGTAGTGCAACATGCACTCGGCTTCGCCTCGTGCATGTTTCACAATTGTAAATACCCTCGAGTGCGCTATACGCCTTCACTAACGCACTCTATCCTGTGCATCATTTGTATATTATAAAATGGGTTCAAGAATGTAGCCAATAGGAAGCGCTGAAATGAGACACACCTCCTTCCTTTACTTCAGTACAATTGCACTGCCTGTAATCCTATGGTAGATTGCCGATCGTCCGTGCGCGCGGCGGCTCCTTTGATGAATTGCATGCATACGCGCTGTCAATCCTGTAAACAACTTCTAGTTCGGGCTGCACCGGCCGGCCGGCCTGTCTTCCCTTGTGCATAACATGTGTGGCGTACGTACGTATACTCTACTAAGGTGCACTTTGTACAGTACAGTAGACCAAGCGTTATGGGACCGGACGCGTACATGGAGTCATTTTGAAGAGCAAATCCAACGATTTAGCAGGTTAATTCTCACGCCGTTTTCAGAGTATGTTGTCTAGTAGGCCTATATGAGGAGTCTATATCAAGTCTTTAAGGTAAAGGGTGCATATTCTATGTAAAATAAGTAAGTTTTCATGCGGGAACTTAAGTGTCCGGAAACCCAACCCCCCATTATACTTATACTGTATGTGCGGGACTTCCGCGAGTGCGACGTGCGTAAATGTTTGGGACGAACATCTTCGGACGTCTTGACCCACAAAGGTACGTGAAAAACGCTGAAAATGATGTTAGTTTTCGAATTTTCGACCCATTTTATAAAACAAATGATGCACAGGATTATTTCGTGGCGTTAGTGGAGGCGTAGCTCACTCTCGGGTATTTACAATGTAGTGCAACATGCACTCGGCTTCGCCTCGTGCATGTTTCACAATTGTAAATACCCTCGAGTGCACCACGCCTACACTAACACACTCTATCCTGTGCATCATTTGTATATTATAAAATGGGTTCAAGAATGTAGCCAATTGGAAGCGCTGAAATGAGTCACGTGTGCATGCATTAATTTTTACTATCATGCACGGCCTTGCAAAAAAGCGTAAAGTCACTGACGTCACAATGTTTACACTAGCAGTGCGCACTTAATCAGTTGTTACAAGTGCGTCGCGCGCTACCATACGCGCTGTCAATCCTGTAAACAACTTCTCGTTCGGGCTGCCAGCCGGCCTTTCTTGTGCACAACAATCATGTGGCGTACGTATACACTTATACGTACAGTACTTACATGTGCGGGATTTCCGAGTGCGACGTGCGTAAATGTTTGGGACGAACATCCTCGGACGTCTTGACCCACAAAGGTATGTGAAAAACACTGACAAATGCTGTTAGTTTTCGAATTTTCGACCCATTTTATAAAACAAATGATGCACAGGATTATTTTGTGGCGTTAGTGGAGGCGTAGCTCACTCTCAGGTATTTACAATGTAGTGCAACATGCACGAGGCTTCGCCTCGTGCATGTTTCACAATTGTAAATACCCTCGAGTGCACTATACGCCTACACTAACGCACTCTATCCTGTGCATCATTTGTATAATAATGGTTTCGTATAATACGTGTACTACCTTGCCGCCCTACGGCGTCGCATACTAGTAAACGGCTCTGGATTGCATGATTACTATACAAAGACATGAGAGCACTTTGGGGCGAGTAAGTCTCACAGTGTTAGTTATATGAAAGGTACTTTAACCTGACACACAAACTAAGACAAGGAAATTCAGGGAAACTTTTGAGGTACCAAAACTTTATATTCTAACACATGGATTTGTTAACCAATGGAGGACCCCACCCCAAAGTTGTCTCCTTCATGCTGCGGAATTTTATCACCTTACTTACCTCATCTCCTTTCACTAGCAAAGCATGACAGTATTGTATGAAGTCGGAGATCAGCCTGGTGTCCAAGCCCAAGCTCTGCAGGATGCTGATATCATCAATCAGCACTAAAACGTTGGAATATGGTTGTGCACCAGTCTCTTTTGTCAGGCTGTCTCTCAGAATGTTGTAGAGAGGATTCATTGACCCTGACCTATCATTGAAGAGAATACCATAACAAGCAGAATTAATGGCAAACTGCTGGACTGCCTTCTCATTTTGCTAATGATGCATATTCAAACTACATCTCTGGTTTTATAAGAAACACATGGTAGGCTTCAGATCAACAACAATTACCCTGCTTTTCAGTGACTAATCCAAAGACCAAACAATGCTGGTTTAATAGTCTTTTGGGATGCTAGTAGTAATTGTTAGGGTCAGTCTCATCTGTAAATACCACAAGATGTAAGAAAAAAAATATGTATATACATAATTCCACTGTTCACATTTTACCATAACGATGCATTGCCCCGAGACATAACTAGTGTATGTTTATTCCAATTAGTATCAGCATGTAAAGTTGCACGCAGGACATGATAGGAGGCAAATGAATAAAATGTAGAAGATTTCAAACTACTGGATTCCAACTCATGAACCTTGCTAGCATATATTTATGAGTTCATACACTTTAAAAATGTAACACATACTGTATACACCATGTACTTAGTGAGTCTAATTTTTTTTTTTTTCGAATTGAGACTTCCTAATAATTTTAAGAGTAGTAAAATTCACAATTGTGGAGTAAGTACTAAACTAAAAAATGCATACCGTGTGCATACCAATTCAAGTCAGGATCAGAGTTAACATTTTTGTGTGTTTTTAAATTTGCGAATGGCACTCGACTTGTAAAATTTGTGAAAATAGATACCCTGCTAAGTATTCAGCGTACACAGTACACTCCAAGCAAATCTCTCAGTTTTAAACAAATAACATTTCAACGCAAGTGTGAATGGCCCTATTGCTTTACAAGTCCACCTGATAGATATAAAGAAAGTGAGCATGGTCCATAGAGTGTGGCTTGTCACACACAGAAAGGATGAGTGAAAACCCTCCCTCAGGGTTGCCAACTGACCTGATGCAGTCCTGTAGAACACAGTCCTCCCTCTCTTCCTGCAATAGACTTCCTTTCACCAAGGGAATGCAGTACTGCAGGCCGCTGATAAACTCAAGCTGGCCTGATGTCTTGGCTGCTGGCAAATTTACACCCTATGGACAGAAATACAAATCCAAACAATCAATTTAGGGTTTAAATTTTTTTTTCCTTCATGCAGTATATAACTATCATACAGCAATGAAAGCTTCTGTCAATAACTTATGCTGAAAAATATGTCATTTCTTATGATAAAATGTACAAGTTTCAGAAGTATGTTTTGATTCATCATGAACTAGGCAATTTAGTTCCTAATATCTACTGATATCTTTATAGAGCTGCAAGACTCTGTATCAGGCTAGCTATGCTCACAATCCTATTGGATGTAATATGTCACTTCTCTTCACTTGTCTGGTTTTTGTTCATTGGTATGTGGTTTGTTTTTTTTCCTTATATTCAAAACTATCTGGAAAAGGGTCACTCAATAGATTTCAATCTTGATGAGGAGCATACTTACTAGTTTCTGTGAGACAGCACTGTAGTGACTAAAAGACTGTGCTAGGCCAAGAAATATCACCTTACAACCACCTTAAAACGAAATAAGTAAACACACAAAAAATATGAAAGAACCCAAGTTCAATCTCTGTGAAGTCATTGGGTATGGTTTTATACCATACCTATGGCTGCAAAGAAAGATGACTTTCATAGGCTGAGCTTAAGTGTACTGGTTAACTTGGTACTAGCCAATCATCCTGCTCAGAACTTCCATTTTTGGTGTCTTTCATATTTAAAAAAAAAAAATGAAGCTCAGTAACTTCTGAATGTCTACCTTGCATTGTCAATTAACTTGATGGAGATGATAGTCTGATTCATGTCACATACACATTACAATACTTCCTCTAGTATATAAATATATCAGCTATAATTAATCTGTAATCATTCTCTGCATGATACTCTGTCACTGCAACGCCACATCATACTGCTGCCGGCACTGAAGGATAAAATAAAGTCAAATGGTAATCTCATATTTCCAATCCTACATGAAGCACTCCAGAAGCAAAATTTTTGACATCTGCCATTTTAACACAAAATTTACTTGCAATAGTAGAGTCATCTTAACCCCATGTACCCAGGCACTTATGATAATTTGCCAAGCTTTTTCATCTGTAATCAACTCATCCATTGAAACTTGATACCAGTATTATATTTTAAATAATTACACTGAGAAGGGAAGAAAATTACATGAATATCAGTTGGAGTGAAATATGTCAGACTCCACAACTTACTCTTCAGATACCATGACAGGAAGTGATGAATGAGGAAGCTTGCATCAGCATCATCTGCTTCTGTCACAAGAAAGAAGTTCCCCTAGGAGAAAATAATACAATTTTCATTTTTATTTACAAGTCTTAGATAATATCTTAAACTCACAAGAGAAAGTAAGAGTACCTGGTAACAGAAAACAGAGAGGAAAAGAGGATTTGAGCAAAATCTTGTCCATTTTCTGCAGATGGTCTTTCCAAGGGATAAATTATTAACTCTTTATGTGCCATGGTGGAAACGCCCTGTGTGCCACGTTATTCTGAGACACGAAGGTAGTCCTGCTTTGAGAAAGAATTCTGTTTTTCCAATTTGTATAACTTCTACAAATTTCTGTAAGATGGACATAATAGTAGGCAAAGTTAAAGAGGAATGCCAAGCTTTGTTTCGATATAAATTGTATGAAGAATCTATTTTCAATGTTTCTTTTGTATGACCAGTTGCTACATTACTCTAAAGGCATGACTTTTGCACATAAAACCGTGACAGAAACTTAGAATGTACAAGCAAATCTAGATGGGAACACCGCTTGATACGAGAGATTTCACCACATAGAATGCGAGCTGTATAAGACAGGAACAAAAGCACGAGAAACGCTTTCATTGTGCCGCGGGATTAGCAGTGATTAGCGATTTATCGATCGGTTTTGGCGGCTTTGTTTGTTGAGCAGAATATGCGAAGTTGGCACGCCGTCGACTGAGTCGGACGTGCGAACGTGGCACATAAAGAGTTAATAGTCTACAAACTAACACAGAACTTGAAGTTGTAGTCATGTGCTGATGTAGAAACCCAGTTGTGGTATTTGTCTGAAGTCCCATGTCACACAAAATAGGATCTCTGACAGCAAGATACAGTAAACTCACAGAATAACGGTGTAATCACAGTATAAAATAGACTAAAGGATACAATCCATTACTGTTCACAAAAAGTCACTTGCTTTGAATCAAAATAAATACCAGGTAACTACAAAAAGAAACAGACAGTATTTAGCATATTCTGGACAACACAAACAAAATCTCAACTACTTTGAGTAGATGGTAATTTAGTATGAAGACTTGGGCGTGTGTTGTGTAATGTTCATTCCGCACTACACGCATGTGTATACACACTTAGCAGCAACGCCTCTCACTAATAGTAGTCAAAACGTCAGACACAAAAGTTGTGCATTGCAAATTGGAGTTTTATTCAGAGATGTTGGTTTTAGAGTTTCATTAGAGCTAGTAGTTCTTTCACAAAATAAGCAGTCAGTATTTATACCGTATTAGGCGATTTATAACAAGGGAGTGCCTTTGTCAGTCAAAACAGGGAAAACGTCAAAAGACACAAACCACTGCTCATTGCTGACAGTAATAACAGCATTTGGGAACTATTTAATTAGCGGCAGCCCCGGAAGTACAGTGGTCAGGTGGTGACCTTTGACAAGCCAAATTAGAGAGAACTTAAATCATTTTTAATACAAAGAATTGCAGGATCCAAAATAACTCTGTGAATAGACATGCTGGTGAGTGGAGGTTTCTCAAATGTGACCGTGCATCATAACTTAAACAAACAAAAAATCGCACCCCTTGATTTTATGTGTGGACTCAAAAAAGGTGAAACAGATCAACCAAGTCAATCTTCAGTTTTTCATATTTTCCGAAAGAGCTATTCTTTTGAAAGAAAGATATTATTCAGTTGGGTGAAGGCTCAGGTTTGAGTTTCTTCAGTTTGTCTCCCTCTAGAAATGAAAACCTTCACCCCTCTGAATAATATCTTTCTTTCATTTATCCTATGCCTTGTCCGCCTTGGACTACTTAACATAACAATGTCGGAATCTCGGAGCTTGGGTATTTGTTCCATGTTCATCGTGTCACTGCCGGCAACCAGGGACAGCCTGGTGGTAGTGTCGCTGCCCGGAAAGCAGTCTTAGATGACAGGTTCGAGTCCCACTGGTTCCTTTTTTTCCGACATGTTTGTTAATTTACAGATCAGCAGTTGCGATCTTAACAAATTTTCATTTGTAGAGGGAGACAAATTGAAGAAACTCAAACCTGAGCTATTCTTTTTCTACATTATCCTTAAGTTTGGGATCATAAAATGAATGGGAAAGTGTGTTTTCAGCAGTTTTTCTACAACCCATTTTTCGGAAAGTAGAGAGATCAGGTATATTGATAGAGGTCCCTCTTCATTCTTGAAAATTCTTTGCACACTCTTCACTTTCAACACTAGAATAACTTTTGAAAGGATAATGCTACTACTTTGAAAGTTGACATTAATCATGGGCAGAATGTGTTTACAGGGCATGATCAATGTCAACTTAATCTGATAATCCCTTCATTGTTGTCACTCCAATGGTTTACATGCTGTTCTTTTTTGTCCATTTCATCACTCAGCTATTCAGTTTGGTAAAGATTAAGCGCTTGAATAGACCTCTTAAGAGGAGAAAGAGAGAGAGAGGGAGGGGGGGGGGGGGGGGAGGGAGGGAGAGAGAGAGGGGGGGGGGGGAGGGAGGGAAAGATCCAAAATGGGGAGGAGAGTGAAAGTGTGACTGTGAAGTAACTTGAGATACAAAAATGTATGCTACAGTAACAAATGCAGTCACTGAGTTTGATAGACAAGAACCATTTATAATATCCTAGATGATTTAAGGGGGCGTTCGTGCAGAGGAAGGGGGTCCCATGCATGAAGCCAGACTTGTCTACATAAAAACACCTTGAGAAGAACGGTCTGTTTAACCTTGGTCAAGATACTGTATAAGCTGTTATTTTCGCGAGGGTTTAATTTTCGTGAATTTCGCGAATCATAGTTGGATTGATAATTCAACAACGCGCGAAATTGTCTCCATGCACTTTGTTAATAGAGCATTAACGTAAGCATCGGCGTCGATTCGCGAAAACAACATCTCGTGAAAATGTCTGCGACCTCATCAATCGCGAAAATATCTGTACGCGAAAATAACAGCGTATACAGTAGGTGATTGAAACGTCCTGATATAACACTGTGACTATCTAACGTTAGATCTCTAATCACTGCACTGTGGGGAAGCTGAAACATGTGATGCCATTGATTATGTGAACAAAAATATCAATATTATTTTGAGGTCATGAAAACCATGCAACGTTTAAAGGGCACCTTAATTCTTGTAGAGCGTCTACTATACTTGTATGTACTATGGCTAGGGGATCTACGGTATACTTGTACACTGGTACAAATGACTGCCTGGTGTTCACATCTCAGCAAAGACCTAAATCTGTCAGCTGAGTCTTGCCGTAGCTATTCCGCCGATTTGGAATTCTGAACACAGTTGAGCCAGAGGTGCGCACTAACCGTTAGAATGGGTCTATTGTCAATAAAATCAGCAGACAGACAGACAGCTCAGTATGGCTGTCCAGGGTAAATATCTTGATTCTTGGATAACCGAAACTGATTTCTTGGTAAAGTATGAATGTAAACAATAATAACAAAGTTGCTAAATGAAGCTTAGTGTACTTCTCAGCTAACTGTTAGGTGTTACTGTTACTTATACGCGTTAGTGTTACGCCTAACTTCCACATTACTAACAACGTTCCGCGAAGCACGAGGAACTGCAATGCGAACAGTGGCTCCTCTAGCCGGGTGGCCGGAAGCACCGGTGAGGACACCTCACCTTCGGTGGGACAGATGTCGATCCGCTGCTGGAGCTGCACCCGAGGTGGAGATTGAGCTCATCAAACATTGTCCAGCTTTTTATTCACACCAAGACGGTTTCTCTGATTTATAATTTCTTTTTAAAGATGTCGTATAGATTATAGGTCATCGTACATGTTTCAACACAGTCCACGCAGGTTCATTTGTTCAGATTTTCGTTCAGGTTTCACCGTCTGCTTGTCGATCGCGATCTCCGAAACATACGATGCTGATGACAGATGACCGATACGATGGATATATCATGGTCCAAATTCTCCAATGATACAGCGCCCTCAAGCGTACAGTCGCTGTGTGGATGCGCCGTCTGGTCTTTTCTTGTGAATGCTTTCTTCTTCCTTCAGATACTGACAATCAAATTTAAACTGTGTTTGTTCCTCTATTCTTCAAGTCGAATTAATTGGTTTTAGCTGATGTTCATGATATTCAGTAATTGACGAAAGTATTGTGGAAGACAAGTTTATCCATTTAAATTGAAAGATTGCTGGGCAAGTAGTGGCAATATCAAGCTGGAGAAACTACCTTGGTTTTTAAATCTTCATTGAATCTGGAGACCCTTTCACAGGATGGAAATATTCTATTTTTTTTTATATACCACAATAATAAAAACATACTCCAGTAGTTAATCCAGATTAAATCAAAGATTTATAATGTCTTAACATCATAATATGTTAAGTGGATGCCATGACAGGTTGCTGAGCTGGTCCAAAGTAAGGTCTTACTTAAAAAATATATACATATATATTTCCAAAAAGCTATCAAGAGATAACTTTTAATATCTTTAACAAGAAAATATACCTGTACACTATATCAAAGATAATGTTTCATTTTGGAGAAGATGTACTATGTAATGATTTCAGTTATTTTTTTTTTTTTGTTAGGCCCCCTCAAAAACAAAAAACAAAACAAAACAAAAACAGAATAATACTTTTAAATTGTTAAGGCATAGCAATAGTGAATTTTCCAAAAACAAGAGTTACAAGTACATTGAGTAATGTGTCAAACAAAATGAATCAATTCTTTCCTTTCCTTCTTCACAATGCCATAATTCCAGCATTGGACAACATAACTGTCTTTCTTTTTTTCTGTCAGCTATGACATTATCCTACCTATCCCTTTCATTTTTTTTTATATATATCTGCCTGTCTTTCTTCCCCTCTCCTCTTTCTCTTATCCCTTTCTCTCACTTGCTGTATATATCATCTTTATATGTTTATTATATACATATATATATATATATACATATGAAGAGTTTGTTCGCAAAAACCGATAAGTCCATATTTGCCAAATGGAGATATTTGCGATTAAAGATTAAGAAAAATAAAGAGAATAAGAAAATTTTTGCTTCTTTTGACCATAACTTCAAAAATGTATCTTTATATGTAGTGACCAATGTATCATTTAAAAGGTATTATTTTGTACATTATGACAGAGACGGCACTTCAAAATCTTCAAAAATGGACTTATCGGTTTTTGCGAACAAACTCTTTATATATGTGTATATATATATATATATATATATATATATATATATGAAGAGTTTGTTCGCAAAAACCGATAAGTCCATATTTGCCAAATGGAGATATTTGCGATTAAAGGTCAAGAAAAATAAAGAGAATAATAAGAAAAATCTTGCTTCTTTTGACCCTAACTTTAAAAATGTACCTCTATATGTAATGACCAATATATCATTTAAAAGGTATTATTTTGTACTTTATGACAGAAACCGTACTTCAAAATCTTAAAAAATGGACTTATCGGTTTTTGCGAATAAACTCTTCATATATATATATATATATATATATATATACACACACATGTATATATATATATATATATATATATATATATATATATATATATATATATATATATTGCACAATTATTTTCAGCATTGATTTAATAACTTTATCAAAAAATTGAAGACAATATTTTTGGAAACAAGATTGTCATTCTGTTGGTCTGTAATTGTCACAGTTGCCATGCCACGTACTGTTGTCTAAAATTATAGAAGTGGTGTATCAGCAAATCATTATTTGTCTACCTTTGTGACTTGTGCTGTCACGTGTCTGTGTGCATAGGGTTTGATACTCTCACATTTTGTTTGTTAGTTCTATGTGTTCTATCATCAATGCATTCTGACAATGCACAAAATCCATCAGTGCAAGGGTCAATGCTATTCAGTATTTAGAAGGATTCAGTATTAGTACTATACTATTCAGTATTTATAGGGATCAATTTGATGTCATTAATACTGAATACTTCTTGCTATCTCACTGCACAGCTTGCCCTGAATCCAAAGTTATTGTATCATAAGCACCAAACAAGAGGAACCATCATGTCCCAGTAGGTGTAGGGTAAATGGAGGAATGCTAAATGTACAAATGTAATGGATTGAAGATGTCGTAAGGCATTGGAGAGATGAATGAGTCTAGGTAAGCTGTGCAACTGAATTCTACTATTTCTCCGCCCAAATGCTATCTCCACATCATTCTGTCCCAAATTCTTTATACAAGGAAAATTATGACAAAAGATTTCTTGGGAGGAAAAAAAAAACAATTCCTCTTTTGTCAAACCTTTCATTCCGAACATGGGGCTGCAATCTATCCCAAATTTTGAGCTGACCATGCTTTACTATGTTTCAAAGACACTGTTTACTAGCACAGATATAAAAACACACCAAACAGGATACTATACATAGACATAAGACATAAGGACAAACTGACTGCTCTCACATACCAACTGACAATCAGAGAACCAGACAACAGAAGTTTAGAGAGACAGCCATGTCATGTATCATCCTCTTCATAACATTTGATGTCATTTAATACTCGACTTGAGCAAAATATATTCATATAAAACAAATGCTTTGGTATGACACTTAGCTATAGACAAAGCAAACAGTGACACAATAATTCCATACATTCAACAATACACACTACCATCATTTCTTTTTCTGACATTGATTTGTGACAGTTTTGAGAACAATTGTTGCTACATCTCATCAGAACTTCATCACAATTACATAGATCATCTGCCCAAGTATTACATATATTTCATATCCCTACCACCTTTTGACATATGAATCAAGACAATGATCAAACCCAATGGAAAGTATAAACTTAATCACAAATGAAAAGAAGATCATGGTACCAAAATGAGAAATTCAACTGCTCTCAAATTCAAGCAATACCGGCTTCATAATGCATTAACAAGGGAGTACATGCACAACACATGACCCTGTACACTGTAAATGTACAATGTAATGTTAAGTCTGTTTGTTGGTAATATGCTGAAGGCTTGACATGGTGGTGAAAAAGAAAATAGTACTATGCTATCTCCTTAGAAAAAAAAAAAGATCAACTGCTTCTTGTGCACTGATGCCAAAAAAAAAAAATGAAAGTTGAGCATACAGAAAATGAAAGGTTTGTTAAATCATTGTACATGTACTATTCAAAAGAAAGTGTATATGTGACACTAACATCAGCCTTATGTGTAACAAATCACAAGTTATATTTTGAATTTATCTATTCACCTGGACTACATATACTAAAGTAAGCTTGGTAATATTTAAGTTTGAAATATCCAAGTGAAAACCCACCTTAACCCCCTAAGACACATTACTTAATACAATTCTAATTTTTGTATGTTGTAAATCATTTTAATGATTCACAATATAGGACATATAAATACAGAAATATGTGCCATATACAAATTTATCATTCAAAAATACAGAGGAATTGGATTTCTGCTTCTGCTATGAGATGCATGTTAATTCCATACGTTTATCACATCTTAGTACAACATACATCATGAATACATTACAAAGAAACAAAGCTGATACAAAAATTGAAAAAAAAAAAACCAACAACAACAGCACAGCATCATCTGCACCACCCCATGATACAATGTATCTAGAACAGGAAAACAACTTACAATGATCACCCTCATTGGTCCAAACATATTAGGTTGCTGTGACAGGAAATGAAAGCATAATCAAAATGTTTTTGTGTTTGTGTTTGTATGAAGAGTGTGTCTCAACGTTGCAGAGGCTCAAACTCTCCCATTTTCGACGGGAGATCTCCCGCCGAAAGCCCATTTTTGCAAAATCTCCCGTTCTCCCGCTTGAGATTCAATTTCTCCTGCCCTGGCTCTGTGTCTCTCGCCTGTAATGATTTCTTACTTTAATTAGTATCATCGTACGTTGAAAAATAAGCCTTAGATACCACGAGAGAGCATCTAGAACCCTAGAGCTTCCACGGCCCTTAAGCGGGCCCTGGACCCCGGCTGCAAGGAACTTCGCGCTTTGCACTCTTAATGTGCGCTTCGCGCCTATCAAGTTGGAGTCTCCGATTTGCTAGGGGTTTCAGGCGGGAGAATCTCCAGATCAGAAGGTGCTTGGGGTTGGAGTCTCTGATGTTGTGTGATATGGAGGTACCAAAGTGCATTTATTTTGTTAACAATTGACTATGTAAGCTTTCATGTAGAACTAAAAACTCTTTTGTAAGCATGGCCCTACACACATTTCATGCAGCTCCTGCCATTTTTGTTTCAAGTGTGAGTACAAATTGAAATCATGACTTTCCCAGACATGTTTATCAAATCATGTTTGGCCAGTCATGGTGTTGTGGTATTGTCCAAAAAAAGTGTTGCATGACTGTGTGGATGCATTTGAAAGCTTAATGGTGTGACCTCTTAATCAAAGGGATTGTATAGTTTTGGTTGAGACCTAACTTGGGGTTTCTAACTTTTTTTGATGAGATCATGAGAAACCTCTTGTGAGATATGAAAGAGCATGTAATTCCAAGAGAGATTCAAAGTTTATTTGATGAAAATTGCTTTTGGAATGGCTGAGATATCCACAACAGACCAATTGTAATAAAAGGTGGGACCCACCTTTTACTAGGATCGCTTTGTTTTACTTTGTTTTTTAATGTCTCGGCCATTCCAAAACCGATTTTCATCTGATAAACTTTGAATTCCTCTTAGAATGGTATGCTCTGTATTATTTCATAAGTGGTTTCTTGGTATCTCGCGAAAAAAAAGTTAAAAGCCCAAATCCTCATCTCCGCCAATACTGTACCATCCCTTTAAAACATGATTGAGGATATACCATATGGTCCCTACCTTGACGTTGCATTCATTTCTGCCACGGTGCATGCATGTACATTTTATTGTATATACTAGACAATGCTCTTGCATGTATATGCCTCAAAAGTTACCTACTTGATAAATAAAGCCATAGAGATTGTGACACAGCAGTAGATCAGAAAAGTTTGATGTTGAATTGTGTGGACAGTAATTTCTGTGTAACTATTTCACCTTTAACATGTGTACATTGTACACATGTTTAACAACAGTGAATATAAAGGATGAATATTGTGTGAAGTTTGATGATGCATGTACGAATGTGTATATACCTCATAATTGAGCATTATGTATGTATGCATGTATATTTGTAGTGTATATGTATGTATGTGTGTGTGTGTATCCATGTACCTAGTATGTATACAGTGGTACATGAAATTATAGGACCAGGAGAGTGGCCTTCAGAATACACAGGTAATCTACATCTGACAAATAAGGTTGTTATCTACATGTACATTACTAGAGACTCACACCTTCATGATAGGAGATTTACTACTTTGAATGTGTCCAAAATCTGCATCGCACAAAATCACATAAAGCACCATAAAGATGTGCAGATCACAATCTCTTCTCCAAAACACTCACAGAACATCCTTGCCCAGTTGAATTGTTATGTCTGAAAAGAGACTTCACATCAGGCAAGCTTAGGCAATGATGTTATTTGAAAGTAGGCTGCAAATATTGGGCATACAGCAAGGTTTCATACAATTACATTCTAAAGGGAAAGAAGTCCACAGGTGACATAAATATTCAGGGACTGGGGCTAGTGTCATGGCTGTTACTGTCATTGCTTGAATAATCACCATAGTAACCATGATAATTTTATACCGTCACTCTTAATATCATACTTTTAGTAAATTTCCTTTCAAAAAAGTACTGCCTAAACTTAGCAAAATAATGCTGAAATATTACTTGAAATCAGAGGCACACATGAATTGGTAGTGATTATCAAATTGAAGAGATGTCCTCCAATATTCTTCCATTGTCAATATTATCAATACTAGCAATATCACAAACATCATTACCAAACTGTTTTCTTCCAATGCTAGAGTTGCACATGTACAATGTAACTTAACATATCATCACCATCATGATATACTATCCCTCCATGTTTAACAATACATGTAATTTGGCAAGAGAAAGAGAAAAAATAATTCATCTCATATTGACCAAGTACTGATGTGCTATTTGAACATTTGTGTATTTACAACAGGCTAGGCAGAAAACTCCATCCTGTGATAGTGTCATGGTATGACTCATAGCCCATGTTTGCCGCTCCCACCTTAGTGGCACAACTGTATGAATATCACAGGGGATAGAGAAGCATCTAATGAAAATGTGCTGCTCTTTAGCGGGAAGGAACAATCCTCTCTAAGTGCACAATCAAATTTCAGGGGAAACTAGATATATCGCTATGGCGACTGATATGCCTCCGCCATAATGCATGGTTCTCCTAATAGGTGTATAGTACAATGTCTTGACAATGTGTGATGACAGTTTCACACAATTGGCAAAATATTAAAATGACAGGTTTGACACAAATGTGCTGAATGTTCACTTTCCTAGAACTAGGTTCAATTGGATGAATGATTAAAATGTCAGAGTGCAGGTATTTGGGGAACTGATGATTTTTACTTGACTTTTGACCCTTTTATAAGTTTATGCATTAAGCAATTTTCAAGGTATTGAGAAAAAGTATAATTTCAGTATCAAATGGGAAAATAGCATTATCTAAACCTTTCGTTTGACCTTTGACCTCACAGTTCCACAGAGAATCACTGTTAGGTAGAACATGTATAAATATGTAAGTTTCATGATGATACCTTGATCTACTTTCGAGATATGGAGGAAAAAGTGCAATTTAGCACTTTCACTTGACCTTTGACCTTTTGACCTTTGGGCAAGAAACTTCCCCAAAAATGTAGGTAATACATGCCATACATCAAGTTAAAAAAAAACACCCTTCAGGCATATTGCATTTTAAGGATAGTGATATTTTGAGGAGTTGACCTTGACCTTTGACCCCCCTGACCTTTGACCCATGACCCCCAACTTCCCTAGATAATCACTGCCCATCGGTACAAGCATATATACTAAGTTCCATGAAGATACCTTGAACCATTTGCGAGATATGGAGAAAAACATGAAATTTCATTTTTTTTTTCACAAAATGACCTGTGACCTTTGACCTTTGACCCTGTGACCCTAAAATCCACACAAAGTATTATCCCCCAAGGATATACCCTCATACCAAGTTTGATGTAAAACCACCACACGGTTCTTGAGATATCGACAAAAACAAAACGGGACGGACGGACGTACGGACGGACGGACGGACGGACGGACGGACGGACGGACGGACGACCCGAAAACATAATGCCTCCGGCCACTTCGTTGCGGAGGCATAAAAATGACAAAGCCTATTGTAGCTGACAATAATGACACATAGAGAAATACACGTACATAATGTACAGTGTAGGTGCTTTAGGTAACTACAGGAATCCGATCCTTTTTTACCTTCCATCACTGTCATTCTATGAAAACAATGGTTTATATCTTTCTACCAAATGTTACTAATGGACATTCATACATGATGTCACAGTTGAAAAATGTAATATTTAGCCATGTGCAGTGACTTCTGGCCTTTGATGATTGTGGATTTTGTCCCAAATCCATTTAGCACATTTACACCTCATGCACGATACCTAGACCCGTACTAGGAAAATACATGGCACTATCTTAAATGGCTATGACAAGATGTGGGTGAGATGGATGGACAGACAGACAACCCCAAACATACTGCCTGCAGCAATGTAGGCATAAACATAATATTAACCCATTACATAAGTGATCCCCAAAATTGCATAAAGGCTTGACTGTACAGACTGAATCATTACAACACTGTCTACTGTTCATGATCCACACATATGATAACAATTATCACAACAGATGTCGTAATGGCAAAGCCATAGTCATCTGAGGGGAAAATAAGGATATCAATTTGATACACGGGGTAAAATTAAGCTGATTTTGTTAATTGCATTCTCTAATATGATTTTCTTTAAGACATGAGTACACAAGATCAAGCATACTTCATTTTCAGTGTTTTACCTCAAGAAAGTTTGTGCATGGTCCCTTCAGTACATTGCAACACTTCAAGATGTCATTGCTAGAGTGTGATATGGTGTTTAACCGAGTAGATATTCAATAATAAATTCTCACCACATACATGTAAGTAAAAGCATTTCTCTATTAGCACTTCCACCTTTCCTGATTTATTTTGCTTCAGGAAACAAACTTATGAAAGGGATCAAATTCAGTAATTCAAAAAATCCAACCAAATGTAGTGCAGGAATATTTTGTTTGCCTATTGCTACTGTTGGTTTATTTGTGGTACTGAATGAATTCAGTGCACCCAACTACTCAACTGCAGTGGCAAACACACCTTAATTTTCTGAAAATAAAGACAAGTTTTGGTAAGAACAGAAATATCACTGTTAGAATTAACCCTATTCTAACTGAGGGGGTCAAATTGACCCCCCCTCGACGTTTCGCGCCATGATTCCGCAACGCGCAAAGATTTTGCCGCGTCGTTTCATTACTTTCTTCATTGAAGTCTTCCACATATTTTGAGACCAAATTTGCGACGTCCGGGTGCACCATTCTGAAGTTACGCAATGTTTTGCATATGCATGTCAACCCGAAAACCACTTAAATTCATGATTTCGTGTGCAAATTCAATGCAAACTGTATTTTTTTATTTAATTGATATAAATTAGATTATTTCAACTCTTAACCATTGAAATAAATCAATTCTAATGTAGATAAGCTTGAAAAAGTGCCTCCAACAAATTTTGGCAAAAAAACAATAGAAAATAAAAGATCGAAAAAACAGTAAAATACATAAGAAATTAACAAAACAATAAAAAACAAAAGAATCTAATTTTGATTGTGCTATTTTTTTACGAGATAATTGTTTGATGTGTCTTGACGAACTCTGACACAAAAATTTAGCAATCCTTGAGTCTTTTTGATGGAGTTATAAGTGAAAATATGATTTCATGCGTTAATTTGCATAATTAATTTATTAAAAAATATGAAATCAACATTTTTCTATTGTATGATCATGTAATCTTGTAGTTGACATCCGGCTCTATGTTCAGGCAAAATTTAGCGGCGATCGCATGATCGGCGGCCGAGATCTGAAGGGGGGGTTAAATTGACCCCCCCCCAGTTAAAACTTGGTCGCAAATAGCCCAGTTAGAATAGGGTTAAAGTGTAGGCTGTGGATCATGCAATTTTGACTATTTATGCATGTGACATATTGCCTGCAGCAAATAATGAATTCATGCAGATGTGAACATTGGCAAGGTACATCTATTTCATGCTCGTTTCAGTCCATGGACTTACTTGAAATCACATACATGATACTGACGTTATTTGGGCCTGAATGTTGGCAATTTTTGCATTAAAGTGCCGACTCCAGGCATTGTGTGTTGTCATTTCACTTCAGATTTCTATCTTAACTCACTTAAATCATGATCCATATCATCTAAATTATAAACAGTTTGGCCCACAGCAGTTCTGAACAACATTAGATGTATTAAAGTCCATGCAGACAATGCCATCACTGTACGTTTGCCAATTACATTATGAGAGACAGCTGTAGGGCTGAACACATGCTTGTCATTTGTTGCATGGTGTGTTCACACCCTCATCTGATAGCACAACATAAATGCATAGACTGCACACTGTTCCCGTAATGCAAAGTGTCTGTCTGATCAACCAACAGACGTACGCTGTAAATACTACTCTTACAGGAAGAAGTGGACCTGTGTAAAGTAATTGGTCTGTAGCAATGAATTACCTGGTAATCAAAATTATGAAGCATCACTACCTAAAAACAAATTCGCATTACTTGGACCATCCTGTGTCGTTAAATCAAAATCTAAATCAAGGTACAAGGAGACAGACAGAACTGTGGGAACACAAGTGTTCAGATTTCATATGAACTTGAAGCACTTTTGCTTGTCATGCGGAATGCGAGTTTTGAAGAGAACCGAGTCCACACGGTACTGCGTGTAGAGCAGTGGTGTGTAGCCATACACCTTGGTGAAATACTGGATACACTTGTGTCGCTCCTGGAAATGGGAGTCATCCATAGAAAGTGCCTCGGGGCAGCCAGCACATCGGAATGTCCAACGCGAAGTGACCTGAAAGAAAGAACAATTGTTTTTGAACAGGACAACAGAATATTTTAATCATTTGGCAGGAATTAAATATTCAGGAGGTTCCATTTAAAGGGGAAGGCTAGTAACTGATCAGTGGGAATCAGTGGAAATGCTGGGAGATGATTGTTCCAATCCTTATGGGATTCAATCAAGAGTTCATTGTATATCTATTGTTGTGTGAAAATGATTTGCTTCAGAACGGTCTCATATTCAAGTAATGTGCAGATTAATGCTCCATCACTGACCAGGGACGCTAACCTGGAAGCATTAAACTGCACATTACT
The DNA here is from genome assembly GCF_040938485.1 of Diadema antillarum. Classification (NCBI taxonomy): domain Eukaryota; kingdom Metazoa; phylum Echinodermata; class Echinoidea; order Diadematoida; family Diadematidae; genus Diadema; species Diadema antillarum. The sequence goes on from NW_027271228.1 coordinate 387,951, forward strand.
TGAATATGAGACCATTCTGAAGCAAATCATTTTCACACAACAATAGATATACAATGAACTCTTGAATGAATCCCATAAGAATTGGAACAATCATCTCCCAGCATTTCCACTGATTCCCACTGATCAGTTACTAGCCTTCCCCTTTAAGTGGAATGTTACATATAGTGCTGCATTGTTAAACCTGTTTGCTTTGATGTAACATGTATAATCATAGCTCATCATTTGCTCACAAATGGTCTGCAAAATGAAGACAAGTGCATGAAACATATGTAATCCAGTCTGTTATGTATAAATGAAGACTGTGTCAATATTTTTCTACCAAGTGATGTGATGATAGGGAACACATCAATGCTTATAACTGCACTGATGAGTGCCATGGTTTCAAACCTGACAGAAATGCTAACTGCAGAATGTTCAATGTTTCGTTACTTTCTGTGACACACATATTCCAATAATGACAAACTGCAGTGTGTTATCAGCAATAATCATAACATTACAATTAATACACCATCACCAGCTAATTTTTCACTTTTCTTTTCGAGCTATTAATATACTTCATTGTGGTTATCATTTAATTGTCAAATACAACATATGATAAATTAACATATTTATCTATTAGATGTCAAATTAGGAAACTCTTTGCTGTGGTAATGGATGGGAATCAGGTTGTAAACATACCTTTATGGGTGGTTTCCTTGTGACATGGGAGACTAGGAAATTCATGGCGATGTCCTCACAGTTCATATACTCATCAACCTTGTCTCTGATTGGTTGAGGCATCATGTAGGAATAGAGATACATGTAGTACTGCAGATTGGGGAGGAAAACAACAGTTCACAACATCAGCATGGTTATACCTAGTGATGTTTGCAATAAGGGCAATTGTAATTACTATGACTTATCTATTCATCATCACTTTATCATGATCAGTTTCATTATCATCCATGAATACTATAATCTGCCACATTGTCAAAGTTCCTATCATATCATATACATCATCTCACAGCTACTGTAAAAGTGGAAATTTTCGCGGTGTTCAAATCTTCGCTCATTTCGCGCAACCAGGAACTAGCGCGAAAATAAAAGCACGCGAATATTTTTGCTTGCCATATGTGCCTGTGCGTGATGTCTTGATTCCGCGGAATTAAAAACACGCGAAACTCTTCCGACCCGGCCAAGCGCGAAAAATTACTCACGCGAAAATATCCACTTTTACAGTATACTATACATTGATTGTAGTTAGTTGTGGCAGTAGTACTTATGGCCGTAAATTGAATACATTTTTGTTTTCATGAATAATATGATATTAGCATATTACCTCCACATCTCAAATGAAAAGCTGGCCAGCAGTACTGTGTAACTACTAATGTGTCACCTATACTTTTGAATTCATTTCTGGCCATCCTTGCAAAGGAGTTGAAAAAGAATTCACCTTATCCTACGAGTAGGAACACAAGCCACTGGTATTTTTTCTAACATTTCTTTCTAATGTAGCGAAATATCTCTACTGTACAGCTGATGTGAGGAGGGGCCACTTTTCTCTATAGGTGAAAGATCCACTCCTGATCATGACCTCAGGAGAGCTACAACATGGAATCATTCAGAGTTCTGCTAGAATCCACTGGTGTCATTATAAATCTTTCCCCAAGTGAGAGTGAACCAATGCCCAACATTCCAACCAGCTGCTTGGAGTAAACTAAACACTCATCATTGTCACTCTTTAAGTGCATGATATACTGCCTGGCCCAGATACATAGACTGTAAACATTGCTTGAGGAAGGCACTTGAAGGAGAAGGCACTCTAACTGCTTATCACTCTGCCATGACTCACATATCACACACTCATTCTTTCCTCTACACCTGACCTGTAATCACACAACCTACTTTATGCTTTGCTATTGTCACATCTGTAATTGTCTGTGCTTCAAGATTCCACAGTTGTTTTGCATGAACTGCTAAAATTTACAATTATACAGAAGAGGAATGTTATCTAACAGTTCAAACTTTGGTACGCATGACTGTAATCTTTTCCCATTATTCTTTAAATTGTAATAAATAGGTACTATGTTTCAGTAGTTACAATATGCCAGCTCACTGACATATTCAAATTTATGGACATTATTACCATGAGGACCTCTAGACAGGCTTACTACATTAACCTGGTATATATTAAGCTACTGCACTTAGAATCAAGAGTTGCATGCATTGGTTGTTGCTGTGTTGTGGAAGTCTTAAGTGAGCTGTCTGGTTATCAGGGACGATCTTCATTACACAGTCATACACAACATTTTGGTATTAGTTAACAGATCTCCATGGGTCAATATCTTGAGCTACACTTGAAAATAGACTTTAATTTTCTCTGTGATTGCAATCTATACACCTGATGCCCCACTTGAATTTAGTGCTATACTTTCTGCATGACTTCTATGGAGTCACCAATATCTGGACGCAGGTTATGATCCAATATTGTTTTAATTGCAATCACTTGAAAAAGGAGGACAGATTTTTGCTGAATCTGGTAACAATACAAGACACCACAGTGGCTTGCAAAAATTTATGACCAAACAAACAATGCTTCAAATGTGACATACAGTATTTCACATTTCATATCAAGAATGTGGTGCTAATATTCATGGCTTGCATGCATGTGACCTCCAGGGAACCTTGTGTTAGTTGATGTCAATGGAAGCAGGAAGAAACCTGGTTAACACAACTGCTGACTTCTGTGAAAGGAGACAAGTTTAATTTCAGTGAAGAAGTCTTCCATATCATGAGTGACTTGTACTTGTTGACTGATAGTTGTATGGTACAGGGGTGATGTTGTGTTAATGTTGTGAATTCATAATGTCAGACTTACCAAGTCTCACGCCTCTAGGGTGAGACTCACACCTCAGGAGTCTTCCTCACACCTAGCTGCTCTCTCACTATGGCTTTTGGTATTTGTGTTTATCTTTGACCTCTGTTCCATTTACAAAATATGTGTTACTTTTCATTGATATCTGTGGATGCATGTTCCAAATACAATGCTGTATAATTTGAGTGGAAATGAAATGAAATTTACATGTTGTTGGAAACAAAATGTAATACAGTAATGCACCTACAAAACCAGTTACTACACATACAGGGGCGGATCCAGGAATTCCATAAAGGGGAGGCGCCTTTACAAAAGTAAATGGGGGGCGCATGCCCCCCCCCATTTTCCCTTTTTATTTCTTTCGTTTAAACAAAAAATAAAGAGGGGGCGTGCGCCCGGTGCGCCCCCCTCTGGATCCGCCATTGTAAAATGTACTACTACGTACATGTACAACATGAAATTCTATTATCCTGATGTATTAAAGCACATCACAGAGTTAATGCAATCATCAGTGCTAATGTGATCAATAATTACTCCTCGTTGTGATTTGGACCATGCTGTTTTAATACACACAGAGAAAATCAGGTACATTGCAATAATACCCTTGAACTGTGAGCACATGGGCTCTTGCTCATGTCAGTTTGCCACAAAACTTCTAATATGATGGCATCACTTACTAGGTGGGTGTGTCAAGATGTAGTAGACAGCACACTGCTTTCAATACAAGTATATGCAAGTTCCCCCTAACTTGTCCTTTTTACTAGACACTCAATACACGGTGCTCCTTTTTACCTACATGTATGTGTATGAATAAGCACTTGGGAGGAATGTGAATACTCTGTGTCTGAAATGAGCATATATTACTACATGTACACCTAAAACATGCCAGTGTGGCTGGAATAAGGTAATTTGGCATTTTACAGCACTTCAAGCATCACACATGTGGCATAAGGTTATCATTTAACAAACAAACAGACCACGGCAACTGGGGCCTGCATTATAGTGAGAGGGGAGAAATGCTACGATAGCAGACAGAAACGCCAGACCCATCCCGTCACACAATGTCTCTTCCTATCCCTAAGGCATGCAACAGATGATGAGTAGCAACCCTGGATATCAAACTACTTTCCCAGAGAGTGCACATGATTTTCAGCCACATGTGGGCAAGCACCTTAGCCAAGTACTGTATACACCATATATTTAGCAAGTCTAATTTTTTGCGTATTGAAAATTCCCGATGATTTTGCGAGTGATTAAATTCGCGATGATAGTGGGATAAAGTACTAACTGGAGTAATATATATGCGTATGTCACATTCATGTCGGGGTCAGAGTCAATATTATCGTGTGTCTTTAACCCCTTGAGGACGGTTTGATTTTGCTACAATACGCATTTCCCATAGACACCTACCCGAATATACTCGGGACTCGTCCTCAACGGTTTAAATTTGCCAACAGCACCTGACTTGCGAAATTTGCAAAAATAAAAACCTTGCAAAATATTTGGAGTATACAGTACATTTTCTCCTGAATAAAATAATGCCTGGATTTGCTATTTACCACAGGATCAATGGCTAATGGTATCAGTCCTAACTAGAAATGTCTCTATGGTGACTGGTATGCCTCTGCCATAATGCATGGTTCTCCGAATAGGTCTACAGCACAATGTCTTGACAATGTGTGATGACAGTTTCACATAACTGGTAAAATATTGAAATGACAGGTTTGTCATAAATGCATTGAGTGTTCACTTTCCTTGAACTAGGTTTATTTTGGATGAATGGCTGTACTGTCTAAGAGTGCAGGCATTTGGGGATTTGAGGATTTGTACCCAACTTTTGACCCTTTTATAAGTTTAAAGAAGAAGTGAAATCTAGCACTTTCACTTGACCCTTGACCTTTTGGCAAGAAACTTCCAAGAGAATATGTATTGGGTAATACATGTATACACTTACAATGTAGTTTCAAGAAAAAAATCCTGCAGGCATTTCATAGATAAGAGAGAAATAATGATATTTTGATGAGTTGACCTTGACCTTTGACACCTGACTTTTGACACCTGACTTTTGACCCATGACCCCTACATTCCCTACATTATCACTGCCACTCAGTACATGCACATATACTGTAAAAGTGGATATTTTCGCGCGACTAATTTTTCGCGCTTGGCCGTGTCAGAAGACTTTCGCGTGTTTTTAATTCCGCGGAATCAAGACAACAAGTACTGGAACATATGGCATGCAAAAATATTCGCGTGCTTTTATTTTCACGCTAGCTTCTCGTTGCGCGAAATGCGCGAAAATTTCAACACCACGAAAATTTCCACTTTTACAGTACTAAGTTCCATGAAGATACCTTGAAATATTTGTGAGATATGGAGCAAAAAGTGAAATATTTACATTTTCACTCGACCTTTGACCCTTGACCTTTGACCTCATGACTCAAAGCTCTCTCTGGGGAATCTTTATTTGGTAGTTCATGTATACACCAAGTTTCCAGAAAATACCTCCAGGCATTGCACAGATATAGGGGAAATAGTGAAATTTTGAGCATTTGACCTTGACCTTTTGACCTTTGACCTTGAGCATGTGCACCCAAAAGTTGTTAGGCACAACTTCACCCACTCATACATATACATGCCAAGTTTCATTAGGATACCTCTAACAGTGTTTTAGATATGCTGTCCACAAAATTGATTACGGACGGAAGGACGGACGGAAGGACGGACAACCCGAAAATATAATGCCTCCGGCGACACTTCGTGGCGGAGGCATAAAAAGAAAACAACTTCCATGAGAGGGAGAGATTCCTGAAATGTCTCATCAAAAATTCAAGCAAAACTAGAAATACCACTGAAGGTGATTAATACACCCCATCCCCATTGCCTTGTGTGAGTAAATTCACATGACGTCTCACTTGCTACTGGGCTCTCAGGGGAAAAAAAGAATAAAAACTACATCCATGAATCTGAATCAGTGACGATGCTTGTCTGTATTTTGATCAATCTACTTTCTACTCATTTTTCCTCTTCTCCTGCTTTAATTCTACTGCTTTCAATGAAATAATGTACCCCTAGGGGCACATGATTTCTCCATGTACAGGCACTTCAGATGATATCCACACCACCCTTTGCATTCCTAGCTGACTTAGGAAATTTCTTTTCATGGAACTCTCACACAAGCTCTGTTTATCAATACTGCAAGTCAAGCAGTATATTGTAAATTTCTACATGGAAAGTGGAAGATTGTTAACATACCAATGGAGCAAGTAAGGTGAGAACATATCACATGCCCTCATAACCCCTCCATGGAGCAATCCCAAGATGATAAGTGATAACACAATGGAATGTGTGAAAGCAATACAATCTTCTTCACACTGTTTCGCATTTTCTTTGAACACATGAAATGTTTTGGAGCTTTACTAAAGACAGCAATAAATGACCAAGATGAGAAATATTCATTAAAAAACAAACAAACAAATAAATGCCAAAGCAACAGTGTGAAAGCTGGCCACCTAATCAACAGTTTTGAGAAAATGTGCTCAGATTGGGCACAGTATGCATCCAAACTGGTAAATTTAAATGCTCCAGCAACTTGCTCTACAAAAAAGCGACTAGTTTTGTATTTCAAAACATCATTACACCTCAACATAGGAGATATAATGAAATGGGTCATGCATTTCTCTCATGTCTCTTTTAGTGGGAAATTGTAAAATGGATGTGGCTGGAAGCCAGGCTAGCTATGTTAGGGTTATCAGCTGTCCTGATAGCAACCAATACCACAACTTACACAGTCAGACATGACCACGTGCAGACATGTGTGACGGCATGCTGGAAATATGCCATAGGCCACACACAAGAGGTGCCTCCATTGCCCTTTAATGATGCTTTTAAAGGTTGCACTTTCGGCATAAACTTCTCAGCCATGCAATTACATAACAGGGCATCAGCAAAGAAGATGAAACAGAATCATTTCAATAATAAATATCCTGGATTTTCCTTGGGGTTAGTTTAAATAAGGCTATACTGAGGTGTGAATTTTGTTTTCAATTTGTCTCCCTCTACATATGAAATTTGTAAGATTGCAACTGCTGATCTGTAATTTAGCAAACACGTCGGAAAAAAGGAACCAAATTTTATCCTATCTGTCACATTGTCACATCATATTCATTATATTGTTGCCATATTTCCATCTGAGTATGTGCACTTTCATCATATGAAAATAAATGTAATAAACATGAAATATACCACACATTATAACAAATGACCACATCTGAGGCTGTTGTTTTTTACCTACTATGGGCAAGTTTCTTCCTTAACTTTGTCTTCAGTTGTTCTGCATTTGAATGATGTCACAATTTCAACCATTATCACTGACATGGTATGATGATTCCATCAACATATGAATATATCACCCATCTCCCAACAGCAGTCATGTTTACACAATGGGCAACATGCACTCTTCTTCATTCACTGAGTCAGGACCAGAGGGCATGGAAGACATCTAGGGAGCTATCTCAGAGCAGAGGAGAATGGATGCAGGATTTTGCCAGGGTAACCTGATGCAGTGATGCATGGCACGTTCCCACGAGGGCAATGTCCCTTTAAGGAATGGCGGATATCTCTCACAACTCTTAATCATCCCTGGAATGCATTAACACCTGTTTTGCATTGCATCCCTCCCACTATATATCCTCACACTGCGGTGGCAGGATGACTGTAGCATATGTGTGCATTAGTTAATAGCAAATGCTCAATGATGTTTGCAATTTGGACTGGGGTCCATGTTCAGCAATTGCATCCCTGCCACCTATACCAGACAAGACTTTACATCATGTTTTCATGAGAAAAGGCATACATATATATGCACACTCAGATATTCTTTGATGCTGACTCAGCAAGTTTGCTTTCTATAATTCATTAGCCAATTACATATTATGCTACTGTGAATTCATATCATGTTCATCCATATTATTCACGCCTGTGTGGAGATTGTGCAAAGAACTATATTTGATTTGTTTTTTTTTTTTTTTGGTAAAGATGCAAGTGAACGTGCATTGGTGTAATGGTGTACAGCATGGTGTAGGCCTATATGGCCTGGTGTGCCCAGATCAGAAACACTAGCTACTGAACTCATCTTCCTCCTAGTGTTTTAGGGCAATACTGTAAAAGTAGATATTTTTGTGCGAGTAATTTTTTGTGCTCGGCTGGGTAAGATGGGATTCACATGTTTTTAATTCTGGGGAATCAAAACATCCTCTACTGGAGCATATGGCAAGCAAAACTATTTGGGTACTTTTAATTTCGCACTAGTTTCTGGTTGCACAAAATATGTGAAAATAATCACTGTTATCCTTTCTAACTCTAGCAATCCCTTTAGAACATCATTGCAACCCTTTCCATCATCTTAAATAAAACAGGCATTACTCCTTTATGTGAAAGGCTGTTTGATTGGCACTTATGATAACATTTATCACAGTCAAGAGACTTTTAAACTCAGCCTTTTTTTTAATGTTTCTGGTGGCTTCTGCATGTAGTCTTCCCACTATCTCCCACTCCTCTATTTTACATTTAATTATGCACAAGTCTGAAGCAATATCCTGCCTCAAATTTTGCAAACTTTCTCATCGCCCTGTGTGAATTCAAGCAAACCTTACCTTATGAATAAAAGCAGCACCAGTTAATACCATAGACAGCTCACAGGAGTAGTTGGCACTGTAGAGAAACCCATTCCTGTAGTTGAGATCCCAGGCGTGGTAGCGCCCCGGGAAGCCCACCACACGATCTCTCGATTCCCTCCAGACTCTGTGCAGTATTGTCAAAGAAGGATTGCGGGTACAACTAATGGTATGTGGCAAATGAGTTGATGGATGGGGAAGGGAGGTTTACTCTTCAAAACACAAGCCTAATACATTATGCAACTTTCAAAACCCAGTACATTAGTTCCTGCGAAATACAATACTGTTTAGAGAAAAGTGCACTTGACTGATGTCAAGGATAAAAGAGTACACGTAGGTGTAATGCAATCCACTTTATCACCACAGCTTGGTGGTAACCAATGAATAAAGGATATCAATTTGCTAACCAGAACATACAAGTACTGCTTACAATCATCTAAATGTTGTTTACTGAAGTCAAAATTGCCACAAACAGTGGGAGTGGCAACAGGGGTTGTTGTGTTAACTTTGCATATATTTGTTTACAACTATGAAGTAAAGCTTGCATGGGGGATAAATAGGTGATTAAGACTGGTGATTGCAATAAAAAATCATTAGTTTTCTTCACTCTCTAGCCATCTAAAATACTGCTTTTGGAATGATAATTCATATGATAACACAAATCAGTCTATCTGAGATCACATGTGATAACTGTGTGCGAAGGGACGCAATTTCATCTTAACAGCATAGGTCAACATCTTCACTCTTGGAACTTAGAGGAATATATCACTGCCCACTGACAAACCAGGGTATGAACTGTTTTGAAATTTGACACATCACTACAAAGCACCATCACTCTAAGTCTCTGAAAACTGAAACAAGAAGTATGAGAATGTGTCCAGCTACTGAGGCTGTCCTACTTTGACTAGCACAAAGGAGGAACTGTAACTATAAATCTCTTTTTGACATCAACCTGATTTGACCTTTGACCCACCTGAAGCCAAAGAGGATCTCATCATGACGGAGGTGAGCATCATCATCCAGAGACAAGATGGCCTCCGTCTCGATTTCATCATAAGGCAAGAAGCGGTTGTTGAGGCTGTTTGCAGAGGTCCGAACGACCTACACCAATATAGAGAAACAAGAACCAGGCAGTTGTCATGTTGTGAGTGATAAAAAATACCCCACAGATACTATCTGGACATGTTTTGCTGTGTTTTCAAGTTCTCACATGGGAAATAACAGCACATGCAGGGCAGGCAATTCTCCCTGAAAAATCCAATATTTCTTGCTGTCCTGACAACAGAATGAGAGAGAGAGAGAGAAAAAAAAACTCTCCATGATTTGGGAATCATTTTTACCCATTGAGATGCATGCAGCATACATAAGTTACCTGAAATCTCCCTGATTTTGATGTATGAATATTGGTAGCCCTGCAGATGGCTTGAATTACGCTATGCACAGTACTCCTGATAGTGATTGCTGGTGTTCTTCCTTTGGCGACTCCTTCAAGAAACTTGGCAGAACACTCTGTATGTTGAGTAGGTTGACTGTCCAACATCAGGAGCATGCATAGTAAATCTGTCAAAAACACTTAAGTTGCCAGCTACAAGTTATGAAACTTTGAATCGAGGACATGCAATATTTCTAGAACAAGAGACCCGGGGGTCACGCGCTCTGAGTATCGCAATTTCACCTTCCATGCATTCTTGCACACTCTTACCTGAGAACATTGGAAACTTAGGTCTGCATACGGATCCTCCCCCCTCAACTCCAGGGTGGGGTGGGGGTGGGGGGGGGGGGGGCAGGCAGCCCTGGATCTGCAATAAACAAACTTGGAACTAAAGTCATCAATGTACAAACTTGTGGTATTAAACTTTGCTTTATTTCTGGTTCTAGAGTAGAAGATTTTAAATATTCCTCAATGTGGGGGGGGTGGGCCCCCTAGTGGCCCCCAAGAGGGACATGGTGCCCATTTGAAGGAACTGAGATTCTATCCCCCTAGGGATGCTACCTGCTAAGTTTGGTCAAAATTCATCATGAGGTTTTCAAGAAGATGAATATGTACAATTCAGGCTCCAACTGTAGGACTTCTCCCCATCCCCTCTCCTGGGTCCCGGGGGGACCCCTGATTCCGCCAACCCCATGAACAAACTTGAAACTACAGTCATCAATGTACTAACTCACAGTATTATCTAAGCCCTATCACTTCTGGTTCTAGAAAAGATTTTTAAAGATTCCTTAATTTTAGGGGGTTTGGGCACCATGGGGGCCCCCAGGTGGGCCATGGTGCCCATTTGAACAAATTGAGATCCTATCCCCCTAGGGATGCTACCTACCAAGTTTGGTGAAAATCAGACATGGCGATCTCAAAGTGAAGATGACAATGTACAATTTAGGCCCCATTAGGACCCCTCCCCTGGGTCCCAAGGGGGGCACCCCTGATTCCCCCATGAACAAACTTGAAACTACAGTCATCAATGTACTTACTCATAGTATCAACTAAGCCCTATCACTTCTGGTTCTAGAGAAAATGTTTTTAAAGATTCCTTAATTTTAGGGTGTTTGGGGCCCCTGGGGCCCCCCAGGTGGGCCATGGTGCCCATTTGAAGAAATTGAGATCCTATCCCCCTAGGGAAGCTACCTGCCAAGTTTGGTGAAAATCGGTCATGGGGTTCTCTAGAAGAAGATGAAAATGTAAAAAGTTTACGCACGACTGACGACGGACGACGCACGCCGGACGCCGGATGAAGAGCAATCGCAATAGCTCACTTGAGGTGAGCTAAAAACACAAAAATTCCTTCTTTTGAATCAAAATGTTAAAAAAACCTTTGCTATTACACACTTCTTGGTGAAGGTGTAATTTATGTGTGTGTGATTGGAGGTCTCATGAGAGAAAAAAGACCAAGGTACAAACCTTAATGGGTACATGTATTTCAGGCCAAACAAGGTCAGGTGAGGGGGCTGCAGGAGCATTCCATACTACAAGGACCTGATGCAACAAGAAGGAGAAACAACATGAACCACAGAATATGAAAAATACATAATTATACATATAAAAAACAGCATCTACAAACACTACAAGACAAGCAGAAAAAAACAATTATTTCATTATCATATTTTGTCCAGTTTCACTTATTTTGTGTAAAGATAGCAGTAGCATTCTGACAACTCATATCTTGGGAAAGGATGAGACTTATCTCTGAATATTATGCCAAAGGTTTCTTTTTAAAATATGTAACTACATGCACATGTCTATTGTCATGTCTCTAAAAGCTACACATTTATATCTTGTGCTACATGATTCAATCATCAATAAGGAATCCATAATTTCAACCTTGTGGTTACAATGACTGGTTACTATTAATTGATAGACAACAAAAATTTTTGTCTGGGTCACTTATACCTCTAGGAATTCCAGGAAAAAAAAATGTCTTCATGGCAACAGATGCCATGGACAAGTCTTTTGAAGAATTGTGGAAGCAGAAGCAACTTGCAAAAAATTTGTAGAGAATTTGTGAAAAGTTGCCAAAATACCTTGTTTAGAAAAGGCAATCCCATGAGCCTCTGTAAGGAGTTCATGAGCACAGCCTCCCTTTCGTAGGTCAGCATGACCACTGTAAACTGCTCCCTTGGGACGTTCCCTCCAAGAGATTCCTGGAACTCTTTTCCCGAGCCACCAGCACCTCCTCCGATGGGGCGGAAGCCAAGTGTTGATCCAAGGAACTTGGCATCAGAAGGGACTACAGGGTCAAAGGGTGTGTAAGGGTACAAGTACTGTGCTCCTGGAGGGTTATTCCAGGTGAAGTAGGAGTCCATTGCAATGGAAGTAAAGTTCCTGAGGAACTTTGGGGACGAGAAAGGTAACTCAGGGGCTGGGAAGACATCATCGGACTCTGGGTACATCTGCTCTGCTCGTTGTGTCTTCTGAGGATATTCCTCAGAGAAGATCTCTCGTGCTTTCTCCTCAGGAGCAACATTAGCTGGGATTCCCAGTCTAGTCCGTAGGGTTGCAAGGATACCATTTATAACAGAGTCTGTATTGGACAGGTACGTTGTCCAAAGGAACCAACCCTGTCTCCTAAGCTTAAGAATGTCATTATCCTGGATTGTTTTCAAATAGAAATAGAGCTCTGTCACTCGAGAACGTGGAAGAACAATCGCTGCTTCTTTCCATGAAATAAACTCACTAAAGGGTAACTGCATGTGTTCGCCAACAATGATGGGTATTGCACCAGTTTGGAGAGCCTCAAAGAGACGGGTGTAAAAAGTTGTGGAAGATACTACATGGTCCCCAGGACTTAAAAGAAGTGCATACGTGGATTGCTTTAAGAGTTTTAACCGCTCCAGCTTATTGCTGCACAGCTTCCAGTCTGAGGCATCAAAACCATCCACTGCTTTAAAGCTCTTACAGGCAAAATCAAGGTGGACATTGTCATCTGTCAAAGACTTCAATTTGTCCAACTCCTGGATGAGAATATCCTCTACAGATTTAGTCCTGTCTACATCTTTAAGTCTCCTACTCAAGGGAGCAGTGTCCCTGTCATCTACATACTCCTTTTGCAACATGGTTTGAGTTGGTTTTGATCCCTGATATGTGATTAAATATTTCCTTCTGGCTGGAAATTGTAATGGTACATCCTTCCAGTTTGTCTCTGAGCTTAGCCCAAGTAACATAGGGGCAATAATATCAAAGCCTTGTCGAAATTGCAAGTCTGTGAAAGGTGTCTGCACCACTATGGCACGTCCTGTGTTCACGTTCTGAAGAATGTTGTGAGTGGAAAGACTGCGCACCAAGTGCAAGAGGAGATGATTTCTGCCATCGTGTCTCCAATATGGCAATTTATGCAATCTGGTCTCTAAGTCAAGGCTACTTGTAGTCCTACCCTGATCCTCAAGGTCACCAACTAGCACAACATATATACATGCCATATTGGCATCACGTGTTAGATAAGTACTTCGTCCAAACGCATTGGTGACAGTTAGCTTAATCGTTGCATCTAATTTGTTACTGTCTTGCCACAGATCCTCAGGGTGATACACATACACAGGGAAACGAGATGTAAGCGAGCATCGCGAGTAATCAAAGCATGTGTGTTGCCTGCACCGTCCTGCTGAATTTGGAGGTTCGATGTCTCCACTATCCTCAATATTTGGAAGAATCTGGAAAGGTGCCGAGATGTGGCGCAGGCTCCGTTCCACAATCTCACTCTGATCGCGTATTGTCTGTTGAATCTGATCCTTGAGGCGGTCCCGCTCTGCAATGGCACTGTGCACCTCAGACTGAGCATGATCCAGCTGCAGGGATAAGCGTGTGACCTGTGCCTGCAGCAGCTTTCTCCTCTCCTCCAGCTGCCGTAGCTCTGCCTGCACTGAGCTCTTGATGCGGTACAGTTCAACGATGTGGGCCTTCAGCTCGCTTGGCTTCAGCGCCACCATTTCATCCACACTCATATCCAGGCTCCTCTGATCCTGCACATCCAGATCAGAGTTGCTGAGGTAATGGTGCGTCACGAATGGCAGTACGATCAGGATTACAAAGAGTATGATGATAAGACGGGTAAGGTGCCCACTTCGTTGTAGCCATGCTGCAAACGAGGGATTGCTGGCTGTACGTGGGGGCAGTAGTTCCTTCTTACTCTGGTACTCCATTCGCTGACCTGTCCCCCAGAGGGGGTGTGGTTCATTATACATCCTCACGCTGCTTTCTTGACCTTCCCTCCTACTCGGATGTGCATACGACAACACTATGCTGTCTTACACATCCTTGCATTATGCTGATACATTATGACAAATATCATTTCCAATTACTTGCCCACATGTAATCTTACAACAAAACTCAGCAACCTCATTGTAAACAGTACAAGTATGCTCCCTTCCTCTAACAGGCACTTACACCTATGTTGGTGTGACAAGTGTTTCCTCACAGTTTCTTATCTCTGCAACGATAATGCACTACATCACAAGCAAATAGATTCCTCTCCTCTGTTTATACTATCACTTGGCACTTCCCAGACTCACGAGGGCAGGCTAATCTTGATGGCTCTGCTCCAGATTATTCCCCAGTGACAGATTGCACACAGCATCTCAATGATGAGGATACAAGAAACGTGACAGCAAACCTATAGAAAATAGGACTCTTAAGAAATCTTCCCCTTGTTCACACTTATCAGGCAGATAGTTACCCACTACAGATGAACTTATAACAGATCACTGATGAAAGGTTTTACAAGTGCAGTGTGAAAAGACCTTGCATCACTGCAGGCAATAGCAGGCATGTTCACACATTATCTTTGCATCTCACAAACAAAGTTTCATATTTCTATTGAAGTGTGCCATTGGAATTGATATCTTTCACACAGTATGCAAACTTCCTGTTTATCCTACACTACTTGAACAGTAGGCTTCTTTGTCAAAGACTTCTTACCACTACCTCATTTAGTGAAAATAATTTATATGAAAAAATAAACCATGATACAGTCATGCACCTTCACATGGGGAATGCAAGACACTTTAATATCTGCAAGTCTTGTTTTCTGCTGTGACCGGATAGTATAGGAATCAGACACAATCAATTCAAATTTAGGATTTCTGTTTTGAAGGTGAACTGTAAAATTATTGGTGCACCGTGCATTTATAGAGTTACTGGAACTACAGACCCACAGATGTCTTGACAATCATTTGTTATCTACCCAAACTAAACTGTATCTCTTATGGGTATGTTATTTAAATTGAAAAAACAGAACAAAATGAAACAAAACAAACAAACATAATGTACGTGACATCAAGCATAATATTCCCAACAAAAAGATGCAAGTGACCTTTTGTCTAGGTTCTCAGACCTTTACTTAACAATAACACTCTTCAATCTGGCACATTCTTTAAGTCATGGAAGTATTTCATTCCTGAAATAATACAGTTGTGGAAAAATATTACGTAGCCGAACCTGCAGAATTGTTGAGATTTGATCTTTCATCTAGCTTCATTACATCTGACATTTCCTTGCAGAGTATGACCTTTCTCTGTCGTATCTAGTACATACAGGGCAATTCAATCTGATCCGCCCTCTATTGTAACCAATAAAAGGTTCTTGTTCAGCCACACACAGGCACTTCACCGTTCAAATTTAACTCCTTCTGGACAGTTTTTCCCTTTTTAATCACAAAGAAATTGAGTTGCCAGTGAATTTTACCCATACAAATAAAAGGTGACAAACAATATTTTAGACTCTCTACATGATGTTGACACTGTGATCATATGAAATTTTGTTTGTCTTTGATAATACTAATAAACTTGAATTGTGGAAGTGCAAACTCTGAAGCAGCAGATACTTCCAATCACATTACAATTTATGTTAAAGAATCTAAGTTGAGTAAATATGTCAACATCCAATCAGCAAGGCAATGTGATGACAACTCATACCAAAGCTTGTGTGAGGTGGAACTCAAATGGATCTGATCCTATATTCTACAAGTTTTAAGCACAGATATCTGTGTAACACCCAATAGCTGCTTTGATTAAATTAACTGGAACAATTCTGTTCTCTACACATTTCCTGCTCTCAACATTTAAAACACTTTGCAGGGAACACGAGATAGCTTGGCAACGGTCCTCTTTACATTGCCCTGTGCCCTTTCAAATTCAATCTTCTTCTACAGCAACAAATAAATCACCATCAAGCCAGCGAAAGCAGTTGCACTCTGAAGATGGCTGAGCCTGGAAAAACAGACCCTCACAATTTGATGTATTTTGGGTAATCAGTGCGTAATGAGTCGATAGTCGCTTCCTCCGTGTCAACCGCCGAATGTGGAATTTCCTGGGAAATCTGTTTACATTAACGTTCCGCTACCGTGAACTGGATTAAGTGAAGGGTGGTTGCGCCGTGACAATATGAAAGATAGAAAAGGAGAAGTAGGAGCCCTGAGTGGCTCTGTCTCATCCGGTCCTAGCTTAAAAACATCTGTCCTCAGATGGCAATTAAGTCTGCCTAGGCAATGATTTTGTTTTTGTTATTTTTCTCTCCAAGTGCTTTGATTTCATGCTCCGATTGATGTGTGAGCACCACGTAGAAGAGTCTGTGCACGTTTCTGGAATTAAGAGACAAGATGGGGTAGGGCGAATTGGCAGGAGATATTAATATCTGCTGATAGTTAGCTTCGGGTCAACAACAATCAAGTGTTACATTGCATGGAAAATCCTCTTCTTCTCTCAATTGCTGCCTTACTCTGTAGATGCTGTTCAAACTTTGTAAGGCTAAGAAGTTATTTCACTGTGATTGCAAGGTGAGGTAAAATTAAGATCATTTTTTTTTTTTACTGACAATTATCAAATTTCAGCAACATCACTGATTTACAGCAAGGATGAACACAAGTAAAATATCAATGCTGATGACAAAAATATCACCTAAATTTATGCCTAACCTTTTTAAAAAAAAAAATCTGCATATTGATGTGCTTTTGATTCATTGTTGAATACCAATATCAATTCTGCATGTGAAATCCTCATTCTACATTAATATACTTGTTTGATCACAAACACATCCCCCCATACACATGCATTGATACGAATGGAAGCGTCCACCATACACAAAATCTGCATGTTGATGTCTACTACTCAACAACAAAAATCAAAGAACCAAAAGTAAACAAGCTGAGACTTACCTCCCTCTGCTTGCAACCACTCACCAGGACCACACAGCTCTACTCCCTGCAGGATAAAGCATGGGACTGATGAACATCATCCAGATCTGTCAATGAAAAAGAGATAATGGTTGATCAATGTACTGGGGCAGCTCATATAAATCACATTCAGTCTTCGCAGCTAATGTTCAGGGCCTCTTTTATCACCTGTACCGTGGAGATAACGAGGGTTGCAGTGATTAGCAATTCAGTCATAAATGTGGAATGCGAGCAGGTCAGT
This sequence comes from Diadema antillarum, assembly GCF_040938485.1. Taxonomy (NCBI): domain Eukaryota; kingdom Metazoa; phylum Echinodermata; class Echinoidea; order Diadematoida; family Diadematidae; genus Diadema; species Diadema antillarum. The sequence goes on from NW_027271228.1 coordinate 405,378, forward strand.
TATATATCACACTTACAGACATTATGAGACAAGTGACTTTAGTATGTGGGGGATGAAAGCAATCCTCACAAATTGTAACTTTCAGTGAACATTGCTCATCAGTACAGGGGAGGGGTACGACGGGAAGAGGACGTTATTTTTTTGTCTTACTTTATTCTGATTTTCATATAGTAGCAAAGATTTACCCACAAAAAAGAAAAAAAGATGAAATATTGTGACAGGGAAAGCTGTTTTCCCCTTCTTTGTTGCTTGAAGCAATTTCAATGTAGCATTATTACTAAGAAAACTACTCATATAAAGAGCATTGCAGACTAGCAAGCCTAAATTTATTCAACACTTGGAGCTTATCATATTGTTCATCTAAGCTCCTCTCTCGACATATTAATCCCTTACCCCTGCATCGCATAGCGAGATGGCTATCAGTGAAACGTGTCAAATCTTGGCATTAGCTTATCAAAATTAATGCATGACACATTTTCATATTTGTTAAAGTATGCACAGCAACCCAACTGATGATGAAAGCATTTCATCTTTCATGCTATTATCACGAGCACAAACTAAATGTGTAGTGTTTTTCTTGCATAATTTCATTACAGTAAATGATACAGAAGTCATGGGAGAAAGATTTTGCACATGAATGGACTCTATTTTTTTTTTTATGGCATCAAAAGTTTGAATTAATTTATAGATGGTGTGCTCATGTGACTATTCTGTACAATGTATTTTGTAATTGACAGAAATTTAAGCCAAATAAACAACACAGAAATGAGGTATTACATTTCCAACTTCAAATGCGAAGCTACAGACTACCGGTAAAATGTGAAGAAATCAGTCTCACTCCTATTATCGAAATGGAGCAGTTTTGTTTTTTAATTCAAATAAACATAAAATGTCAAGGGAACTCTGATTCTCTTTAAGACTTTATTAATTGCATCTACTTGGAAAGACTTACAGCATTACAATTTCATTCGTAAGTGATATACAATTTGTATGTCTCTGACAAAACCTACGCATGAGAGCGTGCACAAATGATCAACCCGAGACAATACATGACACATCTGTTTGATGTAACCTTTATTAATGGTGAGTTTGCAGTATATGTATAATGCGCAGTAATAAGATTCCTCCATCCTTCAAGTCTCTTCACACAGAATTGATGGCAGCATGACATAACAAATGTGTCAGATATGCTCAACAATGACCAGGGGGGCATTTCATGAAGGAACTTGGATAAAAGAAGGATAAAATGTCCGACAAGTCAATTATATCCGACAAGTTCAGAGAAATCAGCCAATCAGACTAAAGAATTTCTCAAAACTTGTCGGATATAATTGACTTGTCAGATATTTTATCCGACAAGTTCCTTCTTGAAATGGTCCCCAGGAAACTCACTTTCCTTTACAACTACCATATGCATCCTTGTAACTATGACTCACAAGCCTGTATCCACACTGCTACTGGCACAAACTGATGTAATCATCACTCGAGGCTTGACAGGCATATGAATCTACTCTCTTCATTCAAGTGCCATCACCTTCTCATAGTACCACTAGCCCCAACAACTTAATGCTGATCCATAATGCTGACAACATATGGATGATGATACATGAGTACTGACGATGGTAGCTATGCCCCATTTTTGTTTTTCATGTGTAAAAGCCTCTGTAATTGTGTTTTTTTTAAAAAGAAATGGGACCCTATTAAAGGATAATTTGCCCCAAACAATACCGATATCAAATAAGACAACAATAAATCTTAAACAAATCAAACATTATTATTTACATTGTTATGAAATACAAAGTCTCCATGAGGGAGTTCATAACAGATATCTCCAGGGAAAGCATCTACATCCAAATGCTTCTGCACTGTACCAGCAAAGGCAAACGATTTCTAAAACTTGCATTTCAATGCAGAGAAGCCAACTCTCCTGCCATACTAACAATTTCACAATTACATAATGCTACGATCTGTGCAGCCTCCTGTTTTCACTCTTGGCCCTAAGCAAGTCTCTGCTAAAGAGATAAATGTGGAAGGTGGCAAGTTTCTCACTTTATTGGAGGCTGAGGTAATCAAATAACATACCACATGTCCCTCCTCTATCTCCAATGCCCTCTTCTTCTCAGGAGGAGACACAAAATGGATGATATCATAGTTTCTGTAACAAGCTCTTACAGTACCAAGGCCTGCACAGTCCAATCTGTTGTTTACTGTGTATCTGAATGTGTGTGTGTGTGTGTGTGTGTGCATGTGTGTTTTCTCTTATTAAAACACTTTTACAACATCTGAAAGCTAAAACTTCCAGGATGAGTCGCTATATTTAGATTGTAAAATAACCCGATCTCTTGTGTTATACCATGGAGCTACTAACAGTGTTAGTAGCTCCATGGTTATACAAACTTGAGATGGTATTTCTAAGTTTTGTTTCTACTTTAATTGAGTAGATCCTGGATGACATAAAGATAATCTTTTTATTTGTATGTTGATCCCTGTAGAAGAAGAGCATGATTGATGAGGCAAAGCTTAAGATCAATCTCCCCTTATGACATAGCATTGAAGATTTAAAACATCTTTCCCTTTTACATGATTACGCTCTCTCCTCTGCAGTATTAACAATAATGGCACAAAACTTCAAAACTTCAAATAGCTATTGAAGGAGAGATGGGAGGTGTCGTGGTCTCATAAAGGAGCACTTCACGATGTCTACTTGTGCTCAATATTTCCCCTGCGAGCGACTCTGGATGGAAGTGATGAGGCGCCATAGACACTCGCCAGAAAGCCTCTCCGCTCTGTGGATTTAACAACACTCACTAGCGAAGTTAAAGGCAGCATCCTTCTCCTACAGCCACAACCCTACATATCTGGTAATTGTATTTTACCAGCGGAGAACAGTGGAAGTTGCACAAAACATGAAAATGCAAAAAAAGAGAAGATCTTCACATCTGTCTTGGAGGTGATGAATTAGTGTTCCTAAAATTTACTTTCATTTTTTTTTTTTTTGCTTGATCAAGCTGTCTTCATCTTGCTTTAGGGCTGCATGAATTGTTAAATGATACTCTAAAAGAAAAACAAAAAGTGGACGACCCCCTTTAAGTATGTAGGTTTCTAACCTCAGACTTACAAGCACAGGATGCTGAAAGAGGTCAATTTTCTGGGCAACCCATGTCCATATCTCCGGTCAGTCATTGTATGACTGCACAATGAAAATAGTGAGACTTATTTACCAATGAATGGGAGTACAAGTTTCTATAAGATATCATCATGAATCTATACAATGGTGCAGCAAGAAGATGGAAAAACTTGTGTCCAATTATTGTCAAGGAGGGATGTTAAAAAAAATCATTCCAAAGCCAGGTACACCTTGGTGTAATATGTGTGTGTGTGGGTGGGTGTGTGTGTGTGTGTACGTGCACACTGATTTTAGCAATAGCTTGAAGAATGCTGAACATCATGAAAAATTCAAGATAAACGGTCAGATCTCCAGAGGAATATGTGTCAGTATATGAGCCACTTGAAAGTTATCAATAAATGGTCATTGGTTTTTTGAAGCAGAGTAACAGTGTGAGCAATATCTTTGTGAACTATCTTATTCATACATCATTAACTTGTGTTTATGGGTTGTTTTTTTTCCTGAGTACTATAAATGTGCAAATTTTGGCAATTATTTTTTTCCATACTCTCTTAAATAAGATAAAGCAGGATAGACACAGTAAATGTTGATTTATCACTCAATCAGAATATCTCATTAGGAGTTAAAAGTCTGCTAACCCTTTGTGTGCTTTGAGTGCTGTTTGGGACAGAAAACTCCATAGCATTGTACACACTGTCTTTAGTCTCTGGTACTGAAAGGGTTTAAGAGAGCCTTCTGACTGTGTTACCTGTTGAATAATGTCACCATGAGGCCCAGATATCATAGAGCTTAATACCACTTACCGGGTACTCAAGTCTAAATCACGCCTTCATCCTTTGTGTCTGCAATTAACTCTGTGAACATGTGACACATGTTGTGTGCAAACTGGGAGCACGTCAGCAGAGATGTATAGCCAGGGCTCCTTGCACAAAACATACTTGAACTTTCCTGGGGCTCTGGGCCGGAGATAGTGACATCGAAGCTGGTAATCCAGCCCGACTCGATTGGTCTGGAGGCAAACTGGGCCGCCCATTAAACCGTAATATTATCTCTCTCTGCAGGGAGGAATGGTACTCCATGCTAATAACGGTCATTACTGGGCGCATCTCTGGGATATGTGTTCATGCATGAGAGGATGTGACGCAGACGATCAACTTACTCGTCTTGCCAGAATAGTACTGATAAGGCAAACATTAAGGGAGGAAAAAAAAAACAGTTGTCTCCGGGAGGGCCATCAAATTGAGTTTATCAGTCATTGACTTTAACTGTCAGGCTCGACTGTTTGTCACCACAAGTTAAGAAATTGTTTTCTTGTTCACTATTCACTGTGGAGATGTTTCATGAATGTCTCAGCAGCAAAATCATTAGTTTTCTCCAAGATGTATTATGATAGGATGTTCATTCTCATGCAACATTTTACTTCAAGTATGTATTGGGGAAATCAACCATTTAATGGTACAGTCAATGATATCTATCCCATACAATGTATATGATAACTAATATCAAATACTTATCATTTTCTCACTCATGCAAGCAATACTGGGAATTATATATTCCACTTGCTTGAATGTATGCATTTGGGCAAGTATCCAATACAGTTATTACAAGCCAACACCAATTCATTTTACTTACCCAGTTGTGAGCTTTATTTGCCCTAAGAAAGCTGGCATGTGTGGTTGCAGCACACTGTACGTGATACATGCCATTGTACAGAAATTATTTTACTATGGCAACTTAAAGGACTTGAGATTTTCCCATTGCTGTTCGTTGATTCAATAGAGTAAACCGTCTTGATTCAAATTCCACTGCTCCAAGGCCTTTTAAATAATTCACTATACTATGTGGAGAAATATTGCCCCCTCTCTAAACCCTCTAGATCATGCACAATGATTGCAAAATAGTACGCACACCTACAATACCAACAGAAGACATGGATGTTATTACTAAGGCTCTCCTACAATTTTCTGATGCCATTTAAATTTTTTTAAAACACCTTTTGACAAAACACTGACGACAGAATTTGCCCTGGTAATGTAAAGGATTAATCCAAACAGAAAAATAATGATATCAGAATGGCTTCTTCCCTCTTTGAATTTTGTCTAGTCAATAGAGAAAATTATGACTATACACCCCTCACAATTCTACTGAAATACATCTTCTTCTTTTTTGAAATTCATTGTCATATCAGTTACTCCTTTTCTGAAGAAAGCTTAGAAATACATTGATTTCTCTGTTAGCTACTCTTATAAGGAAGGGTTTTAAAAGTGCAAGAAAATCCTACCAGCATATTCCATCAGTGGAGTGGCTTTTAGTCACCCAAGGTCACAACAAATTAACCCTCTGTTTACTGAGGCAACATTTTTACTGTGACTTTGCTACCAAAAATATGTCCACTCATCAAATTCTCGAAAGACAAGCCAGTTAGTTTTATGGGGTTGGTGTCCATTAGAAATGCATGTTATATGTACACAGTCATGTTTACTTCTTCAGCATTGTCCCAAAAGAGCACTGATACATTTTGTCTGATATTTTCAGGTCTACTGAAGAAGGACATAATACCACACCCCTGAAAATGTCCCAATGGTTGTACAAAACACACAAGACTCAAAGAAGTTACTTTTTTATGTCAACTGAAGTCCACTGGAAAAGCATGTATCATATTCAAAATGCCATTAGCTCCTGTTCAGAGTCAATTACATGCACAGCATTGTGCATGGCATACTTTCTGTCTTTGGCACCAAAGAATAAGTCTGTATGATATACATATTTCATATGATGGACTGGTTCTCAGGTAGGTTGTATTTTGGGCGAAAACGTGTTGTTGATGTCAGCCTTATTCTTGGGGGTCTTTACAGAAACACAAAATGTTGACTGGTTATCAAACATGTTGCCATGGCAATTGCAATTATAAGTGTTACAATTGTTGATAATTCAATTTATTGTGTAGTCTAACTGGAATTTCTCTGCCTTCAATTAGAAACACACCCTTTTGGTTACGGTCGTGTTTCCTTTAATCTTGAATGTCATTTAAAATGCACTGCATACATGTACCTGATGTGTTGATATCTACTGAAGATAAAGACGAACTTGTCAGTATGGTGATGTAATGGAATCCCTATCTGAAGATAAATCACCAGGGCCAGCTAGTCTACATCTCAGACTGTGTATTCAACCAACAACCAACCATTTTCTCTGTACCCTAAAAGAAGATTTCAGTGAAGCAGGATTACTGATCACAATTTGGAGGACCCAGAGCAAGAGTGATTTTTTTTTTCTGAATTTGATGTAATTTGATGAAAGCATATCTCAGGCTCTGAATGCCTGTAGAAAAGACTATACCTCCGATTCACTGCTCATGTCCTAACGCACTAAAAACATGACGACTTTTCTATTCTTGTCTGTGCCACAGCAGAGCTCCATTAACTCCACACAGATTGCATCATGGAAACTTGTCTCCACATCGCCATGATCACTCTAGTTGGTATACAGTCTGGCAGATGAAAGCATTAATCATACTATGAGGAGTAAAAGCACAGGGAGGCATAATATGTTTTCAGGAGTTAATTTACTTTCAGGCAATATGATATTGCTGTTTACTCTAGTGGGTCTGGGACTTGAATCATACAAGTATTCATGACAGCTATGAGTTTACAACAATAATCTGAGCTATTGTTCGCAGGAGGCAGAAAACAATAAAATTGATGGCAAGCATTTGAGATGTGAGTTTAGAGCTACAATTGTTATAATTCACACAAGTTGGGTCGTAGAAATAGAAGAGTCCACAAAACTTCAAGAAAATAACAATTTTCAGAGTTCAGATCATGGTTGTAGTTCAATAACCATTTCTTGAGTGACTATACACCCATAAATGAACACTGCTGCCATATACAACTGACCTTCTCAATCCTTAGTTTAATCAACTTGATGGCTTTTGTGTCCACTGATGAAGGCAAAGAAAAACATGCAGATGCAATTAGCACAGTATGACATACAAGACTGTACAGTGTCATACATGCATCAAACTGTGGGTGCCAGATAACAATAGTAAAATATGACATCAATGAAGGAACTTTATTGAACCAAGAAAGATGTGATGTGTATCTTATGAATATTTTAACACACATTAACAAATATCAATGTAAACAGCAATAGACAACATTATTGGCCAGTAAAAAAAATAGAGTTCATATGTACAAAAAGAATACCTATACAAAGCATAATTTGTATCTGATGGCTCTTAAATCCACTGCCATTTTAGAAAAAGTTAATGATGACATTAGACCCCTGGAGGCATACAAACCTCCAATTTCATGGCAGATCACTCTCACTATGATTCTAATTCTATCATATCAAAATAACAAAAGCTCTTTTGCACAACATTTTTTCTTGAACCCCCCCACCTACACACACATACACAGCAAAGCAAGATATATTTGCGATATGAAATTTTCTGGAATCGCCACTGGCATTCAATGCATATTGTGTAGACAAGAGCTTTCGTGTGCATTCTAATTTCGTAAAATTAAAATGCACACAAACATTCCTTGTTTCACAGTACACACAGAGCTGAGTAGGCAGGACAAGTCCACCGATGGGTGCGGGTGGAGGGGGGGGGGGGGGGGGGGGGGGGGGGGAGTGAAACAAGAGATATTCAGCATTATTCAGCATGAGGAAATGATTGCATGGTTCTTGCAACCTCAAGTGCATGAAGAGCCTCAAAAAAAAAAGAAGAAAATACTCCATGTTCCTCCAGACTAAAATGATCAAAATAGGAAACAAATATTGCCTGCTCGCAGTCCAGCCAAGTCTGATGCAAATGTCAATCTCTCTTTGCGGCACAATTGACGTTAAATTGATCACACGGGGCTCGCATCCAGCAGAGACTCCCTGAGATGAGCAATAAGGAAGAGGACAAATTCAGCAGGACAGAAGCTTTCATTTCTCAATTAACCTTCCCCAAAATTCCTCACTGTCATAAAAGACACGAATCAATAGCTCCTGGTTTCCACAGAGTCTGATATGAGATGTGCTTTAGGCTGGAATTGGAGCCTGCAAGATTCTGCTGGCTTGTCCACTACACGGATCGCATCACATATTGCTACTAGCATGAAGCATCAGATTCGAGTATAACACCACAACAGCAAATGTACGTCTTTGACTTTGCTTTAGGTCAAACAAACAAACAAATGCAAAATCTTGCTCTGAATGTCAGGACATATTTATCCTAACACACTTAAAAAGGGTATTTTTACCTCACATAACTAGTGATTATACAGTTGTATGACCAATAATAGCAAAGTGATATATAAGAAATTATTCCAAGAACAAGTCAACCACTTTGTTTGACATACTTAGGAAATCCTCTCACATTTGCATGATAAATTGAAAAATAGTTGTACACTAGAGGGCAGTCATTAGATACCTCATTAAGTTTTCACTGACACAAACAACGTCTGAAATGTATGGTGACACTGTTACACAGAGTAGGCAACACTCAGTGATAATGATTATACCAGATGGGAGCAAAGTGCATGCCATACATATCTGGCAAGGAGTCAGCATCAAAGCCATCTTCAAACAAGTAGACATAGGCCAACATAATACCTGGTGTTACTAGTTTCCTAATGGCAGAAAAGGGGCTACCAAAGAAAATGTGCCAAAGGTAAAGAAGAAATCTCAAATAAGGTCAGATTGTGAAAATATTTTTGAAAGTAAATGTTAAGTTCAAATCAACAGATATACCATAGCAGCTGTCACCACATTACCTAAAATATTTATAAAAACAAAGCACATTTTTGCTGAAAAAAAGTTTTATGTCACAATGCTGTCAGCACTCTTTTATAATCTATATATGAAAACATTAGCCCATACATCTATAAATTTCAATTAGATTGGTTGAAAATAGAACTTACAAGTCCCACTTCTCAACCAGTGGGCCGCAAAACTCTCTCAGGTAGGCCGCAATATCAGCCAAAAACTAAATGAAGAATATTAGTGTTCTATCTAACTGGGCCTTCAAAAAAATTGCAGGAGCTAAAGTGGGCCCCTGGTTAAAAAATAAAGTTGAGAAGTGCTGCTTTGGAGCATTTAATCTATAAATCATTAAATACAGGATTTTATCATGAAGCTACTGGGTTGTACAATAATGTATAAGCTGGTTTTGTACACTATAACTACATCTGGATCAGTTGATCTAAATATTAACCTTTCAAACAAAATGAGAGACACCTTTCATATATTCTTTAATTGCTAAATCAGCTGGCCCTAGCCGATGGTTCTCTGTGTACTGCAATCAGTCATCCCTGGCAGCCGCTGACACCCCCATCCCTCACTCTGGCAAGCTATGACGTAGAAAGTCACAATCCTCGTCTCAAGAGACTCAGCAACAACTTCTGCAACAGACACTTTCACTGGCCTTCCATGCAAGCTGAAGTTTCTTTGTGTGTGTTTTTGTTTTTGTTTTGCTTTTGTTTATAAACAAGCAAGAAACAACCACCGTCCCAATATTGCAAACTAAAATATTACTTTCAATGTATAGTGGTGTATTACCACTTCTTTCTGAATTCTTCATAGAGAACACAGTAGATCTTGAATGGAACTCCTTGTGTAATATTTCAGCTACATATCACAGCATGATACCCATTCTTCTATAGTAATGAATAAAGAGCCTGGAGGTCGAGGCTAGGCATACAGAGATCTGCAATCACTGCAGCTGTGCAAGCAACACTCCAGAAGTCTGTGAAACAAGACAGATTCCCCTCCAAGGGAATGCGTGCTTCTTTAACCCTCCCCTTCTCAAACTGACCAAAATTTAACATGATTTACAAAAATTTCAAAATGTTTTATGCAATGATTCAAGCTTTTGAGAAGGGTGCGCATAGAATACAACAGAGAAGCTCTTTCACGAAGCTGACTAATTGAATTCAGACAAAAGATGTTGACTACATTGTAGGTTAACTTGTCACAGTAGGAGTTGGAAAGACAATAAAGGTAACACTTGTAGACTGGTTACGAGTTACTAGTAGCCCTAGCATCCAAGAAAAATAGGGCAAAAAAAAAATACAAACAAACAAAACACTGCCAAGTATGACACACTGGTACGGTTGGAGAAGAGCAGAATATTTTACAGCCAAATTTGAAACAAATTCCATAAAAATGCAATCTGTTATGAAAAGTTAAAATTACTTTGACTTGTTACTGACAAGTGTTTAGGGTAATATTATTTCCCCTGCCTTAGGAAGAAAAGTCAAGTGCCTTTCATCATAATGAAAATATGAATATATGTCAAGTTCTCTTTATATCTTTTTTACATCATTGCCCTACTATGACATCATGACTTGTTGTAGTCTTCTTATCCTGTGATGATGGCATATAGACTTGACCAAAACTATAAAAATTAAGAAGTTGTGAACTAATTATTTGCTTTTGTTCAAATTGTAATGTAATGTGTACCATCGACATTTCTGTATTTTAAAACTGAATCCTCATGCTTATTGGTAAATTACCATAAGTCTAGCTCTAAAAGTGGAGCTGCCATGATCCTGCTAATGGCAAACTTCATCACTACCTGGTATGTAACTGAGGCTGATATATCAATGCCTCTTGATATAGCAATAAATGGGTCTCTTTGTAATTAGAATCACACAGCAGGAAAATCAACCCTTAAATGCACATCACCAGTAATCAAGATTTCTGCAAAAACAGTTCACTGTAGCTCAACTTGGAAGAGCTGCACACTAAATGAGAACACACTACAGCTTGACATCATGAAAAGATATCAAGCCCTTCAAAAAATACCACCCATGACAGTGGAAAAGGGCACCCTGAAATATGGCACCACATTCTGTTGTTGATTTCCCATGCCATCCTTGTTACCAACCATGTATAATGCAGCCTGATTTGTAAGAGTTTTCATAGAGAGGAATAGGTTGCCAGTCTGTCTTTAATGCACCCCCCAGGGTGGGAGGATAGTGATTTTCACACCAACGGCGAAATTGTCAATCAGCCGGTCAGACCAAGGTGTCAGAGCGACGCCACCACTGCTGCTGCACAGCAACAAACAAAAAGAAACAAGCCAAGCTCAAAAATTTGTGATTAGCATGACTCCAAGGGTTTGTAATAAAAAATGTAAGTGTGTATGTATGATGTGTGTGTGTGTGTGTGTGTGTATGTGTGTGTATGGGGGGGGGGGGGGGGCTCCACATGAAGGGGGATAGTACAAGTGTGAATGGAGGTGGTATACACACTATTTCACTGAGTGTCATATCACCCTTGTGGAGATGTGAGAATGAAGTTTCCTTGGTGAGTTGCACACAAGAGTGGCACTCTGCTCTCTTGTCATCTGTAATTATAATTTTTGCAGAAATCCAAGCTTGAGATGGTTTGATCATGGTTTGGTCACTGTATGGTCTTCTTGTTCACCCAAGATGCATTTAGATGAGAAATCATCAAAACAAACACTGTAATATCTACATCTCTTCATTTGAAAGCAGAAATTGCATCATGATATTGGCATGTGTGTGAATGCGAACAATATCCTGGTTCTGGGAAAATGATGAGGAATTTGAAATGTCACAACTTGCCCTTTTTCACTTTTGGTGCCACAGCGATGAAACTTTCTTTGACATATTTGTTTGATTTCACTGATAAAAGTCAACTTAAACATGCTGGATTTTTATCTTAAACAGAGCATCAAAGTTGCTTGGCGTCTTGTGCTGATTCATTCCCAGGGTGGCAAGCCTGAAATTCCACTTCATATCCCCTCTGGCCAATTACTCGTATCACTCAAGATTTAATGCCTGCGTTAATTGAGATCTACACAGCACCCTGGATCTGAACATCACGGATATCTCCGAGTTCCTCCCATCTGCAAAACCTATCATTTTCTGTAAAAATTCTCACGCTAACTTTCATACACGCGTGACATTAAACATAAGAAATAATACTTAAAGATAAAGAGTCTTTCATCGCACCCGAAAATTGATTTTACTGGTTCTCTTCCCCCTTTCGATGGCAGTAAAAGGAAAGGAGACATCAATTTTAGGATTCTTCCTCAAATGTGCTCATTCCTCATGTATAGTATGGTAATTTAGATTCCTTGTTAACTAATATTCTGCAGTATATCCACCAGCAAGCAGTTCTGTGTATCAGAGAATATAAGGGAGAAGAAAAAGCTGTGCTATAAAATAAAGGAAAAGAAACATGAGGTACATTACCTGCACTCTTACTTTACAGACTGATGGAAGAAACAGAAAGTCATTCTGTAGATACTCAAAGTTCTAGTATGCTTCACGAAGGGGTGACTATAAGCTGAATGTGTGCAATTGTAGAATGTGAGATAAGCAAAATATTTGTAGCACTGGGTTCTATTTTTCTTATCAAGTTTGACCCAAATAAGAGGATATTGAATAATTATGTATCATTGTGTTATCTCGCAATATTGGTCTAAATCGTTCAAGTACTGTCATGATTAATACTTATCATTATTGCAAGAGGACAACACAACTTAACTGTGTGCTTTCATTGCCATGGTGTTGTTTTTTATCAGTAGTTTAATCTTGATTACAAGTTAAAGCAATTAAAATGATTCTGGCAGCAGAAAAGATGTGCATTATTGCTCCTTTTCCTGTGTGTCCATATTTGCATGATGTGATTATACTTTTGTACATAATGCCAAATGACAGTTTGTGTTTGTGTTTGTGTGTGTGTGTGTGTGTGTGTGTATGTGCAGTATACCACAGCCTTGCTTGGCACAAGATTTAACATACCTTCCTGCTACCTGGCACCATTGTGTATACAAATGTGTACATCAGAACTCCTTTCTGCTTGATGGAAAAAAAAAGAGAAAAAAATCCTCCAAAGTCACAAGCAATTTCCCACCAGAACACCGGAAGAGCAATCGATGGGCCGCACAGCCTCATTGCGCCAGATAATTGATTAATGCTTTCTAATCATGCCACACTGTAATGTATTCTCACCTGTATCTATTCACCAGGTGCAACAGTGAAAAGGCGCCCAACTGTGCTAGTCTGCAAGTTCAGACATGGTCTCTTCATAATGCTTGGAAGGAGAAACCCTTTAAATCATGAGGTACATTCAGCATACAGTAAATTTGCTGCCAAAGTGAAATGATACTTCATAAACTTTGATCTTTTCATCTCAATATGATGGGAGGAAGTCTGAAAAAAACATTTTCATGAAAAGTTCAGCAACTCTTCTGATACACAGTTTTCATCTCTAAATTAATTTCAGCTAACATTTGTTACATCTGATTCCATACTGTAAAAGCAGAAATATTTGCAGCATTAATTTTTTGTAAACTGGAGCCGATGGCCTTTTTGGCTGCATGAAGTTTTCGAGAATTGCAACTGGTAGTCAATGCATATAATAGTATAGACAAGAACTTTGGTGTACACATTTTAATTTTGCAAATCTTGGCTCTTGCGAAATTCACAAAATAAAAATGCATGTGAAAATTTCTGGTGTTACAGTATTTGGTGCTATCTTTTGATGACTTCAAATGGAGATGAAATAGGCCTGCAATGAAAGCTTGCTAACCTTGACATCAAGGGATAAAAAAAAATGTAACATGAGCCCACAATCACTTGACAATAAGACTGGTATATCACTTCGCGAACAGCCGTCCCATCCTGTGTAGTGGGCTTGTCTTGGATCTAGTAACAGCTCAAGAGGTTCCACTCTACAATGTATTTATTTTTTCTTCCATGCTTGTCCCTACCTTCTGTGATCACCAACAAATTAATGGAACATGAAGCACTAATTTGTGACCCTTCTGTATGAAAATGCTCTGTTGCTAAAACAATAGAGCATACATAATGCATTGTGGCAGCAAATGATATTGCAGTATTTCTATGAAAATTAACAGTCTACAAGTTGTATCAATATTTCCAATGCATTTTATTCTCTTCTGTCATGTGGCAGTCTTATCTATGGGGCATAATCCTGTATTTTCTAGAGATACAGATACAGAATACAGGTCCTTTGGTTTGGTAGAGGTCACACTATTTAATACAGAGAGTGAATGAAATGGGTGTGGAAGACCAGACTAGTATTGTCAGCAAAGCATAACACCACTTGTATACCAAATATCCACCTTACAACCTATGTATTTCTATGTATTTCCTGTCACTCAAGGGCAATATTCTTGCCTTGCTACCCCAGCTACCCTTCAGATCCTTGTCCACAGTAGCTGCACCAATATGGCCCCCAATAGTAACAAAATTACAACTTGGCTTCCTTTTCCTCTCTTCCTCTCTCTGGGTACTTTCTAACCAAATTTTTGATGACATTAATAGAATTACCCCCTCTCCTCTCCCCCAACTCTACCCCAGACATGATTTTAGTGCAGAGGTAGCTTGGATGCAAATCACACTGATATGATGCATTTTGGGGGTGATTTATATCATGTATGCTTACTTGTACACATACATGTACCCAATATTATGCACCATGTATGCCTACACTAAACTATGAAAAATTGTTTCATCCTTTAACAGCTATTTATGTCATACACATTCAATTTGTTTAGGCAAATGATACCATCTTAAAGAAGAGGGACAATTTTGGCAGACTGCTTGATTTTATATTCTGCTCCCCCCTTTTTAATAACTTGCACTGTGGATGTACTGTTGTAATTACAATGTGTACCATTGGAAGGAACACATCAATGACCACATGAAATGACGCAAAATATTTGTAGCTTCATATCATCATACTTTCCAGATAGTCAAATAATATATCTCATGGAACATCCCTTCAAAGAGTTGCACTTTTTCAACATGCCTGTGCTTGCTTTTGATCTGTTTATGTTGGAAGCTTGATTAGTTTTTTAAATTGAATCTTTTCTTTTTCGTGTGTTTTACTATTCTCTTCCATGCTTGATATTCTGTCTGATAGTATTATTCTAAAATTGATAGTCTGCCCCATCACCACCACGCATGAATTCTTTAATCCTCAGAGTACGGTCTCCAAAGGTCCACACTACATTGCTTGCATGGACAATGGGAATCTAGAATGTCTGACCTCTCCTTGATGAATTGTTTGTACTTTTCTTATCACATTTGGTTGATTTACTGAATGCATAATATAACATCACTTCAATGCACTGTATCGATGCACGCTGAATAAGAACTGAGAAAGAACTGAAACTTGACAGGTACTTGAAGGCGTCCGTTCGCACGTCTGAGTTAGCACATGTCTGCCAATGCACTTTCCCTGCAACATTAACTTTCTAATGTTTGAGAATGTTGGCAAGCATGAGTGTAGTGCACCTTCCCTCACTCTATTACAAGTCACTGTGGATCAAATTTACACAGCTGACTATAAAATTTTACAATCCTTGACAAAGTTGCTAAATTTAGTCCACTGCAGTATGGAGCCAGCCATTATGAGTCAACCCACTTTATATTCTACATATTTCTGCTTTGAGGATATACTGTATATTGAATACACAATATCTCTACAAACCTCTCCTAGTTTTACTTTCTGTGATTAATACAGTTTTCAGCATCTTTTTCACAGAATCAGACATAAGCTAATCTGAGAGGTCAACACTTGATATTTTGATAAAGAGAGGAATCAGGTTCAACAGATCCACTGACTGTCGGCACATGATGGATTGTGTACAAAGTCTATGGAGACTTGGAGAATCTTACATGAAAGGGGTTAAATTTATTTTTGGCGCTACACGTGCCTTTATAGTTCTCAGTAACCACTAGGTCTGGGAATGGATACTTGGCACTTGTTTTGATTTAGTTTTTCCTTTCGATTGAATAACCTCATACTAACTGACTTCAACAAGATCCTTGTGGATGGAAGAGGATAAATCACACAAATCTAGACCAAAAAATACAAAATAAAAATAAAAAGAGGAAGAATGGAAATACCATCTAAGGCGAAATAACAGGAAGCCAGGGGTGAAAAAAAAAAGAATGTTATTATGGCATTGAGCAATTGCTCATTTTATCGTGAGTTAAAACTGCTGTCAAATAGTGAGGGCAAAACACAGGATTTCATCATGCTTCAGCAAATACTCAAACTGTGTTTGTGTGTGGGTTTTTCTTCTTCTTTTTTTTCCACAGAGATTCCTTTTAACCCTTTCATACCTATTTTGTCCATTACTACTGAAATCTCATGCAGTATCATTTGCCAAAGGTACAGACCGAGTTAAACATAACCTACAAGGATGCCAGGGAATGGAACCCAGAAGAGACAGTATACAAAGCTCCTGGGAGCAAGTGATGCAGCATCTTCCAGTTTTTCCATCTGGGTTTAAATCAAATTTGCTCCGAACCAAGCACATTCAAAAAACAGGGAGGGACAGAGGGAGAGGAATTCGACGGATATCTCAATTTGATTATTCCACCTAAATGAACGGAAATAGTGTGGGTTCATGGTAGCTGTGAGACAAGAACAAGCATTACAGAATACCATTACAATATTCATACACTGACTGCACATTATTCAACTGGCACTGGTAAATGTTGCAGATACATACAGACGGGCTATAGCCTGTCTATCTGATACAATTGTTGCCATTAGAAACAATACCTTGAATCATACATCTCCCCTTAAATGTCCTGTGTCTCTCATATCTCTCATTGAAAATAACGGGTGAACATAAATGAACAGTAAGGTGTTTCTTTTTTAAATGGCTGCAAAAAATGGATTAAAGAATTCAATCTTTACAGTCACATATAACACACATACATGTATATAAATAATGAGAAAGAGGGAGGGAGAATGAAAGGAAGACAGAGAGAAGTTCTTTGAAATGTTAAATTTGATGGCAAAGTGCATTACACAGGTGACATGAATCCTGGAAAAGGAAAAAAAAAGACGAAAGCATCTCGTTGCCTGAGCTCCTCAAGCTAACTGAAGAAGGAAGAGAGAATAGATTAAAGCTGAAGGAGTTGTCACATGATCTGATTCACTCTGTCTCGGCTCACATCCTAGGCCAACCCAATCATGTTTGTGTGTTTTGACTTCTGAAATTGCATCCCATTTACTCAGCTTCCGACAATTTCACAAGATGAAAGCCAAACAAAGTCGGCTGCTTGTTCTTCCTCCCTTTCCTCTTTATCTTCCGTTCTCAAATAAAACCACCAATTTGAAAAGGGGGAGGGCAGTTGCGTTTTTGAAAGACTGACTCTTACAAGGAAAAGAACCACAAACACTGCTAATTTTCTTACAAGTCTGTACCTATTCAACATATTCCACAGCATACCCAATTTGCAAAGATTCTTTAATAAATATTACAACAGAATAATATTTTATTATAAGGGCACTGTTTTGCAAATTATTCTTCAGTCTTGGAAGATTTTTGACAAAAGCAGTTTGGCAAAATACTTGACCATTAGTGAAGTCAGAGTACATATCTATGCTATTTCTCTGTTTTTCATATTTTTTTTTTACTGAAACAAATGACCATGGAGTCATAGACAAATATGGTTGTCTATTTCTGTACAAAGAGTGTCTGCTATTCTCAATGTAATTATGGCTCATTTAATTTAAAAAGTAAAACTAAGCAGCTACTTTTAACAGCAAACTTAATTCCTCCCCTAAGATCATTTCTTTTCTTATAATCTTTTGACATAATACTGTTACTGTTGGAAAAGTTGCCTATGATGTTCATGTACATTGACAAAAAAAGTCTTGAAAATCCTTTGTGTTTTCTCTTACTTTTTTTTAAAGCTCTACTATCTATACTTGCAGAAAAACCAGTACGAGACTGCTTATCCCCAAAACGTTAGGTGTTTTTTGGTGAATAGAGCACATGCCCCGCTCCATGTGACTGCATATATATTTCTATGCAGATTCCCTGAACGAATGCAAATTACCATGAACATCTCACGTGGCACCCACATGGAGAGAGTCTCACCACCTAAAACCAAGAATTTTACCAGTGAAAGGTGGGTGAGGGTTTCAAGGGGCAAAAAATGCAGCAAAAGACCTCTTTCAAAACCACAAATTCTAAGGTGGTGGTTTCTGTTTTCGATTGTTCAGAGTTTTCTAGCAGTCTCCTATAGCAACATCTAACGAAGAGACTGAAAGGTGAGATAAAGTCAAATCTCCACTGCCAATAAATAAGACACCATTGTGTGAATCCTGTATCACTAGCCCCCCCCCCCCCCCCCCCCCCCCCCCCAGTGGATCTGATCTCCTTGCCAAGAGAGAAGAGTGCCTCCTGCTTGGTATACACACAAACACAGGCTGTGTCATCACTTCCTCCATCAATGCCCAATGACATCACAATTTACATAGATGACATCACTTTTACCTTTCACCCCCACTCTATCAACAAGCCAGGGAGAGTCACTCTTCCATAGCTATTGCCGTATTCTTTGGAAGAAATATTAAAATAAGCTTGTTATGCATGATACTTTTACTCATTTACATTTGGTAAATTACACAATATTTCATGATTTTCTCATCAAAATTTACTGTTCCCAATATGCCAAGACTGGGCAAATGTATATCAACTTCAGGAATAATCTATGCATTTGCATGTACACAAGTCTTACGGCATGGCAATAAAACCATTCAAACTTCTTTCCCAGCACATTATGTACACTGGTCTTTTTTCTTCCCTTTTTTTGATGTGATTATGTTATGTTTGCCGTTTGGTGCTTTTTGACCACACATTCTTCTCCCTCAATGAACAAGGAGGTGTCTACCAAGACAAAATCCCCTCTAATCCCCCTTACATCTCAAACCCTCCTCAATTCCAGCATGCCGTGTCTCAACGCTTTCCACTTGGCATAGCATCATGAACTCAATGTGATCTACTCATCACATAGGATTCACATGTCATCAGAGCGACACACACGTACAGCAATGAGACAACTTGTAGAGCTGGAAGAGGATAGATATAACGATAATGTTTGTGCAAGTGGGCGAGATATGAGACGGGATGGTTCCCTGAGTAAACCTGCCAGGCTGTTTACAAACGACATCAGAAATCGCCATGACGATCCTGTTGACAGGAAATGGAGATTGGCAGTTCTCATCCTCGGGGGAAGAATGGAATAAGCACAAATTCAAACAAAACTGAAGACATATCAATCCTCAACTACAATCAACAACCTTAACTTGAGCTAGACATATATCCAGATTTTGTTCTTTCTGTATGAACATATCATGCAGCTTGTGTCTCTTTTTCCTTCCAATCTGTTGCATTAACATCTATGGCAGCATATAATATGTTTGCTCTGTCTATTATGACAAGAAACTATTTTCTCCTTGACTGAGAGACCAGAGGGCAAGAAAACACAAACAAAAAAGGTGATTTTTCTAATGCTTGTCTCATTTCTAAACACTTTTGTTAACAAACATTTTGATACTTTTTCCTAAATGAAATAAATTAACAAGCTTTTCCAGATGTATACACAACAGATTGTTCTCAGCAGTTAATATAATTCTTGTTGTACACCCAGAAGTATTAATGCACCATACAGGAGTCAAAGATATTGATCACACTCCTGAATGCGTTATTACTTGGCTTTGTTGTTACAAAAACCACAAAATATCAATTACATAGGGCCTAATGAATTTTAATTTTGTTACAAAGTTCCATGATATGGTGAATGAGACATATTATTGGGTTCTATGACAATTGCTCCCATGAAATATTTGCATGCTTAGCCAAACATAAATTCTGCCCACAAACATAACCCTACGCCTCATCCTAATCCTTCCATCAAACTATAGAAATACCAGGTAAACCTAAAACCCTAGCACAACCCTAACCCTAACCTATTAAAAGTCCTAGGAGAAAATAAGACTGGAGGGAATGTCGCAGGAGCAAATGTCATGTTACCATGTTACTGTGCATTTATCATTATCAAAAAAATGATGCTCACTGAGCATAACTGAAGGGCAACCATACTAATGGCCATCTTGTCTGTAAAGAGATAGCAAGACAGATTCTTTGGGGCTTCTAAAAATTAGTTTTTTTCCCCCATAACATGGGTGGGGAGGGGTAAAACTACTGTAGACATGATGCATATATGCATACACATATCAATTAGATATTTAACCGTTAAAGTGGATATTTTTGCACGAGTAATTTTTCATGCTTGGCCAAGTAAGATGAACTTTGCATGTTTTAAATTATGCTGAATCAAGACATTACCTGCATAGTGGTACATATACAGGGTAGCAAGCAAAAATATTGGTGTGCTTTTATTTTCACCCAAGTTTCTGGTTGTGCGAAATATGTGAAAGTGTCCACACCACATATTAGTAAATTTCCACTTTTACAGTATACAGGGCTTTTCAATGTATGTTCTCACAGGAGACTGGTATGTGAAGACATCATTTGGACAAAGTGAGTATGCTCCCTGATCTCTATCACATTATAGTAAATATAGTATTTTCCGTGTGGACATGAAATCCTCCATATCTACCTCCATTCTGTTTTTTAATTATGTTTTCTGGAGTCAAACTGGGTGGACTTTTGACAAACTGGTGCTGTGGTGTAGTCACAAAATTCACATTGTACGAAGTGTAAACATGCCTTAACTTGAAAATCAACATGGATTCAAACTTGGCAGTCAAAAGAAAAAGAACAATGACTTCAAATCACTACAGAGTGCCAAGAACAGAGCTCACATCCACACAAACACAAAGTCCTTTAAATAGTATCTCTACAACAGTTTGAAGGTCATCTGCACTTTTGCACCATGCATAGCCATGATGGCTGTACCACCATATCATACAAGATCTCAAACAGCTCATCATCTGAGGATATCATATCTATTTACAACTTGTAACACTTTTCCCTCAAGGTCTATTGGATTCTCTATGATGTACTTAGATAATCAAATCAGATACAAATTAGATACCAGGTATCAAATTTGTAAAATATGACTGGTAGTCCTTATACTTCACAGAGTTCACTACATCCTGTTGTATACAAGATCTAATTTGTAAGAAAAAAAAACAAAAAAAAACAAAAAAAAATCAAATGAAAATGTCACTCTATCAATCTTTTTAAATCACAACACATTACTTTACATGTAATCTGCATCATCTGATGAACATTTCATACTGATAAAAATAGATAATTGACTCCTAAAGTCATGCATCCTGTCATTAATGTCATGGAATATCAAGGAAAGCAGCATGCCATAAATATTTTCTTTACTGTAAATCATATACAGTCTGGCTTAAATGTCCTTTCCAAGGTGATTCCATACAAGTTATTTTTAGAAAGCAATATTCAACATGTGGGACTCGAGGATTACCATAACTGTGTAAAGTGGCATACACCTGACCCCTGGACCACATCACAGAGGGGCAGCAAGGATCCTTAGGGGTGCCCTAGAGGGGCGGCTTGTTTATTAGAAGGGGATAAGAGAAGAAGTTCAAGAGTTGAAGAAGTTCGTTTTTCACTCCATCCTTCACCCTGTTTACACTGCCCCTTGTCAGCTGACCTCAAACAGAACTGGTGGTAGTCTTTATTTTTAGCCATATTCACTGAACTGGTAACTTTTAATGCACATAACTGTTCCACTGAAGTATGGAACAAAGAATTGGATAACCTAGAAATGTCTCAATTAGCTCAAGTTTGACAAACCAGAAGCCTGTTAATATGGGGAAATTAGAACAAATTCTGCAGGCGCATCTGTGCATGCCAGCTTGATGCTAGTCAGCTACAATGAGAAGCTTGAGAGCTAAAACTTGCAGTCATATTTTCTCATAATTCAATGGATACAACATAGAGTATGATACTGTACATCATCATGAGGTCATGTACATGTGCAGTGATGCTTGTGCACTATTAATTAAATTAGTGCTTTCTTATTCTAGCAAGACAAAGTATTCACAGTCAACAAGAAACTGAGTTTTACACAGATGTGAAAAGAGAATCAGTCCAAATTTGATAATACAACTACATGTACAAGTATGCATTATATACATGTAGGCCTGTATGTAGATGAAAAAAAAAAAAACAACAACTCAGTCATACCAAAAATCAATACTCTGTTCTCCCAATTAATCAGCACAATTACAAGCTCAAATGAACCAACAAGGTTGTTACTTGCAACTGCTTTGTTTGTGCCAGACATCAATATTTTTTATATCAACGCACATACGGGCATTGGAATTCTCGAATACGCTAACGGCTGCCAACAGTGTGCTCAATACTGATAATTCTTTTGTTTTCACATCTTTATACTGACTAACAAATTTCTACCCTAACCAAACACAACAGGTGCTAATTCAATGCTTTGGCAAATAAACACACACACACACACACACACACACACACACACACACACACACACAATTGATATTGATTTATTATCTGCAAGCATTTCCAACATCTCTGACATTTACCTAATCTTCTGCCACACAATCCAACAGCCCCACCTTATCATTTCAGACCGCCAATAATTAGACCTCGCATCGCAAATCAAATCGTCATAATTGTCATCTCGTCAACCTTCTTTCTAAGCACTAAAATTATGATTTATATCTACAGCTACATTTCATATGTATGATCTTTGATATTCCTTGAACTTAGATATGAATGACACATATTTTTTGCTATTGGCCAATGAGAAAATATTTGTGCTAGTTCTGTTATGCATAGTTGCCCTATACAAATAGAGAATGATGTTTGAAACTTTGGCAACTATACACATGTAGGTACAGCTACAATTTCTTTTCAAAGAAAATCTATATCTTTACCATAGAACTAAGCCAAGGTCAGGACTATCAATCAATTTGTTGGAATAAAAGGAAATGAAGGTTTCTCCAGAGGTTGAATCTTAACAGACCTCACTGCATTATGAGCTTATAGCCATTGTTTGAATAAAGTCATGATTTGCAAGAGATGTAATGGTTGATACAATGACAGTGCTAATGCAGCATACTGTACACATAAAGCACATGGTATACAGTAAAACCAGAAACATTCGCAGCATATAACTTTTGTGAATTGGAGCTGATAACATTTTCTGCTGCATGAAACTTTCATGAATCGCCACTGGCATTCGATGCATTGTGTAGATAAACACTTTCACATGCATTGTGTTACTTTTGTCAATCTTTGCTCCTTGCGAAATTTGTGAAAGTTCTATACGAGTGCAAATTTCTGGTTTTACAATACACATATTTTGAAGATGTAGAATGATGCCTCAAGGAGGAAACACTAAATGAAACTAAAATGAGTACTTTCACTTCTTGATGATAAACAAAATTATTATGTGCATGTGTGTAGTTTGAGCTGAAATTTGATGTGTGTTATTTTAATGCTCCATGGCTACATGTAATATAATGCCTCAAAAGTAGGGCCATTGACACAGCATGACCTAGTCCTCTACATTTACATATGTATGTGGCTTAAACCATGCAGGTTCTCAGCTAAACCATTGGGTGTGTGTGATATTTTTCATGTAAACTATCATGCAAGCCTTTATAGAACAAGTTTCCACACATTGTATCCACACAGTTGTTACTGCAATAACAGACTATTTTTCCGTGTTCTCTCTTCTGTTCATAAATTTTTGACTATGCCAAGCATTTGAATTGAAAAGTTCCATAGATTAATAAAAGAACCAAACCCTTATAGAAAATATTCTATCTGGTACTTGAAGTTGGAAAACTCAATTGTGCGTTTTCTATAATACTGGTATATTTATCACACAAACAGAAACTATTTGCTTCATCACAGTTTCATACACTCAAGGTGACAAATATGGCGAACTCAGAAATTTTCATGCATTTGGTGCTCCTTTTGGCTAGAGTAAATTCTACAAACACAAAAATGATTCAAAATTTTCTCTGCACATTTCATGAGCAGTGCGAATTCAAGAACCAGCGAATATATTTTCGAACCGCTCAGCACAAAAAATTAATCACATGAAAATGTGGATGTTTAAAGCATTGCATTCTTAGAACACTTGACATCACATCACACAGGAGTATTCTCCCACAAAGATTATAGTATTTGCCTACAGCCTTGTTGCATTAGTTCCCTAACTACTAGGTAGATCATCATTATGTATATATGCCATACATTGTAGGCCTATATTTCATGAATATAATATTTTGCCAATTTGGACTGTTAGATAATTTTATGTGTCGTGAATTGTGCTCTGGAACCACATCTTAAAAATGAGAAAGAGGAATCATCACTTTCAAGAAAAAAGTTGGCAATCTTCTACTTTGTGTTGCTTGAAGGCTTCCAACTTGGATACGATGTACAACACAATTTTAACAGGAGGCAACATCTGTAACATGAGGCAATATTTTCGTGAGTTATACATTCAATTCTGTGAATAACAGTTGACTCATGAAGTCTGCCAAAATCAAAACAAAAAGTATGAAAACTAGACATAAAATGACACTTGGACAATAAGATTGTACAATGTACATAGACCCTTACCTTGGTACCGTTGAAAAAATCGTCAGGAACTGGTGCAGTCACATGGGGCCTGTCAGAGACATTTGTTGAAATTTCAAGATCCCGGACTGTCAGCCCTGTTGCCTGCAGTCACCAAATGGAGGAAAGTGAGAAAAAGATTGTTTTGTCAGAGAGTATATAGCTACATACCAGGAAATGTGCAATATCGGGATACTTCCACTAGCAGGAAGGGGTGTTGCTTTGTGGAAGGCAAGGTAGCGGAAGGACGGCGGTTCCACGGGTCACTTAGAACTAAATTAGGCTGCAAACTGGAAGGATATTGTTACATCCCCCTCCCCTTCCTATCTCCCTGGTTCATGCCTGCCCATCAGGTCAATATCATTTTACTGTATGACATACCACCATCACATCTGTAAACACATTCAGTCAGTCAGTATCTAGTGAAGCATATATCGAAATGGATCATACACAATAGGCATTGCTCCTAATGCACCTCTCTCTATTTTGAAAACTGTCTTTCTCTCCTCACTTACGTCCTTTCCATTAAATTTGTAGTAGGAAAAAGTAGAACTACAAGGCCTACAAAATCTTCCATATACCCCAATATAAGGCCTACAAGGCCATAATTATAAGATATTCCATACATACCATTCATACATCTTTCATTGATATATCACCTTGTGCAGATATATAATGCTCCAATGAAAAGGCAATCTTTCATTCGTATCTCTTTGTAGCATGTTACATTTTGTGAGCTCATGGATATTGCATGAAATATACATATATTATTAAAAAAAAAGTATCAGTGTGTTGCTTGCAATGACTTAAGGGGGGGGGGGTGGCAAAAGAGGCTGGAGTTAAGACTGACAATGTCAAAAGTCGGAATGAGAATAACACCTGGAAGTCAGACTCTGTCTGGTCCTTACACCACAAAACCTCAATCGTTACCAGGCACACTTCCTCTCAAACCATCTCTTCTCTCCTCCTCCTCCATTCATTCATCATCCATCCATCCACACTGTCAAAGTTCTTTCTCCTAACCACAATGAATTTTAGGAGAAAAAAAAATGTATGTTGCATTTAATATCACAAACATCCAATGATACAACCCCAAATCTGAGATATAAAAACCGGGGCTGCAGAATGTTTTTCAGGGTACAATTAGGGGGGGGGGGGGGGGGGGGGTTTAAGGTTAATGGCACCCTCTAATTTTTGTCTCTTTTTTTTTTGCTTTTGTTTGATGAGCCAAAAATATGGACAAATTCACAGCCCTTTCCTCAGCCCTTTTAAATCCTATACATTGTTCCTTCCTTTGGTCAGTTTTGTTTTCTAACTCTTCATTTTACCTTGCGTTTATTTGTATGTAGTTTTCACATACATCCTACTTGCTTTAAATCATATGTGATGATTTTAAATGTCAGTGCAATTTGACATTGTAGGCCTATAAGACTAATACTGTAAAATAGCTTCTGGGCTGACAGTAAGTTTTTGGGTTTTTTTAATACCATAAAGGAAGTGAAAATCTGTAGATAGAGGGATGAGAAAGGCCTGTGTGCAGCTTTAGCATAATGTAGGTCCTAGATGTTCAGCAAAAGAAAACATTATATTATCGGCATTTCTGCTGTCTACTCTCGAGCAATTTTTTTAGGGGGTCAATTACAATTGTACAATGTAGGCCCTTCTTATTGCATCATTCAACTTTACAATACGTTTGTTGGAGGAAATCATGGTTCATATTGAAAGATTACAATTTAAATCATCTATGTCCTTTGTACTGTAAGACAACATACCGAAGCACTCTCCTACTCCCTTTAACATTCTGTAGTCCCACATTTCCAACATGTCAGTCAATACATGCCTATTGTCATATGGGCACACATACATTATTCTTTGCACAAGCTTCCATTTCGTGTGAAGGCAATATCTGCTTTGAGGTTTCGGAGCAAGGGAGCCGAGTGGGAATTTGAGCTCGCAACTCAAATCTTTCCCTCCCTCACAACCTCCTTCTCTTTCCCCTTCCCCACATCAATCTGATCGAGTTTCATGTTTGCCGCTAATGTTTGAAGAGCACAGGGAGGAACGTGAACCTCTACAATATTACATCACGGTCAGTCATGAAGTCCCACTGTCATGCTAGACACTGCAGCCTACTGCATCAATGCAAACCTTTGGGAGGTATAGTGATGTTATGCAATCACACAAAATCTGCATTGCTATGCCTAACACATCAAATACTGCAGTCTGATAAGAAAATACTTCTGTATGCTGTCTGACAGTCCCTTGGTGGAAGTTGAGAGTGAAATGATGTTCTGTTCAGTGGAGTCAAATACTAGGTGCCTGAGGTCCTGTACTTTTCAGCCATTACCTCAAAACTTTTATTTAACATTTGTAGGAAAGAGAAAAAGGGGAGGTTCACCACTATCCTGTTTTACACAGTGGCTTCTGGAAATAAGAGAAAAACACCAACATATGACAAGTGTATTATGTGAAAAAATGTTAATTCCTCTATCAGTGCTGCCTCCAATAATTACCATATGCTGCCAAATTTTTGATCCAAGAAATTCAAGTAGAAGTAGCTGAATCATTTTACATCAAATTGTTCAGGAGTTATAAAGGTTTAGCAATGTCCACTTCTGAAAGAGATCAGGCTTAAGCACATAGCTGCTGAATAATTTGCAAAAACATTTTACAACATTGGAAAGTAATGAGGTAATGACATCACTCTGTTTGAATTGCTTTTTCTGATTGTGAGTACCATTACTGCTTTACAAAAACATGTGTAATGCTGGAATCGTACTTGTTACATTAACTTGAAAACAATAGCAGAGATTCTCTTTAAGCCCCATTGCTATCAAAAAACAAAGCTAACTGTCCAGGATCTTCCTCAATGTGATTGATAATTCTGTAAATACTAATCCCCCATTTACACTGTGTAGTATAGGATGCTGTATACCAGCTGGGAGTAAACAAATGAGGAAGATGATATGGCTGTGTGGGTGTGGTGGTCACAGGATGAGAGTGTTCCTAAAATTCTGATCTCCCATGCAATAGAGAATCTTGACTTTGTCATAGTTTACCTATTGTAGTCTCAACAGGATCTTCAGGAAGACTGGAAAATAAAATGAAAACCTAGGAAAAATCTCTTGGCACTGCAAATGCTACTGCAATTTCTCATTACTAGAAATTCTGGCTGGTAAAAATGTGGTTGCAGTTCTACTATTAAACTTTTTACCACACAGTGTACAGTTTGAGTCCACAATAATCATGATGGGGTGATGACCATAATTGGGGGGGGGGGGGGGGGGGTAAAATATCTGCCACACTGTACAGCACAGTTGCAAGGGAAATCAGGCATAATGATGGTATGTACTCTACATACTATGTACTCCAGATCCTGAGACCTTCACAAAACAAAGCTCCTGTGAAGCCTGTGATTCTATATGGCAGCTTTTGACAACATTGCCACTGGAAAGAATATCAGCTTACCCTGGCCCCACTGAACAGCTCTGAGTCATGAAGCTAGAAATATCTCTTTCTTATATACTTTTACATACTAGTCTGCCTTTGATGTATTTATTGACAACAAACAGCTTTGAGAGAAAAGAAGGGGCCTAATTATGTCTCTGAAAAGCTTGATTCTCCCAAAATTGCCCTCAATTTTGGAGGCTTAACACTAATAACAGCACCCATCGGACATTTTACAATTGCAATTATGTGCACAGAACACATAATTATACATACAAAACAGTTTCAGAATCTCTTTTAACTAAACAATGAGGAAAAATTAATGCTATAAAGTGGGGATGTAAGCTACTGGGATTCAGAGAGTGAACAAGAAATGAGCCATGACAATCTACAATAAAACTGCTACAGAGGGATCTGAAAAGCAACTACAGTGAGTCTGACAAGAGCTATTTTCATAAATTTTGGGTGAAGCTAGGACTGGATGGATCTTAAAAGTAAAAAAAGAAAAAATTGAATTCTTCACAAGTTTTACAAAAAAAAAAAAAAAAAAAATCTCTTGGACCTTTAAAGGGGATGGCTAGTATTCAACTGATCAGTGGGAATCAGTGGGAATGCTGGGGGATGATTGTTCCAATCCTTGTGGGATTAATTTAAGAGTACATTATATATCTATTGTTGTGTGAAAATTATTTGCTTCAGAATGGTCTCATATTCAAGTAATGTGCAGTTTAATGTTTCCAGGTTAGCGTGCCTGGTCAGTGACGGGGCATTAATCTGCACATTACTTGAATATGAGACCGTTCTGAAGCAAATAATTTTCACACAACGATAGATATATAATGTACTCTTAAATGATTCCCACAAGGATTGGAACAATCATCCCTCAGCATTCCCACTGATTCCCACTGATCGGTTACTAGACATCCCCTTTAAAGGAGAAGTCCGGACGATTTTGAAAAAAATTAACCAAAATCTACATAAATAAAGGACCATAATGACTAAGTTTCATTGAAAAAGACCCTCCCAACTCGCCACAATCGATTTTTTAGCATCACTAATTTTGAATCGTAACCGTTCGATTTCTGTACGCCGGCGAGAAAGATCACGTGACAGCGTGACGTTTCATCCTCACATTGCTTTTTGCTTGGAGCGTCAGCTGGCTCGGGGGAGCCCTGCTTGAGCAACGGTGATACGGGCCAAGCAAGCGGTAGTAGCGTACCGCTCAACAGTCTCTGACCACACAGCAGATGCACGCGGCATGATCTATTGCTTCATTAAAAAAATGCCGATGTGTCAAGTGTTAGGGTGTTGTCAATACTTCAACTTTACTAGTAAGTCTTCAAATTGAAGAAATATTTCGATTTTAAATTGATATCTATCCACGATACTACCTTTACATGATCCTGAATGCTACAACACGCAGCCCGATTACGCTGTGTGTATTGGGCTGCTGGTCGTAGTTACCGGCGCGGCGCGGCGGCGGTACCAAGCTGGCGCTGGCGTTTCTTCCTCGGTTCAAGTTACATGTATACTGTCGTATTTTATCACCGTCAGACACACTTTTCAACAGTCTCGGACTACAAAAGAGGCAATAATTCTGACATTGACAGACTGATTTCAGATTGTTCACACTCAGAAGTCGAAAAAACGATCGCGGACTGTGATAGCACTTGGCAGCAGCAGACGTAAATGTATGCCTGCACAGCCCGACAACAGCTAATGCATTGTAAGTGATGGGGTGGACACTAATAAGTACGGCAGTATTATAATACATACATATTTCAATTTAAACGAAAATGTTATAGCATTGCAACTATTTTACATTAATCTTTGAAGATTTTATATAGATATATAACGAAGATTATTTGAATTAAGGAATACAGCGTTTGGCAACAGCACTCCTAAATCGGTGTACGGTCTCCTGCAGTAGCGCCGACAAGGCACACATGCAGATACCGCCCGCAGTCAGCAGTGCAATGGGAGATCGATGCGTAGCTGGGCTTCGCTCGCGGTGCTCTCAGCTGAGGAAACTGCGCTCGATACGTCACGCGCAATGCATCCTGGGACAGATAGTACGAAGGGCAGCTCGCGACGGATTCGAACATGAAGAATTACCTTATTTTAAAAAAAAATCATAGTAAATGTATCTGATGGTCTTTTCTCGTCGGGAAAAGGGTAATAGGTTCATGAAATATTGTTCTTTACACACGAAACGGCTGATAATCGTCCGGACTTCCCCTTTAAGAGACCTCCAGATGATTTTCCCCTTTAAAGGAGACCTCCAGATGATTTTCAGACTTTTACATATGAACTACTGTAAAGTAGTTATAATGAGCACAGAATTTTAGAATTTGTAGTGATTGACATGAAGAATATGAGTGTTTTCAAACTTATAACAAATCACAATGAACAAGGATGATGACATGGCAGCCTCACTACGAGAATACATGAGTAGGGGATCAAGGAAGCAGAATAAAAGAAGAAATCATGCATAAATTCTACACAGGTGAACTTGTTAAGCATGTGGTATGGTAATAAATTACATCTACATTTCTGAAATATGTGAGGCTCCTACGTCATCATCTTTGTTCAGTGTAATTTGTTTTAGGTATTTCAGAGTATTGATTTCTCTGCTCAAGGACAATAATAAATTCCCCAAATCTATACATGGAGCTGTTGATTTATGTACTAGAGGATGTGAAATTATGAAAATCATCTGGAGTGCCCCTTAATATACAAGCTAACCTTCAAATCACCCTTTTTAAGCTAGCTCAACCAATCTCGATAGCACACAGTGGTCTGATTTCTTTTTTTTTTGGCCATTTTCCCACACCCTAAAATTTATTGAAGAAAATCATCTTCAGGTTTGAATATGCACACTATCTTTTGCAATAATCATGAAGAAATGTACACTGTATCATGTTGTCTGTCAAGGATGCATTGTGAGCACTGGATACAACATAGTAAAACGAATGTTCGCATGCATTTAAATTTCGTAAATTTAGCGAGAGCCAAGATTCGTGAAATTAAAATGCATGTGAAAGTTCTTGTCTACACTACATGTATATGCATTGAATGTTAGAGTCAACTCGCGAAAATTTCATGCCGCGAAAAAGGACGTTGGCTCCAGTTCACGAAAATTTCATGCCGCGAAAATATCGTGTTTTACAGTAGTCATTAGTTACCTATGACTTTCTGCTATACAGTTTGTATCTGGTTCCAAGCTACACACAGAGAACAAGGTATCATATTTTTTTTTTACTCGAGGCTGATGAAGAGATGCTGGACACCAAGCTTTACACCAAGTTTACAGAATATCAGCAGACAGACACTGGAGCCAAAGCAATATGGTGCAGTTTTAAAGGTACAGTTCACCTTTGGGAGGAGTGATATTAAAAAAAAAAACTTTTGAGTTATCATATTTGATGCATATGTGTAGGTCAGCTGTATCACAAAACATCCTATCATATTTACATTTTGCAATGAACCTGAAATATATAGGGAGATATCACTGTTTTTTTCCTTAAACCATAACTGTAGACAGTTTAGCCTATTTCTACTATTGTTCACATTTTGTATACTTAACAATACTTAACATTGATTATCCTGATCAAAATATTTACAATGGTTGTTTTAATGCCTAACTCACATTTTAGAACTATTGTGAAGCACTAGAGCTGGGTTTTTGTTTCATCTGCAAATAGTAAATAATGCCTTTAAGCAAGTACGATCATCAAAATACAAGTTCTGTATGTCTGAGAACAGACACACATTCATTCCAACAAGTACACACACATAATGTTTATACTGGTATTGTATTCGTATCCAAAAGATACACAGTAACTGTACTTTAAAGCTGTTATTACTGCTTTTGAAAACTGAGATACATACAAAATTTGCATACTACTTATGAACTCTACCACAAAAGAACAACAACAAATACGGTAAAAAAATGACTGTTTAATGTGCCATGAAAGTGAACATAATCTGTCAGTTGCCATTTAATACAAAATTTTTTCCACTGATATTAAACTTAGTGTTGATATCTCAAAACCAGCACTTCCTTTGACACAGAGTACAAAAAGATTGCCAATGGTGATGACAAAATAATTATTAAAGTCACTATAATGAAAAAATATATATCATTTTTGAAATATCAATATAATGACATTTACTCAGTACCTTTTTTGCTCTCTCTCAGCAAGAGGCAGTTTTCATGCTGATTATAAAAAACCCCTGACAGTCATACACCAAGCTTTCTAATGACAACTGCTATCAAAGAAAATTAATGGGATTTGAGAGGAGCTTGACAAATGCCACTATAAACCCCCTGAGGGGCATCCATTGTTCTCATTGTGTACAGACAATACACAAATATACTATATATAAACAACACATATCCTATGCTACTTCAATAGGGCACAACAAAAGCTGTGAGGACCATCTCACTCTTGTTAGAGCGCAGTTCGCCCAGAATTCTGAATGTGAAATTCCTGCCTACATAATTATATGGGTTAATATTGATAAGAAGTGCATGTTGGTGATTTCACGATTGCTTGAAGTTGTTCTGTGCCTACCTGTGCTACACTAGACTTAAAGTGAAGCTGCGCTCCATATCCAAGCTGACTCCGATACATGGAGTACAATCAAAACAGACAGGTACTAGATACCAAAAGAAATAATCATATTGATGCATGAAGGAATTCACAAAATGTCATTCTATTATGAAAAGCAAACATTTCTTCCCCTTGTCATATGCTGGAGGTAATATTATTCCCCCTGCCTTCTGAAAGAGGTAATCCAAATGCTCTTTCATCATGCTGGATAAAAGAAAATATGTTGAATTCTCTTTACATTGTTTATATTGTCGTCCTACTGTATGAGCAGAAATGATTGTAGTCTTCTTATCCAGTCATGGCAGTACTCAAACTTTTCCACTACCTCAAACTTCACTGATGTGTTCTACTAATATTCCTGCATTCACTCGATCCGCATATTTTGTGTATATTTGGATTTTCATGTGTGTGTGTCTTATTTGACCATACATCAAGTCTTGGTTACAGGTAGAAGACAAAGAATAAACAACAACAAAATACAGCAGGAATAGCCTATTCTGCTTCCATAGACAGACTGACTACAGAGCCAGTAGCTTCAAACTTGATGCACACTAATCTAAAGTCTACAACCAATTGCAAATGAAAGCATACATATGTCACTGGAGAGGGTTTTAGAATGAAGGCCCAAACTACAATGCTTTTTTTTTCTCTATCTATGATTTCCATAAAATCTATGATTGCTCCCAGTCCACTGATATTATCTCTTCTCTGTCGAAAGACAGCAGGAATGCATTATCCAATGATTGAAACAATTTGAATGATTTACAAAATATCATAGTCTAGTTACTTTGCATATCTGATGGTCTTCCTAAAAAGCCTCAGATAATTTGCTCTCTCTCGGGAGAGGAAACCTCGTTCTTTTCTGAGTACTGCAAACATTTTCAGGCACTGTCATCTCTTGGGAGGAAAATATTATACCCAGTATTGGAAAACCTCATTTCTCTTTTGTTTTTCTCTTTTCTGGTTTTAAATTAGGTTGCTCATACTCAATCTTTGGTATATTGACTCCGGTAAATTGATATTCTTTCTCTCTCTAGAGTAAGAGGAAAAGTTCAAAATGCTCTCTTCTTATCTACTATGCTTAAGAGGATGTGCATGGACTGATATTTCCCAACGTCACTATGGCAACAATGAATTACACGTGTATCCTACATTTGTCATAATTTGATGTGATTTAGAGCAAAGTTCAGCCTGCTTGTACTTTACAAGTATACAATTTTTCTCTTCTCTCCTTTTGAGATCTCTCTCTCTTTCTATCTTCTCTTATTGTGACAGATTGAACTCTGCACTCTTGCTACACATACTTTATTGAAAAAAAGCCAAGATTCTAAAAATTCAAATGCATGCAAAAGTTCCTGTCTACTCTATATGCATTGAATGCCAGTGACAATTTTCGCTAAATTTGTGCCACGAAAAAGGCCATTTCCACGGCATGAAATTTTGGCATATTGGAGCCCAATATGCCAAAATTTCATGCCGTGGAAATATCTTGCTTTACAGTGATTTAGTATGCAATTAGCTGTGCATATTTTGTTTGAATTAAATTTGTGCATTTCATACAGTGAAACATGTTACCCATGGTTGAAGCTACAAAATTTTGAACTTTGGGATACAACTGTTTACACCCTCTAAATTATCTCAGCACCATGATGACTTTCCTGACACACTTATAAACAGTTGCCTAAACTATAAAGTTTGTGTAATACTGCTCACACTCTACACTACAACACAGCAAATCTGTCTTGCCTTGTTTAAAGCATAATGTGCACTGCTACAATAGATACCTGGAGGCACATGTTGAGCTGTTCATACATACTGCAATGCTGATGGTATCTGAAATGCTGAAAGGCTGAACACACTTTGCTTGGGTTCACTGTAGTGCAGCAAGGATGAACGCTTCTGCCTACTTCATGCCTCTCATCTAACTTTCATGCTGTTGTTGAGGCATGAAATTTGTACACTTCCTCCACTATCCTATGTTTACTCTGGCATAATATATTCACGCTCCTGCATATTGTAGTTCTACCCCTGACTACTCAGTATTTCACACTTGATTTGATTGGTGTCTATCTGTCCATATGTCTATCTGTCTCTCCAGGTATAACACACTATTAGTCTATCTACCTCTCACTAGAGAGCCTGACATTTATATGTCAGCAGTAAAGGCTAGTGTCTGTATTAAAGACAGGATGGAAGAGAAGCCCTTAGCCTTACAGTCATCTTTCTTCTAATAGAATAAACATTAATGGGATTAATTCTTTTTGCTCATATGATGCAATGTGTATACACATACACACAAGCACACACTCATATGTAATTGTCCTTTATTAACAAAAAAAAAAGAAGATATTATTGGTTGGTAATGAAAAGAGTGGCACTCGGGCAAGCACAAAGAAAGAATGCACTAACAGATGGTCTGATATTTTCTTCCTCAAATTCATTTCTGTTCCTTAAATTACCTCTAGCAGACTATTACTTTTCCCACACCCCCCCCCCCCAAAAAAAAAGGACTGTAACTGTGCTCCTAAAAGAATAAAAAACATTGGCAATACTGAAACAACTCTACTTCAAGTTCATATTTGCAAATTTGTATCAATGCACCAATCTCTCTTTTCACAGGTTGGGTGGATGATGCTTTCATGCAGAAAAAGAAAAAAAAAACTATTTCCAAAATTGCTTGCTTTTAACCTCATGTGCCTATGCCAGTTTTCTTCTTATGCCACTTACTGCCACTAATGGTGAGATGGCGTAGGACTAAGCTAGAATGACATCATCTATTTCTGACTTGGCATTCCCAGAGACCTGAACCAGACATGATCATTACTATTAAAGTTCTCTAATGGACTTCAACCTTGCCATTCCCATCAATGTATCCATTAACCAACCTCCCATTACAAGCAGTGTGACAATCAAAGTAGCAGATTGCTACCACCTTGACCACTGAACAGTTCTCCAGTCATAAATCCATGGCATGATGCATTTTAAGTAATGTTCACTACAGGACGTATGGCTGATGGGGCTGCAGGCGAGGGTAAACTCACACATTAGCTGGGATGAATGTGAATACCACCAGGAGAGGTGACAAAGTCACTAATAATGCAGCAAGCAGAACCAGAATAGCTCCTAAAGTCTGCTGCAAACATTCTGAAGACACTGCACATGACAATGATATTTGAGAAAGAAGGGATGGAGAAGAAGATGAAGGAGACCTACATGTTTGATGTCACCATGAGAGCATGGCAACAGGGAGAGGAAGTGGATGAGGGTGGAGAAGTAAAGGAAGAGGATTAGGAAAAGAAGGAGGATGCAGAATGGAGGGAGGATGCAAAAAGAGGATGAGAAACTGAAAGGAGAATGACAAATATATAGGGAAGAGGAAAAATAGGATGAGGAAAAAAATGGAAGAACGAGGAAGACAAGGAGCACTGGCAGCTGTCTCTTAGCAACCAGACAATGTGTTTATGGGTTACCGGCAGACACAACCTTAGGACCAAGAGGAGGAAGATGGGGTAATACAGGTCCCCCTGCCCATCATACCTGCACACATTCCAGCTTAAGGCTATCTTTTAAGTGGTCACCTTGATGGTAGTGACCTCACAAGCATCCTGCCATGGCCTGTCAAGTGAGTTGACCTATGTCCTTGCATACTCTGTAAATAACCACTGGCCAGAATTATGAGCATCTTTCCAAGGTCAACACTTATACCAATGCCAATATTGGGCAGTGTATTTTCTTAACCCAATGCAGATGGAACAAGGCACACAGTACTGTATGCGCCATATGTTATAGCGAGTCTACATTTTCATGTAGACTCGCGATCGTGGAGTCCCTGTACTGAAGTGAGAAATGAATATATGTGTGCATCATAATTTATTCATATCGGGATCAGAGTCATTATTATTGCGTGTCTTTAATTTCGCGGATAGCACTTGACTCGCAAAATTCATGAAAATAAAAACCTCGCGAAATATCCGGCGTATACAGTATCCTATATCTATGGAGAAATATTGTATCCGGGAGGCGAGAGACTACAATGAATCAAAGAGAAAAGAGTTCAATACCTTCAAACAAATTCCAAAAAAGACTTGAATTCTATCAATTATGTGTTCAAATCATGAGGAGTATCAAATCACGAGGAATATCATGCAAGAAGCACTATGATCAAGTGACCGATATCACAAACTTCAATGATCTAGTCAAGATGGCATCTGAGGTGATAGTGAGACATTCAAACAGTCAATTTATGTTCTCAATCATATGACTGACTGTGCTAATATTTTACTGATAATGTCGCCTTTACATGGTGGACTTCATTCAAATCAACTACTTTTGGAGTGAATTCCCCATCTATTGAAATTCTAAGCATTAATATTCAGCACCAACAAATGAGTATGGATGGACTGGACATTACTTTCATTAATATCTACTAATGCGATTACGAAAAAGTTCAGTCTCCTATTATAGATGGTGATGAGATTACCACACAGAGGACCATTCGTGAATCCAATTTACAGGTTATTTTATCCCCTCCCATCGGTCGTCAGCCAGTAGTCGGTCGGTGTCCAGGATTCCAAGAGGCCAAAATCTGGAGCGAGTTGGTGCTTGAGGGTGCTTTTAGCGTTATTCAACCGGAGACTCGGCTGGCTGAGCAGCCTAATAAGATTTACACATTCACAATACAGTCATCGCTCATGCTCAAGTGAGTTTGGGTAAATACAGCCCTTG
The DNA here is from genome assembly GCF_040938485.1 of Diadema antillarum. Classification (NCBI taxonomy): domain Eukaryota; kingdom Metazoa; phylum Echinodermata; class Echinoidea; order Diadematoida; family Diadematidae; genus Diadema; species Diadema antillarum. The sequence goes on from NW_027271228.1 coordinate 442,705, forward strand.
CTCCTCCTTTGTCCGATCTGGTTCCCTCCCCCACGCACAGCAAGATCTACACTTCTAAAAATATGATATTCCAGTATCTATTTTGCTTTCCCATCCCATTCTTTTCACACACTGACATACAGTCTGTAGACCTGCTGTAAATGTATGTCTGTAATGCCAATTTCTCTTCTTAATTTCACTTGTAACCATATAACAATACATTTCAGTAGATGAAAACAATTTTTTTCATATTCATTTTCTCAGTAATGTCGCTGATCTTGGGAATAAGAAATATTAACATTGATAGTCATGACTTTGCCAGTAAGAATAGCAGAGAATGCCCCGAAGGCCCTTCAGTGCTCCACAGGTTAAAAAAGAGAAAACTAGAAATGTTGCTATGGCGACTGGGCGACTGGTATGCCTCTATCACATCACATTATTCTCCCATAGGTCTGTTGTAGGTCCTCTATATTGATAGTGTGAAATTACATTTTCAGATGATTGGTAAATAATTGAAATTTTGACGTTTGAATGTTTAAAAATTTGATGGCACAACCCCAAATGAGTTAGGAATTCTCAAAAGAATTACTGTCAGGCAGTACATGCATGTAACACGAGCCATTTCCAAGATACGGGGAAAAACATAAGCCATTTCAAAGATATGGGGGAAAAAGTAAAATTTTGTATCATCACTTGACCTTTGAACTTTGATCCCATGGCTCAAAACTTTTCCGAGAGAATCTTTACCCAGTAATGAATGCATACATTAAGTTTCATGAAAATTCATTCAGCTATTGCAGAGATATGGGGGGAAAAAGAAACATCTAAAAAAATTGATCTTGAGCTTGTACACCCAAGAGTCGATGGGCACAACTTTGTCCACTCACTTTATGCCAAATTTCATTTGGATAACTCAAATCATTTTTAACTTACACTGTCCACAAAATCGGTTACGGACAGAATGGCGGATGGATGGGTATTGGAAAACTCAAAAACAGAACACCTCCAACACCACTCTGCATCAAAAAATAGAGAAAAAAAAAGATGGAACAGATGAGTAGGGTGAACTCTGAGGTTATATCTGAAAATGCCAAACGAACATCAAGTATTCTGATGTGATAATGTCATCATGAAGGATGTCAATCAAGATTAAAGTTATGAGTGACAGATTAAGCCCAATGAATGCTGCTTAAATGCAGGCAAAAACTTTTTTTCCTCATCATATTTCTTTCCCTAGAAACTCTTGAGAGAATATCCCATCCACAAAGTAATTTACGATCCATTTATGAGAACTCTTTCCATCTTCACCTGAATGGAGAAGGCAAATGGTTACTGTAAAATACAATATATTCGTGACATCCGCGACATGAAAATGTCGCGAATTGGAGCCAACGACCTTTCTCGCGGCATGAAATTTTCGCGAATTGGCACTGGCGTCCAATGCATATTGTGTAGGCAAGAACTCTCGCGTGCATTTTAATTTCGCGAATGTTGGCACTCGTGGAATTCGCAAAATTAAAATGCATGTGAACATTCCATGTTTTACAGTACTCGATCATCTCCTCAAGTAAATTTCTAACCTTTCTATCATAGTTTCTCAAATTTGATATTTTCTTCTTTTTTTTAAGAGATGCTAGAAGCTGGACTGAACAAAAAGCTACAAATTGCTGAGAATTCAAAGAAAGTCTTAGCAACATAGAATGAGAGCAAGGTTGCAACAGTTGAATGTCAAGATATCATTGAAAATGCCACTCAAGACATATATCAAAATGCAGAGGAGGGGGTATTTCATGAAGCATTTTGTCAGATTTTTTTTTTTTTTCAAATTTGCTCTCAGCCAATCGGATGCAAGGATTTCAGTAGCTTATAACAATTTGTCGTAAAAAGTTTCTGACAAAACACTTGATGAAATTCCCCCCCCCCTCCCCCGATCTCATGGCATAGCTGTGAGATTGTATTACTCTTATCACATGCTCTCTTCCACTTCATGTGTTTCAGTGTATAGGGACACTTGTTCAGTGAACCTTTGAACCCATGAAATTGGGGTTTGCTTTGTAATCTATTGTGAGAATATTCCTGAATGAGACCTCTGTGGTAAGCTTCTTTGATGTGACAGGTAATTAATTCTAATATCGATGGATCTTTTTTTTCTCACGATAGATTTTAACTTTGGATTGATTTGCAGCACCTTACTGAATACATACTGTGACTTTTACAGTCCAGTTGATCACAACTCCCCTCCCACAGATCAGCAAAGAAACTCTGCAAACACTTCAGAGAAACTTTATCTTGATTTGTATGTCCACTGTTGGCATTAGAATTGTCAACTTAAAAGCCTCTCTCACTACAACTGTATTGGTTGTGTGAGCCATTATTTACCCAACATAAAATAAGTGTGATAATTGCGAGTTAAATTTCATAAAGCACAGGCCTTCATACTATCTTTCAGGAAAATATGCATATTCCACTTCTCATTCCAGTCACTTTAGCCCAGTCTACATAGCTTTTAAATTATTATGTCTCTGGGAAGTTTTAGAAAGCTGAATAAGTACATTCCTATCGTAGGCACTATCTAAATGATGCATTATCATTCACAAATATTATAGAGGCCAATAGCATATGTAAATCAAATATTCACTCATATGGTCTCATGAAAATAATTTTTAGTAGTAATACATATTACACTGAATTTCATCTTTTGATTGGGGTAGGCCTATATCAAACAATTTATGCTACATATAATGGTGAGAAAGTATTTTCGCTCTCTCTCTCTCCATAATTATGCTCTGAATATTTGATTACAAAGTAACAGACATGAGGCGGGACTCCAATTGTGCAAGAATGAACCTCTGAAGTTTCAAAGTGCATTCCAGTTTGTCTATCTACACGTTGTAACGTCTTGCGATGAGCTACCTCTTCTCCAACTTCTTTACTACTTAAAAATTATGTTTTTGTGTGGAATGAGGTTTACTCTTGGGTCGTCATGTATTTGGAAACACTCACCTCCAGTAGGCAAAGGGGTAATAATTAGTCAGTGTCAAGGAGGGCGTTTCCATGGAACTTGACTATGTTATAACAATGCACTATTGCACAGTATATGCAAAGGAAATAAGGATAATAATGGAAAGGTTAGGACCTTGGTCAATCCCGTACATCCGACAAAGCCTCACTTCCACTTCCCTGTAAAGGAAATGGTTTTAGCTGTTAAATCCACATTACAATATGATGTGATCTACAGCCCCACAAATGACAGTGAGTGATGGATTGACAGTATTAAACAGAGAATGAGCCAATACTCAGAACTTAAAGAATTTCACAAATATTGGCCATAAAGTAAACACACCAAAGTTATGGAAATTCAAAGTTTGTTTGCTTGTTTGTATGTTTCATCTTCCATCTGAGAAGATGGCGGGATAGCCCATATTCATCTGCACTAGTTGGTCTTCCATGGGGTCTACAGAACTGTAGTTAAATGTAAGGTGGACCACTTTACCAGGTTACGAAATCCGCTCTTTGCGATGAATGAAGTGGTATGTTTCATGAGCATGAGTTGTGACTGTCACACACAGGAGACCTTCATTTCATGCTCTACCCGAGGGACAGAGTGTTTTGCCTCTTACTGGAGGGGATGGTATGATTACACACAACATTATTCAGCTAGACTCCAGATTCAAACCATGGTCATATGAATTGAGAGACAGATGTGCTACCAACTGGGCCAATTCAGTGCCCTTGCAGATGTTAAATGGTCATAATTATACTTATTGGATGAAGTATTGATGCTATCACCTCTTACATCTCCTAAAAACATGCATATAGGCCTAATTATTAAAGCTCTAACAACATGTCCTTTTCTGAAAAGAAATAATAAAGAGCAAGTTATTTCCTGCATATCAAATTATCTAAAAATTGTGATCAGTCAAACTTAGCCAAAAAGAATTGTATGAAAGAGGACATTGCAGTTGCTAAATATTTGATCAAAGACATGTTCTTTATATAAGTTTGTGAGTCTAAACAAATAGAAAAACATGGAGTGGCAGTTTATTTTGAGACAAATGTTCTAATCAAATACCCCTTTTAATAGCAAATGTAACACCATGATTTAATTTTCTGAATGTTTCTGACTGGCCAAGTGCTGACCACAGTCGACAAAACTGTTCATCTTTGATTTCTGCAGAGGAATTCATTGATTTGTTAGTTTGTTCCAAGGCCTGTCGAATCCCACATATTATACTTCAGGCAACTTTCTATGTAAACTTTTAGCCCTTGTGGTGTTATCTTTGAAGAATAAGTACTGTAGTCTTGACAAATTACACTTGGCATCATGAAACAATGACTTCAAAAATATCAGATCACACTGTGTACATGTACACTGCTGAGCATTAGCATGAAACACAAAAAAGGAAAGGACTGTTCTTCTTGGGTGCTTCAGCGATCTTCTACAGAGGAATTTCATACAAGGTCATGTGACCTTATCTCCATTACATAGCAGACTATACTGAATGATTACATACAACAAAGGAATATCTTGAAAAGCTACATGCAGTCGGATGTTGTCATTGTAGAACTTTGCTCTCATATTAAGTCGTCCACATAAGTTCACATTTTTTTTATGCATTTCATATCTTCAAATATGACTAGGATAGAGTGTAAACAGAGACAATTTTCATTTCAGTTTGCCACATTCTGAACTTTTGGTTGTACAATGAAGACACTCATATTTCTATGAGCACAAATGTAATACCAAGAGCTGCAGATCACATCTCATGAACTTTCCTTTTGATTAGTATCTATTCAAAATGACAGCACATCAGAGACTGTAGCTTTCGAAATATCAGATTTAAAAACTTGCATCTGACATACAAGAATTCCCCAGTGACTGCAGCTTGAACGTGGTTGGGCCATGTTTTTGATATTTGAGCAGTTCGACACGAAACCTCTAAGTGCTTTGCTATCAGAACATGCAATACATGGTATCAAGGTGTCTGACAAGAGCATTTGATGACATAGACTGCACTGAGCTTCATCAAATTTACTCTCATTGTAAAGGCAAATCAACACAATTTTGCCAGCAATTTACCGGGACAATGCCTTTATGTGTGTCCTGGGTATTAAAAAAAAATGAGAAAGAGGGAATACAGAGGAATTTTTTATACTCAACCTCAAAAGGAAGCAGAGACCCACTCAAACCGGTGAACCTTGTGCATGCCAATTGTATTACACACCACATATTTTGTGACTTGCGCTGATAACTGGTACTATGCTACAGAACACTGACCTCATTCCCACAATTCATGTGAGGCTTGGGGTTGACAACTTGGCCTCAATTCCTTTGCAAGGAAGTAAGAGAGGAACTACACAAACTGCTGTCTCCATGATCATGATGGAAAACACCAACTCACAGAAAGCTTCACTCTGAATCTTTTTGCCTGTTTATTTTGTTTGTGATATACAACTGTAAATGTACATGTATGCACCATCTCATTATACTTCGAAAAAACTGGTCCCTCTAACAATGCAATGAAATATATCAGCAAACTGTGCAATATCCATATTTCTTATATCATATATATGTCAAATCTTTGCTAAATCTACATATTTCTCTCAATTTTAGAGCTCCCTAATCCCTCGCAATTTCCACAAAATTTCATCCGAAGTAGAAATTGAAGGAGTTAAAATGAAAAGACAGTAACTAAAAAATGACTGTCAAACTTCAGTGTTTTTCCTTTCTTTCTCTTTCTGAACACTTTCTTTTGATTTCATGAAGAGACATCCAGACAGGAAGCTTAACTAAAAACTGGAAAGATGGATGGTGGCCTAAGCCAATCAAATGATAGTTTTGAGACCTTGAAGTTGCTTTATCATGTGACTATATATTCCATGGTGACATACAAGGAAAAGAAATGTTTTCACTTGTTAATCCACCATGTAGCCCTTTTTAAAGCTGCATTAAAATGCTTTTTTTTTTGAAACTATTCCTTAACCATGTCTGATAGGTATGCTTTTTGGATTTTGTTTTTCTATTTCAGGCATTTTTGAGAAAAGAAATATTTCTCTTTTGCATGATTCTGGCACAAGTATCTTGACAACCAAAGTTGCCTACAGAGTGTTGGAGGCAGAAGGAAACAAATAGCATCAATCATTCCACAATAAGGCTGCACCTACAATAGTAGCGACACAGTGCAAGTTTCACAAACACGTGTATACATGTAGGTCTCTCTTCAGTTGGCAGAAAGTAGCTCATTTGTAACACGTCTGTGAAATGTGTTTCTCATCATGTTTGCAATTATGAGCTATTCAGACACTCCTCACTGACCACTGACTGCTAACAGCATTCCATACAACAGATGTGTCCAAAGTTCTTGACCTGTCAATCAAACAAACAGCTCTCAAGACATGTGCTTCACTTCTTCCATGCACATGTATGCCAAGTACGGAGAAAGTATGCAGTTTATTGGAGGAAGTAAACACTAGCCCCTTTCAGACTAGAGAGTTGCCGTATGGGCGATGTATGGATATAGGACGTATGGATATAGGACGTTTTTGTGTGTCTGAATGCTCTTATATTGAAATGTTGTATCAATATACATCATATATCGAAACGAGGGTTTGAGCGTCGTTTCAAATCATTATCCTACAAATCCATACGATGTATATTTGTGTCTGAATGCTCTCATCCATACGTAGTATGAGTAGGCGGGATTTATTTGCAGCGCGCGCTAAGCTCAAGTATCTGCGGTGCGGACACATAACGGGCGGCTGACAGATTGATTGTGATGAAATAATGATCTGGTGAGAACTAGCGAACTACCGGATGAATCCAAGGCAGAATATAAACACTATGCGCAAAGCCTGCATAAATTACGTACTGCGCATGGAAGAGATTCACGTCTACTCGAGAAATACCGCTTGTGCGCTAGGTCTGAATGCTCCCATACGATTATCGTATAACTGGATGCCGAGTCTGAATGCTCTCATATCGAAACGTTGTGTATCCATACGTCCTATAAATATAAACTCGGTGTGTCTGAAAGCACCATAGGTCATGCTGTACCCAAAAGTTTTAGAGGTCATACTGTTCAGATGACAAACCCTGTACCCACATGGAAGCCAAAGCTGAGAGGCAAACATCTAAAAACCCTGATTGGCCAAACAGGATTTCAAGCATGTGATCTGACAGGCAGGGTACTTCTGAAGAGCATATTTACTCCACTTTCATCAAACATGTTTCCAAAACATATCTACAAGCAACTTCTTCAGGCATGTGAACAGGGTCTGAATGAATGGGGTTACGGTGTAACATAGACCATTAGTCGATGCTGACAAAAAGTTTGGACTTATTTCAGTCATAGATTTTGTATTCTGCTCCTCACTCTTTTTCTAACAAGTTCTGTTGATCATACATGTACAGTATATCCCTTTAAAACTTCTTCTCTTTCCTACCTCTTTATTTCTATTTTAGTCATCAGTCACAAAGTTAAAACCATCAACCAGAGTTGACATCCTTTTTTCAATTTCATGTACTCTTTTATAACCAAAGCTTGTCTTTGATGAAAATTCCCCTTGAGATCATATTGTTCTTGTAGTCATGCGTTTGCTCAACTGCAATTTCAAATTTCAACTGCAATATCCGTCCCTTATATCCCAATGATTTTCCAATCTACTCGTAAATGTCATAAATCAAATATCTGCCAACTAGTTCTTCTGTTTTTTCTCTTCTATGTCTTGGTATATCTTCTATCTCTCTCTTTCTATCCCTCTCTCATTCCAGGGAGGTGAGACACCTCCCTGCTCATTCACACCCTCTGTCATGAGTCTCACAAACCATTTATCATGCCATCAGATTTTTCCTCTGCTGCAGTCCTTGGGTTTCTCACCCTGCTGTCTCATAATACATTATTCAAATACTTTCTTCTACAGTTCAGTATCTTTTACCAAGATACATTTTTGCATGCTTCAAGGTTTCATTTTCCATGAATTTCCTCCCAATACTCTACAATCCTAAGTTTACAAATACCACAGATTACATTATATCAACATTTTATCTCTCTTATTAAAATTTGTTTTCTAATACATATCATCAATATCACAAATGTCTCTACTTTTCTCTGTCTTTCATCTCTTACTCCTTTCTAGTCATTGCCTCTCATCTCAATGTATTTATGCATTTTCATTTAATTTTTCTACAGCACAATTGTATCCACTCTCTCTTTCTTTGTCTCTTTCAGCATTAAATTCACTCATGTCTATCACTATCAATGAACTATGCTCAGCTCCGTCTGAGCATTCCTCCATTCTTCTGGATATCAAACAATGCACACACTCTATCCTGCAGTCAAGCTTCCAAGATAATGCATTCAAATGCACAACTTTTTAGTTTTAACTTCATGGCATGATCTATAAAGCAATAACCCACAGTCTATACATGTGTACAACATATTGTACATAAACTTTCAATATGAAGACTACTACTGATCTCTGTCTATCTGTCTGTTTGTCTGCTTGTCTGTATGTCTGTCTGTCCTCTAGATTCCTCCTACACACACTTCCTCACTCAGCTTTCCTGTGCTTCACCCACTCCATCTGTTCCTCTCCATGTACTCTGCTCTTTTAGTTTTCCACACCCTGTACAGTGTCATGGCCGAGTTGGCAATATTCACAAGCTCACAACTCAGGAAGTGCACGGTTTGACAACTCCAAGGATTCCCTCATACATACATGCATGCGTACACTGTTCAAGGAAACTGCTCAAGGACCAGTTGCCCTTTTTAACAGCACACAAGTGTGATAGGAGCACATGTTTGCAAACTTCAACACATGCCTCACAACTTTGAATACTGAGAAGAATTTCTGCAACTCAAGTCAATGACTATGAACTTCCTTCACAGAGTTAATACAAAATGAAAGTTTCATCCATTGTAAACCTCTGCTGAAATCAACATTACAGACTTCAAAGCCATATCACTACTACTTCACAAATTGATTCTATCACACTGAAATATCAAATTCCAAAATCAAATAAATGAGATGATTCACCTCTGATCATTCCCAATTGTTCTAAAATGGACAGAGAGAGAGAGAGAGAAAAAAAAAAAAAAGAAGTGATTCAAAGCAAATGACGGTAACTGATAGGATCTGTCCACAGTCCAAGAATACAGCATAAAATGCATACTGTGAGTCAATATCTCACCTTAAAACTACAGCTGTACAAATCCTACTGCAGTTTTCACTCATTAAAGGACAAGTCCACCTTCATATAACATGTGGATTGTGTCAATGCAACAATATTAGTAGAACAAATAGTGAAAGTTTAGGGAAAATCGGACAATCCGTTTGAAAGTTATGAATTTTCAAAGTATCTGTGCAGTCACTGCTGGATGAGAAGACTACGACAGTGTATGATGTCCCTATGCGTAAAACGATATAAAGAAAATAAAAGGAGAATAACTTTTTGAATAAAATGCAAATTTCTTTGACTTGTTACTGACATGTTTAAGGGTAATATTATTCCCCCTGCCCTCTGAAAGAGAGAAGTCAAGTGTTCTTTTGTTATTCGAGAAAAGTGAAAATATGTTGAATTCTCTTTATTCTTTCTTTATAGCGTTGTACACATGTGACGATCACAAGCTATAGTAGTCTTCTCATCCAGCCCTGAGTGAGCAGAAACTTCAAAAATTCATAACTTTTGAACGGATTGTCCGATTTTCCTCAAACTACCACTGATATGTTCTACTAATATTGCTGCATGAATTCATTTGACCCACATGTCTGTGAATGTGAACTTGTCCTTTAACACACTAGAGTGCACTACAGCTGTACACATCCAAAGAATGTTATTCACCTTCTTCATACTTGGGCAAACAGAAATGGCACTGTGTCCGATAGATTTCTTGTCATAGATTATGTCACTGCAGCCATCATCAAGTTGTGTAGGAAGTAAAGAATCTCTTTTGCTAATCATCTGCATATCCAGCTATTAAATTTTGCCAAACAATTGACACTGAAAATTACCATAAGTAATGTCAAAAGACTTGAACAAGTTTTATGTAGGCAAAGACCTGGGGTTACAGACAGACACAAAGAGAAATGGGCAGACATCATGAAAAAGCCAATTCAGCCACGATGCCTCTGGGCCCCATCAAGCTGAAAAGCATAGAGAGGACACCCAGGAAAAGTAAATCAGTGTCTTTTTATCCAGTTCTTCCATACTAGTGTAGTAAATCCACAAAGAATGAATTTAAGGAATATAACAGCTTGAACAGGTAAATCTGGCTATATCAGGAGGACTCATTGTGTTGCAATGCAGCACTTGCCTGTATTCAGAGCTCCACAAAAGGTCTTTACCCAGCCATCCATTCAACTGCCTAAATAAATGCCCAAACTGACCTAATCTGCCATTGCTCCTGACTATCCAAAAGTTTGTAGTGACATCTACTGTATACGCTATATATTTCGTGGGGGTTTTATTTTCGCGAATTTCGCGAGTCGGGAATTTTAACAACACACGAAAATATTACCTTCCAAAATGAATCCCTTGCCTTGATGATACGAACATTTCAGTACTAGTATACCATGTCACGGCTTACCGAACAGACCATACTGGCTAAGCTTGTTTACGCACATCCACGTCTACTTACGAATACTGTAGAGAGCCAATCCATTATCGCAAGGGGACCACTCGTCAGAAATCTAGCGCGATGGACTTAACCACTTCAAAAATGTTGAATTCTAACTTACTAGTTCGCAGAGTTTGGCAAATCTTTTTCATGCAGTGTATAACTACAGCTGTAGTATCATTCTTATTTGTTAGTAAGTTGAAAATTCACACTTTCTTTGCCACTTCATATTTTCTCTGGTACCCCAATCGCGAATTTAACCACTCGCGAAAATGTGTGACAGCGGCAATTCGCGAAAATTTATGTACGCGAAAATTATAGCGTATACAGTATCTTACATCTTTCTAGTCAATTTGAATCAGTTGTTGCTGGTGATTTTTTTTTTTTTTTTTTTTTTTTTTTTGGGGGGGGGGGGGGAGGTTGTTTGGCTGATGCTCCTTTACGTGATAAAGAAGAAATTATATTGGCTGGCTTGGAATACCTCACTTTGGTACTTTGGTACTTAATTCCCAGGCAGAAACGCTGCAGGATATGTATCAGGCCCTACTCGCGCTTGATTTGCCACACACACACACACACGATAACAATAACAAAATAAAATCAAAAGATTCTCAGCATGATACCAAAGATATTTCTGGAACATACTGGAAGCAGAGATCTACTTCAAGAAGATTCAAGAAGATACAAAAGATACAAAAGAATTGACTGTTTCAATCAATTCAATCACAAAGCAATGCTTACAGAAATGATTCCCCTCCCTTGTACTGTTATGAGGGGCATCTCACTGCAGTGCACTGCACTCTTCCATGATTGCTCACAAGTTTAATGTTCATGTGTCTTGAATAAGTTACATAAATGACAGGACCTTAAGGTTGGATGGGTCAATTATTCAGAGAGACTGCATACAAATTTTGCATTATGCACTTCTATAGCATCGTCTTGGGATGCAAACACTCCACACAAATTGCTAGTTTGGCTTTATAGCCTCTCTCCAAGGCATACTTACTTTTTAGTTGGTTTAGTTCAATATAATTCAACAGTGCATTTTAGTTTGTTAGAATAGTTAGAATAGATAGTTTCTCACCATAACATTTAGGAAGTACTCCATATCATGAAGTAGAGTAAAGTCTGAAGAAGTTCCCTATGGGTGTGGTTATATATATGTATAAAAGACATAAAAAACTATAAAAGAAGTGTAATGTTTTTCAATAAACTAGTTAAAATGCATGTACATAAGTGTCCTATTGTAAGCAATGATCACACAAAGCACTATAACAGGACAAAAAAATCACTTAATTTGACCTACAGTATAAAGTCAGTTTAGACTTAATTTCCATTCTGTGGCTAGTAGGATAGCGAAGTTGAACATTTTGTATTCATCATTTAATATTGTCTTTGCATTTATTCTCTCTCATTTTGTACGGTAATACCTCTAACAAAATATACATAAGTCTATCAAAGTCAAATTGTTGAATGGTTTGAAATTTTCATGCTTTGGACAATGAGCAGTGCTTCACGCAACTACAGGAGCAAAATAAACTATGATAGCACATGAGTGAGACTATCATGCATTCTTTAATAGTAAGTATCCAAAATAAATCAATCAATACTGGACAGAGAGGCTACTGTGAATTCACTGAAAGTATCATGCTTGATTGGATTGTCAATCAAATGCTGCACAGCTCCTGTTTAAGAACATTTCATTTGCTAGAGTACCACGGCAAAGTGCTACATGCCTGTGACTTCCATCCTCTGTAGACCCAGCACCTGCACCATGCAGCCCCAATTGCAATCAAATTAAGTAGTGAAAGCTTCCCCCATCTGCTAATGAATACACCCATTCCAAGGCTATCTGCTTGGAAATCAATAGCTTTGCAAGTTCATCCTTTATAACCCTACACTATGCATGCAGGTGACAAACTTCTATGTTACTATATAGACTTCACTCATCCACACAACCCCTCCCAAACCAAACTGCCCCTCCCACCAATCTCTACATCACCTAATGTACACATGGTATTAAACAGATCTACTGTCCACTGTGTAATGCTCTTGTTCAAGTCCCACTCTTGGGCCAATGGAGAAAACGAGATGAAAGATATCAACTGAGAGATATCAAGTGCAAAGAACTTACAGGTACAGTAATTTCTAAATTACAAGGTACGGAATAACAGTTAATGAGGTACTCTTATAAATGATAGATAAAATGTGAAAAATCACTTTCTTTAAATGTATACAATGTAGAAGTGTTTACACGTTGTACCTTCTTTGGGTGGATTTAACTGGGTACTGCCGTGAAATGAGCGAAATCAGATTTCATTTTCCTCATACATTTCCACAACATTAACAAAGTGACAGCCCCCCCCCCCAAAAAAAAAAAAAAAAAAAATATATATATATATATACACTCAGTATTTTCAGTAAAATTAAATGAAGAGATTAGTAGAAGTTTAATCAAAATGAGACACAAATTAAGAAAGTTACGTGGCTTTGAGGTTTCACATGTTTTACTCACATAATGATATGTGTCAGAATCATTGCTTAGGTGTGGCGACTTGCAATTCTCCTATTGGTTTTGCACTTACAAAGAATCACAAAATTCTGTTCTTGGTTGATACTTTAGTAAACTACGATTCATCTTCACTACACTGGAATCACCATTGGTAGGTCATTGCAACACATCAAAAATCTAGATGGTAAAGAGTATAAGCTTTTCTTTGTACATTGTAATTTCCATTCCTTTCATAAAAAAGAAGTAGATGATTTTGTACAGGTCAATGGGAAACTTCAGAGGCCAAGACATCACCTCCTTTCATTTTTTTTTCTTGGCTGTGACCAACATACTGACTGGATAACAGTGTCAAAAACTGATCAACTTTTATTCTTATTCTAGGTGTGGTATTGATGAAATCTCCACATTATGTTAGTTTGATTTTACTCTTTCAAACAAAACCTGATGTGTGTTGCGGTACACTTTAATATGAGAATGCTATACCTTTGATACTAAAGATGCCAGTCTAGAGAGAATGTCCACATCATGTTACATGCAAGTACTTGCTGTAAACAAGTGTGTGTATTGTTTATGAGAATTCCATGTAATTTGCCAATATCAAAATAATATCTCTTGTCATCCTTTGAGGAGGACTAAAAAAAGAATACTTGTGACATACAGAAACACATGGCACAATTCACTATACAATTGTACTACAAGTTTTCTTTCAAGTTCTGAGAGAAATATTTTGTGGAATATGGACAAATGTCAAGTGCACCTGTGGTTGGTTAGATGGACAGCAATGTCTTTGTACACTTTGTACATCCAGGAATATACTGTAAGTCTGCCATATCATAGTATACCAGTGCTGTATCTTACTCGCTACAAGCAGGTAGGGCATCATATTGACCATGATCGTATGCACGCAACGCACGCACACACACCTTAAAATACACAACATACACCCACCTGAAAATTACCATAGCAGATTACAAGGCTATCTAAGGAGGAAATCCCCCCAAAAAATACTTCAAAAGAAAAAAATGATATTCCCTACAAAACAATACAAAAATAAAAAAATCGGATAAGAAGTAAGGAAGATACAGTTGTATGACATTTTGAAATACCGGTATCCTATATTTTTGGAAAACATTTCTTAACCAGTCCTTATGAATATTCAAATGAGTAAGTTGACAATGTTATACAATACTCTCACAATGTCATTAATTTATTCATTTCATATACAGAAAAAAAAATCATGTTTATTTCAGCTGTATGAATATAAAACTTGCCTTAACCCTGTTCTAACTGGGCTATTTGAGACCAAGTTTTTCAAGGGGGGGGGGGGTCAATTTGACCCCCCCTCCCCAGATCTCGGCCGCTGATGGTGCGATTGCTGCAAAATTTTGTCCGAACATAGAGCCGGATGTCAACTACAAGATTATGTGGTCATACAATAGAAAAATATTCATTTTAGAACTATTCTTAGTAAATTAATTACGCAAATTTATGCTTGAAATCATATTTTCACCTGTAACTCCGTTAAAAAGACCAAAGGATTCCTACATTTTTGTGTCAGAATTCCTCAAGACACATGAAACTATTTTTGGGCAAAAAAAATGGCATAATCAAATTCAATTTCTTTTGTTCGTTATCGTTTTGTGAATTTCATATGTATTTTATTGTTTTTTCGATCTTTTGTTTTGTTATTTTTTTTGCCAAAATTTGCTGCAAGCACTATTTCACGCTTATCTACATTAGATTTGATTAATTCCAATGATCAAAAGTTGAAATAATCTCATTTATATCAATCTAACAAGAAAACACAATTTGCATTGGATTTGCACACAATATCAGGAATTTGAGCTGTTTTTGCGTCGACATGCATGTAAAACATTATGTATTTAGCTTACGGTGTACCCGGACATCGCAAATTTGGTCTCAAAATATGCGGGAGACTTCAAGGAAAATAGTCTTGAAATGGCGCGGCAAAATCTTTTCGCGTTGCGGAATTGCGGTGCGAAATGTCCAGGGGGGGTCAATTTGAACCCCCAGTTAATATAGGGTTTAAACCAACCGAAATATAAAAGAGCAAATGTTAACTCTGATATGCCTTGGTATGAGAACATGCTTTAACTTGTATTAGCTAAAAATAACAATTTTTCTGAATTTCATTAACATACATTAAAAAAAAAATTGTGAGGGTATGACATCGTCAACTCACTCATTTGAATATTTCCAAGGACTGGTCAAAAAACATTTTACAAAAAATGTGAAATTTCAAAATGTCCTATCTGCCTTATTTCTTATCCGATTTTTGCCATTTTTCTATCATTCTGGAAGGAATATTTTTCTCTTGAATTTTATATGTTGAGGTAGATTTCCTCTTTAAAGCAAACCCCAACCATCTAAGCCCTTACACATCATTGATTATCATTGCATGGAACAGCACCAACAGACTGCATTGACTACACCCCTTTAAAAGGAAAGGGAACCGTGAACATGATGTCTGATGGAGGTATACAGTATGAGCAAAATATCAGATAAAATTTGTACAAAATTAATCATATCTGAACCATTCCAACTTTTTGACTTTCACCAGTCATCCAAATCACTTAAAGATTTGAGTTCACAGTCATCCTGCACTGCTGAGAGACTGTTCTGAATTCACACATCTCTTCTCTCCACTAGGCTAGTTTGTTTTTACAATGTATTTGCAAAATAAGCACTATTACCAGAATTGTGCAGACTTACACGTAGAAACCATTTTTAAGAAATATAGAAATTGCTACTAGTTTCACTGTTGCTACTTGAGACTACAAAATAGGAAGGGTGTCAAAACATACATTGTAGGATACAAAAAACTTATTCAAGTTATTAAGTGTTATGAAAAAGAAAGAATGCAAGACTTAGAATACTAGTATATTCACATTTATTTAATCACATACTACATATTTTCCACATATTTACAACTTGTATGATAAATAAAATTCTTCAATTTTTTAATTTTGGTATTGGAAATTAGTATCTGATTAAGGGGTATGAGCTCTTTAATATTTTTTGTGTGTTTTGTTTACTTTTTGTTTCCATGTAAGATGACTAAATAGGAATGACTGATATACTCAGTACATGATGAACGATGCATTACAGCCAAAATTTGGCCCAACAATGTGGTTTTATGGTTTCCATAAGCGACTGAAATAACACATCAAAATTTTTCCAGTAATAAATTATATTCCTTTCTGGTCAGTTTTCTTCTGTTTGCATTTGTTACATACTCCAAAAGCTGCATCACTTTGGTGATCCCTCGCATTTATCCCCAAGTTGAATTATCCTTCGGGTTTATGCTAGGTTTAAGTGAGTGCGTTGTAGTGGAGAACATTGCGTTGAATTAAAGGACAAGTCAACCTTCATATACCAGGATTGAGAGAATGTAGCAATAATAGTAGAACACATCAGTGAAAGTTTGAGGAAAATTGGACAAGCCGTTCAAAAGTTACGAATATTTCAAGTATCTGCGCAGTCACTGCTGGAAGAGAAGACTAGCTACTACAGTGTACACTGTATGATGTCACAAGCGTACAACTCTATAAGGAAAATAAAAAGAGAATTTCACAAAACTTTACTTTTTGAATAAAGTGCACATTTCTTCGACTTGCTGCTGATGTATGTTAAGGGTAATATTATTCCCCCTGCCTTCTGAAAGAGAGAAGTTGAGTGTTCTTTTGTTATGCGAGAAAAATGGAAATATGTTGAATTTTCTTTATTCTTTCTTTATATCGACCAATTATCGTTGTACTCAGGTGACAGCATCACAAGCTATATAAGTAGTCTTTTCATCCAGCCGTGACTGAGCAGAAACTTCAAAAATTCATAACTTTTGAACGAATTGTCAGATTTTGCTCAAACTCTCACTGATGTGTTCTACTAATAAATATTGCTGCATTCACTCAACCCACGTGTCTATGAAGGTGAACTTGTCCTTTTTAAGAAGGATGCATTAGTTGTTTGCCTTCCGACTCCAAAAGCAGTCATGCCTCCATCATTCTACCACCGAGTCTATTGAAAGGCAAAAGCATCTACTCCCTACTCACGAACATAAAACCCACAACAAAAATCGGTTCCTGATCATCGGGAGCACTGTACACAGCTCAGTCTCCAAAGAAAAAGAGTAAATTTGAAGGCGCGGCGCAGCTAGCACCATCTGGCAATACAGAAAAATAAAGCAGTGGGACTAAGTGGCAATGCGAATGACTCAAAAACCCGAAGACTAGGAATGTATTAATTTACATACCGGTGCGTACGTACTCTATCTCCTCACTGGAGGAATATGAGGTCGAATGTGGTGCTTCCTGGCCACCGGTCTAGATGACGATGGATTCTACGGACATGGAAGATTTATATTGCAGAAAATCGTCCCACATTCTAATTCCTTCTTCAATACATTCTCCACCACACCACACGAACTACACGCAGGAGTTACACTCGGAGTCGTAGTCACACACACAGATCACAGGGCAAGGCGTTGCTCGAGCTCTCCTCACTTCATTCTCTGAAGTAAAACATACAGGAAAGACACTGAAATGTGGCTCTCATGTACAAGTTCATTCCGTCGTGCTTGACCGATGTAGACCCAGAGCAAGTTTACAGGTGGAGTGCGATAAAGTCGCACCAACCAAAGCAGGAGAGAGGGCTGTGGATTCACAACCCTTCTTACCTTTCAATAAATGATCCAGCCGATGCTGCCGATAAACGACCGCTCTATAGCTCTCTGCTGTCGGGCTTACGTTACGGGGGTACACACGGGTTAGTTGAGAGCTCCGATCCGCTCGGACGATAGTCGGCCGCCGTACCACTGGTGAAGAGAAACAGGCGTATCTCAACTGCGACTGCCAGCTGTAGCTACTAGCTGTGCAATGTGTGTATGTGCAGGGACCATGCAGGCCTGTACAGTATGCTGATGGATGTGAATGTGTATACTAGTACAGTCTCGTTGCATTTGCATTGACAAAAACACGTAGACACACACACGGTCGGTCAGATGGCTAGCTCGGAGAGCCAACAGTAATGCTGCCATCTACGTTGAAATTAAATGAAATGAAACGAGAAGTATTTTATGAATGTATCCATCAAAATAATCTTATGAACAAGTGAACATACATGTTTCTCAGTAGCCAAAGAGGTTGAAGAGCTGGAGTATTCAAACACCTATCTATGGATACCTTTCTATGGATGGACAATGGAATTCCAAAGGTGCATTTGTGCCTTTGATGATCGGCTTTAGTCTAAAAGTAAAACTCAAAGGAAGAGTAAAGAATAAAGTTAGACATGTTAGACTTTAACTTTCAAGTTTAACTATTAAGTCTAAGTTAAGACTTTACTTGTAATACCAGTTACTAAAACTAAGATCAGCTGAAGTCTAAGACCAAGTCAAATTAACACAGAGTCTATAGTCTAGCTCTAGATCTACATCTAGACTAGTGGTAATAGTAGGTAGAGTCCACCCATTTTCCCCCCAATTTTTACTGGTCCATTCCTGAAAAAGTTACTGGTCAGTGTCCAACAGTGATTTTTCCTGGTCAGGGACCGTCGGACCAGTGCCAGTGTGCAGCGTTGGTGTAGATGTCATCTATGACAGTATGTGGTCTAGTGATACTACCTAAACACTACGAGTAGTTTACAGGTTAGGTGGCTTTCCTGTACAGTGCAGTGTTATAGTATACTTGTGAATTCAGCCCTAGTACCGTACCGGTACTGTGTGTAGATATGTGACATTATGTCTAACGTTAGTTCGAGTGGAGTACCTTTGAAGCACAGCGGTGGGGCTTTTTTCCCCTAAAACTTGTGAATGCGGCCCAACCAAATGGCGTTTACATATTTACGCGTGATTGATAGTGATACAGTAGCGCTGTCGATTTCCACAGCAGCCATACATAATCTTTTGTCCTTTCTTCTTTCCTTTTTTCCCTTTGTTCTTTCACCCTTTTTATTCTTGGAATCGAAGGACTTCTAAGAAATGTCCCTCGACTGATTTACTAGTAACCAGGACTCGAGAGTCCTGGTAAACCTAACCTAACCGAGCAACCGTTAACGTTTGTTAGGCCTAACATAACAGTAACACTGACTTAGCCCTGTATTGACTTTGTCTTTGGCCGACTTACTGAGATGGCGAGTCTAACTCTTTAACGTTAGTCTAAACGTAGTCGTTAGATCTGTCAGTGTCAGTGTCACCGGTTATTGTATATGGTGCCATCTCTAACGTACGTTAACAAGTTGATGTTAGTTATCTTTATATTCCACATACTAAGAATGTTGCAATAGGATTGGTCCAGAGCTGATCACGTGATGAAGCATAGTTTTGCCCATCACATCACCTGAGAAGAAAAGTTTGTTACACTCTATGTTGATAGTCCCTTTTGTTTCGCTGATCTCCACACAGTCCACACAGTCCTAACGCAAGATGAGTACGCGCGAAATAAAAGTGCGTTGCACTGTGGACTATCATGTGACCTAGGTCACTTGATAGTACACAGTGCAACGCACTTTCACTTCGGTTCCGCGCGGTACGCGCAGCAAATTCATTGTTTTTGTTTTGTCATCTAAGCGCACGTAGCCTAAGCCCTAAGGATACCTAAAGACAGCTAAAACGGTTTCAGATGTGGAATAAAATGGGAATTTCTAGGACTGGAAATTAGATGTGGAATATAAAGCAAATAATCAACTTTTAGTTTCAGGCAATGAGACAAACTATCACTTCCTCGGCGATCTGAATGTGTACGCTATCTTTCCTCAGCTGCGCTTCGGAAAGATAGCTACATCCAGATCGCCTCGAAGTGATAGTTTGTCCCATCACCTTCACCAACGTTGATTATTTGCTTAATGTCAACTTACTGATTCAGTAATATTGGTACTGTCATCCTGTTGGATATCGCCGCAATATCGTCCGTGACGTGTTAATTTCGTGTCACAAAGACAAAAGTTGCCAAGATCTAATAGTATTAGATGTCTAGATCTAGATGTAGTCTAGATCTATAATATAAATTCTGTGTGCCACTGGTAACTTAAAAGTGAAAGGTCTAGACTTCACTTAGTCTATAATTAGACCAGTAGAGACATTCATGAGGCAAAGGCCTATTTAGTAGATCTATTCTTATTCTATTTTAACGTCAATTCCTACTAACTCGCCACGTGTTATTCCTAAGGCCAAGGACTTCCGGGTTAGTGATTATTTTTTTCATAAATACCAAACAGCAGACGTGTTTCATTTGCATTCTTGCACAGACTTCATGAAAATATGTGCAGTATCAAAGAAATATGATGCACATGACAATGCCAGTGTTTTATAGGTGAATGGTTAATACCTTTAAAAGCTGAATGATAATGTAGAGTCTAGGTCTAATTAAGATGTTACAGTCTCTGATAAGAAACAGGTTTGATTGTCATAGACTGTTTCCCAAATGCAGGTACATGTAGTTATATTCAGCTATTTCAATGCAATGCCGTGTTTACAAATACGTGTAGATTTATATTCATGTGAATGATAATTCAATTTCTACATGAGACTTACTAAGTGCTAAACATAATATCTTGCATCAGTAAAATGTGTAAATGACGAGACAATTTGAATATGCATCAAATACGACCAGCAGCATTTTTTGACATTCTTTGATCCTGCATAGGCCTACCATTTTGTTTTATGTTAATATAAATAGAGCAAAATAATTTCATCTTCAGTTTTGTTGGCTGATTTTTTTTTCTTCTCAAAATTAAAGTTGTATCTTGTACCATGATGTTTGATTTTAATCAAAAGTTCTTAATTTCTTTCTTTTCTTTCAGATGACTGGTGCCATGTAGTAGCGAAGAACTGGACTGTCTCAGAAAAGAAAAGGAAAAGTACAGGGTCGTGTACATCACCAACGGATGTGAATACAATGGTAATGTAGAGTCTAGGTCTAATTAAGATGTTAAAGTCTCTGATAATAAACAAGTTTGATTGTCGTAGACTGTTTCCCAAATGCAGTTAGTAATATTCAGCTTTTTCAAAGCAATGCCTTGTTTACAAGGACATGTAGATTTATTCATGTGAATAATAATTTAAATTCTACATGAGACTTACTAAGTGCTAGACATAAGATCTTGCATCATTAAAATATGTAAAAGGCGAGACAATTTGAATATGCATCAAAGACGAACAGCAGTATTTTTTTGACATTCTTTGATCCTGTATACCGTTTTGTTTTATGTTTAATATGAATAGAGCAAAATAATTTCAACTACAGTTTAGTTGGCTGATTTCTTTTTCTCAAAATGACAGTTGTATCTTGTATCATGATGTTTGATTTTAATCGAAAGTTCTTAATTTCTGTCTTTTCCTTCAGATGACTGATGCCATGCAGTAGCGAAGAGCTGGACTGTTTCAGAGAAGAAGAAAAAAGTACAGCATCGTGCTGATCATCAAGGAATGTGAATACAATGGCTTAGGAAAGAAGACAATCTACAGATAGGATAGAAGGGAGAAATTGGAATGAAGGGCGACAACATAAGGACGGTATATCTACAGTGAAATGTGATTGTAAAATGGAAACATGAAAGGAGATCCTAAGATTGAAGGTGAAAACAATGCATTCCATTGTTGTTCATTTTCCATCTGTGAAGATGGCTGGATAGCCCATATTCAGCTATACACTAAGCTGGTCTTCCATGGGTCCAGTTGGATGTGGGGTGGGACCACTTCACCGGGTTAGACACCCTGCTCTTTGCGATGAATGAATGAAGCGGGATCTTTTACGTGCATGAGCTGTGACTCTCTCAAACACGGGACCTCCATTTTATGTCCTATCCGTCCATTATCCTATCCATTCTGTGATGTCGTAATTACAATTTTGCTACACTTTAGTAACTCTACAGAGAGACATTTATATCAAGGAAAGCTTCATGTGGATATGGAATGTTAGATTTTTTTAAGTGTTCATTGGTATGTATTTCATGATAATAAATCTTGAAGGTTTTGTGTGGTAATCATAACCTTGTGATAAATCTTGATAGATTTCTAAGTGCACATTGGCAATATTTAGATGATGCTGTAATCAGATTAAGTTCTATTCTCCTTTATTCTTTACCCACGCCGATGAAAATCGGCAGGGGGTTATGTAAAGGGTTCCGTATGTTTGTTTGTTTGTTTGTTTGTTTGTTTGTTTGTTTTTTTGTTTTTTTGTTTGTTTGTTTGTTTGTTTGTTTGTTTGTGTACAAGATAACAAGAGAACGGGTAAACGGATTTGCACGAAATGTTCAGGGAATGTTTGGATAATGACAGGAAAGAATCGATTAGATTTTGGTGATAATCGGTTGACCCTTGCAAATTCTGTGTGACCTTGAAGTTTTGACCCCATGGTATAGTGACCATTCCGAAAATTTCCCGTTTCTCACTTTGCGATTTTCCGCTACCATACGAACACATAAACTCCCCAACGATCCGACTTCGCTGCTCAAATGTTCGTAAGAATTCCGAAATTTACGTTTAGGCCTATTTGAGGGACTATGTCCTTCTAGATTTATGAAAGTTCGTTCTCCGTCATCACAAACTGGCCCGTATTTTGATGATTTTTCAAATTAACATTGATTGTTTTTTTCGTTGGAGGAGCATTTTGCTCGGTCGCAGTCACACTGCACGATATGCGTGCTCAATGTCAATGCGTGTGCAAGGCCGCTGAAAATGCATCGCGCTCTACACTGTTGGTGCAAAATTGCACCGGGGACGTTGCGGCGCTCGTTGGTGGCCGAATACTGGTGCAGTAGACATTTGCATTCAACCCTTGCATTGAATAATTCCCGTAGACACTAATCATAGGGGTAATTGCCTAGGGGGTACGTAAATTTTGTTTTTCTTTTTTGCTTTTGTGGATACCATCAAAGATCGTACACTCATACGACCTTTGATATTTGATGATTTTTCAAATTAACATTGATTGTTTTTTTCGTTGGAGGAGCATTTTGCTCGGTCGCAGTCACACTGCACGATATGCGTGCTCAATGTCAATGCGTGGTGCAAGGCCGCTGAAAATGCATCGCGCTCTACACTGTTGGTGCAAAATTGCACCGGGGACGTTGCGGCGCTCGTTGGTGGCCGAATACTGGTGCAGTAGACATTTGCATTCAACCCTTGCACTAATTCCCGTAGACACTAATCATAGGGGTAATTGCCTAGGGGGTACGTAAATTTTGTTTTTCTTTTTTGCTTTTGTGGATACCATCAAAGATCGTACACTCATACGACCTTTGATATTTGATGATTTTTCAAATTAACATTGATTGTTTTTTTCGTTGGAGGAGCATTTTGCTCGGTCGCAGTCACACTGCACGATATGCGTGCTCAATGTCAATGCGTGGTGCAAGGCCGCTGAAAATGCATCGCGCTCTACACTGTTGGTGCAAAATTGCACCGGGGACGTTGCGGCGCTCGTTGGTGGCCGAATACTGGTGCAGTAGACATTTGCATTCAACCCTTGCACTAATTCCCGTAGACACTAATCATAGGGGTAATTGCCTAGGGGGTACGTAAATTTTGTTTTTCTTTTTTGCTTTTGTGGATACCATCAAAGATCGTACACTCATACGACCTTTGATATTTGATGATTTTTCAAATTAACATTGATTGTTTTTTTCGTTGGAGGAGCATTTTGCTCGGTCGCAGTCACACTGCACGATATGCGTGCTCAATGTCAATGCGTGTGCAAGGCCGCTGAAAATGCATCGCGCTCTACACTGTTGGTGCAAAATTGCACCGGTGACGTTGCGGCGCTCGTTGGTGGCCGAATACTGGTGCAGTAGACATTTGCATTCAACCCTTGCATTGAATAATTCCCGTAGACACTAATCATAGGGGTAATTGCCTAGGGGGTACGTAAATTTTGTTTTTCTTTTTTGCTTTTGTGGATACCATCAAAGATCGTACACTCATACGACCTTTGATATCATCACACTCTCGGCTTGCTATCATCAAAATATCCCGCAAGAAAACGGCGTATTTCTCGATTTTTAGCGCTTTTTCCGCGACCCGTCGCGTAGACAATACTCTTAAAACTGGACTTAATTCGCGCGCGCTTGGAAAAGTTCCGATTCTGCACTTTTGACGGTGGAATTTGGGATTTTCGATGGATTTTTGGAGGAGACTTAAGGACTTTCCTGTACGTGAATGAGTGTTAATACCGTATGTGTAATGATGTGATTTGCGTGTGATGTGACTGTAGAACCAAAGATCGTACACTTCAGTGTACGATCTTTGGTAGAACTCACTGGCTGGTGATAAAGCACACTGGCAATTAAGTGGCCGAATTCTGGTAGATGACCGAATGCACATTATGTTTACCCCGACTTTGTACTTAGGCATGGGTCTGCCGCCTTTGACGGCCCCTCTCTAGTTTATTTATTATTTTGTTGTCTTCAACCCACTTTGAATGTGTCACGTATGATTCTTATAAACATGGGAACATGCACTCCATGTAACTGATAGGACTTATAACAAATTGACATAATTATTCAACCATCACTAGACAGTTCTGTTATAAGATGTTCTTTATTTAACTAAAATTGTAAATTATGATACGTGTATGTTCCCATGCAAACTCACAACAAAATACAGAAATATGATTTCTTTTAATAATAATTCATTATGTCTCTAAATTTACAATTAAAGAAAGTGATTGCAATAAGGATGTCAAACATTGTATATTAAAATGATAGATTATTCATTTGTCTCCATCCGTAGTAACGCACGCAACTGCAGTGTGCAGTTTGTAGGCTGCTGTGAAAAAAAAAAAAAAAAATCACAGGCAGCCCAAGCAAGATTCGAACCCACGACCTCTGGATTACTAGACCAGCGTCATAACCACTAGACCACCGAAGTGCCCTGGCCCTACCTTTACACATGAATAATTAAGTATAGAAGGGCTTGGGGGCGCTTCGAAGTTTACTGCTCTTATTAAATATGTACATGTCATTTGCAACTCAACTAAAGATGATTAAACACACTGAAATTCTTACTTTAAATGATATTCATAATCTGTTTTTTTTTTTCTTTTATAGCTTGGGATGTACACTTTATACACTGTATCGGTCTACATTTTGCCTACAATATGGAATTCTTTACTTCGAGACGTTTAAAAAATTAAGAGTCCTTTAAAGGTGCCGGCTATAAAACAGTGGTGTTTGTTTGTTTGTTTTTTGGTGGGGGGGGGGGGGGGGGGAGGGGAGTCAAATTAGCCTTGGCCCCTCTCCATCGTCTTTTTTTTTTCCTTTAGCTGCATTTTTTTAGTCATCACATGAAAATTCGTCTGCATCCCCACCCCGTAGTTTTGCTGATGACCTTTCTTTTTAATTATTTTAGCCACACACAATTTTGGCCGAATTTCCCCACCCCTCTTGTGAATTTGCTAGTACATGTACTAAAACACATTCTCAGAATGTGTTTATACATGTAGTACTGGTGGATTAAGGATTCACAGGGAGGGGGGGGGGGGGTCGGCCAAAATTTCTCTTTTCTCATATGTAACAAGCCTACGGGGCGAAAGGCTGATATTATGGGCTTTCTACACACATTTTTAGATGCTAATTATTGGTTAACATGAGCACGATCATTTATGTTGTGATTAATTTGTTTCCTTATTATGTATGACTTCTATTAGAGACTTAATTGGCTTGGCACTCCTTACATCGACCTATTTTAGACACCCATTTCCTTCTCTCTCTCGTGCTTTTTCTCTACTGTCTTGTAAATAGTGTAACTACATGTACACTGTACATGCAGTACCTCTTCTCTTTTGTATGATATACATCAAGTTTTTATCTGAGCATATGGGTGTTGCAGCACTCTCAAGCTTCATGCATACGCAGCAACATCTTTGTGTGTTCATATACATAGTTATGCTTGATATATTGATTTGAGAATGTTATTCTTTCTCTTGTATATGTTCCGTCCGCACTCTATAGATGTAAATGTACGATGTAAGATTTGGTGTGCATGTTCGAACTGTGTTCCTCTTTTTGTGAACACACAAGAACTGACATAATAATGAACTTGAATTACACATATTCTTGAATCTTGATTCCATCTCCATTTGCCATTAGATATGTATTGATTTATGGAGCTCTTCCACAATTGTTATCCTTCCCATTGTCATTACTCATCTCTGAATAATTCAAATTTGATATTTTATTGAGGACCTATGTTTCTTCGATTACATAATGTACCTCTTCAATATATTGCTGCAAAAGGCATAATTAAACATGACCATTATTAAATATTTTAAATGAAGCTTGAAATTCTGATAGTGTTGATATTTTTGTATTTTTAGGAGTTTATCAGTTTCGAAGAGTGCATGCAGGATGAGTTTTATGTTTTTATATGATCAGGTGCAGCTATCATAGAATCTGTTGAGCAGGAAAGAGAAAGATGGAAAATGAGGAATTATGAGTGAATTCGCATGCGAGCCAAATGACAATAATGACACTGATAAAAATTGTGACAAAGTAAATGTCACAAATATGTGGAATAATAAGAAATAAAGAAATTAATAGATTATTTCAGAGAAAGAAATAACAGAGTGCATGAATGAGTATGAAAGATGAGTAAATACAAGTAATTATTACTGACTGGCACGTCTTTTTCCCAAGATTTAGCGGTATCCTTCATCTTAGAACAAACATTCATAATTATTATGAAAGAAGTGAACTGAATTTGAATTAAAAATAATGTGAAAAAATAAAAAAGTAAGTTAAAAAAGTTAAAAAACAGTAAAAAGTAAAAAAAAAATATGAAACACAGTATACCGAGTACATGTATTACCAAATGATAGATGTCCACATGCAAAAGTGTTAAATAATATATCCACAAAAAAAGGGGGGGCAAAGAAATCTTTGGAACGATCAACCACAGCTATAATAACATTATACATGCGTGTACTAAATGAAGATGAAAACAATAACACTCTTTTTAGAACAATTAAGAGAAACTGGCTTGTATTATCATCTTAATTATCACTAAATGTATTGTAATCATCACAACAATCATTACATGACAATTAATTTCAATTAATAAGGTTATTGTTGATAAGCAGGTATTGCCCTAATAGTATTTGTATGTAAACACATACGAAAATGAAATAGCGACGGTTCGTAAATACACGCGTATTGCACGTTACCTATTGTACAGGCCCTACAGCGCGGGTCTCACGAACCGGCGTAATACAACTTACGTCGGTTCGTGAGACCCGCGCTTAAGTACATAGCCTATGGTGCGCGCAAGAAACGATGGATTTACGAACCGACGCAGTGAGTTTGAAGACAGAAATCTCGTAGATTTTTTGAATTCACACTAAAATTACACTATGGATATGAAGAACAACTTCCACTCTCATCACCCTGTGAAAATTTTCACACACAAGACAGGAAAAGTCATTGATAACGTTGTCTAAAACTTGTGAGATCTTTAAACGCGATTTTCTCAGAACTGCATTTTCGCTCAAAAACGAAATAGCGTCGGTTCGTGAAAACGCCGACGACATATCCTAGCTAATTATGACTGTACGTTGTTGCATTGAACTTTCGTCAATGTACAACTAAATTAGAATGGTGACTGCCAAATTTTTACAAATCTACTTTTAGTCTGATATTATTTTTGTGTTCTGCAGACCAGTGTGATAAGATATCTGTACTGAATACTCGTCTCTCAGTGAAGAAAAAAAAATCACCTCTCGAAAATGCATGGGTGTTTCCCTCTAATACTTTCCCTTATTCCAAGTACCAGAATACATTGCTGGGGCCCTGAATAGCTAACATATATTACAGTATTACCAACATCATGACAATTATGGCACATGTGAAAGAAACCTGGCAAAACATACATCTTGACCAGTACATTTTCTTTTCACTACTTCTTGTACTTGGCGTTTGGATTGAAACATTTTACTTATGTTCGTTCCTTTAAGCGACATACTATTCTTTTATATCTTAAACTAGAAAAGCAAAAAAACATGCTCTATGCTATTTCCCTTCGGATTCACCAACTGTTACTTTGTGAAATTTTCTTTTTAAGCACTTCAACGTGCAGTTTTCTTTTTTTTTCTGACTAACATGTCACATATTTTCCTCCATCTGATGAAGAAAGGCAAAGTTCACTTCCCTTTTGTTGCCCCATAAAAACAAAAACAAAAGACTAGCATTCCAATCTGACAGGATTAAAATGTTGGCGTTTGGGCTTCAAAGGAAATAACAGGATCAATTTCCATGAACTACTTATGCGGCTTGTAACTCTGAGTCTCAAAGGCATGGTATAGTTTTGGTTGAGATGGAGATTCAGACTTTAACTTTTTGCAAGCAAATAAAAACAACTTATGAAATATGAAAGAGCATCAAATTCTTCGAGTAATTTGAAGTTTGTTTGATTACAGTTCTTGGTTTTGAAACGGCCGAGAATTTTTTTTTTTTTAAAGTGACACTGAATGATAATAATTAGAAGTGGGTGCCACCTTTATTGGACCTCTTTGTTTTTGTACATCTCAGCCTTTTCAAAACCAATTTTTAACAAATAAATTTGGAATTCCTCTTGGTATTGTTTAATCTTTAATATTTCATAACAGGGTTCTCATTATTTTACAAAATCTCCATCTCAGCCCCCATCTCAACCAAAAGTAGACCATCCCTCATCCCTTTAATGCTGCCATCAAAATTGGAAGTAGATCTACATCAAATCATATTGTAAATGCTCTTTGCCAAGTAGTGTTGTGCACATTTTGATATCAGGCCTTGTTTAACTCATCACTAAGGGAAAAGAAAAAAAAAAGATTAGAAAAGAAGCATTTAATCTGGATTAATAGAAATTTCTAATATATGCACATGTCTTTTATATATTCAACTTCTATAATAGTCCTGAAAGCACATTGTGATTATATTTGAGAAGTTTAGATGGATGCATTCCACATGTAAGTTCAGTTCTGATGAATCCTTCATACGGATCTGGATGCGGACCGGATAGCCTGGCAGGGTTGTTTCTGGAGAGAGACAGAGAGAGAGAGAGAGAAAGAATGGTGTATCTGTCTTTATTTGATGAGGAAAGTGACATGGGCATTTTAATCTTTGGTGAAGACACAGTGACATATACGCTAATAAAGACATACGGTTACTTGATTTCCTCTACAGTGTATATGTAGTGTTTCCTTGAAACTGTAAAGTATATTATTTTATACAGTAGATCCTAATTGTAGCAATTTAACCGTGAGTACACGATGAAAAATGTAGGAAACTTTCATGATCCAAATATCCAATTCTTTCCATTAAGCTTTTTATTCCATTCAGAAGAATTTCAAGGTAGTGCTTGCCTGATACTGCAACTGGATACATTCAACACTTTCGTGCATATAATGTCCCCGTGACCTTTCACATCAATACCCTCATAACTAATCAAAGTCAAATTGCTTAGAGGTTATGGTAACTTTGCCATCCGAAGGTAAATATAATGTCATGGTAGCAATGCTCTACAGTCAATAGAAATCAGGGTTTTCCTGTAATTTACAATCAGCAGCAAAATCACAACAATAACTAAAATGCTACTTGTACAAGGCTCAGCAGGTAATCATCTCTTCTGTATAAAACCAAAGTTGAAGATGATCTGCTGAGTAAATGTTAAGTTATTGCAAGATGAGAATAGGACAGATGTGCGTGTGAATGGATGACTGCAACGACATAAAAACTCCTGCAACCATCTTTGACAGAGGCTAAAAAAAATAATCAGCGTTAATTCATGTAAATCTTCGTTGTTGGAGTGATTGACTACATGCATATGCAGTACTGCATTCATTTAGCAAAACATGCGTTAATTTTCTGCCCAATGAACGATCGACAGTCAAAAATTTGGTCAAGATGTCAAAGGCTTGACAAAATATTCCAACATATTTGGGGTTTACATTTTACATGTATTATTGCTTACCTCCCATATTTCCTTTCGAAATAGAGTACAGGATGCACAGATTAGAAGTTGGTAGTCAGGACATCTGTCTCTTTCTTTTTTTCTCTCTCTCTTGTCCGTAGTTGGCTGTGGTTTGTAGGGTCCATTTTGTCCACTTTGTGCTAATTCTGGTCGAAAATACAATTAACAAAAACTTAAATAAGTTATCATTTTTATGCGTGAAACAGGATAATCATACTGCAACAAAAAACAAACACATTCATCATGAATTAAAATTAATCATCATGATCTCATGAATCCCTTAGTGTGAGATTTTGGATCTTCAGGTCACTGTCAACATTAATTTGTCTTACATGCAATACATTAATCATGTCATTGTTATTATCATCTTTGATGCTCTAAAGCCATATCTTACTGAAAATGAATTATGGAGGATGGAAGTCATCTTGACACCTGTAATTCCTGTACACAAATATTTGATTGTATCATGCTCTCATTTGTATGTGGATTAGGATATGATTTCCTTGCATAAATCGGTTTGTATTCATGAGATGATATTCCTAATTTCAAATCGTTGACACTTACTTGTGAGCTGGAAAGGGCATTCACATCGCAGTCAAGACATCTTTCTATCTCCCCCTCACTCTAGTGGATGTGATCTCAAACTCAGCATGTCCATTTGTTGCTGACACCTTGATAAAAATAAAGAACAATACATCACAGCATATCACCCTTACGTCATACTTAATGCAACATAATAACAATGGAAAGTTAATTGATCTGTGACTACAGACGTATTTTCATATGTGCACCTATTAAACACTTGTGTCAATTGACATGGTTGAGAAATATTTCATTACATATATCTTGATTACATTTATGTTTGATTTTTATATGATCTCATCTTCAGTAGATAGAATACCGTTCTTTCATATGATCCTCTACAATAGAACATGCAATGAATTTACAAGAAAACAAGAATACACATTTGATAATAGATTTGCTCCCCTTCTTATATAAATGGAGATACACGTGTATAAGATTATTCTCCTGTCTTTGTTTGCAAAGTACTTGTACACTGCATAGTAATGCAACTGTCAAAGTGAAAACATGCTTGTTACAATTTATTCAAATGGAATAGGAATATTTGATACTCAATGCATTTAGATTTGGCATTATTTTCAACTGGACACAGAAGTGATACATTTGATAATCAAACACTTAGTAAGTTAGTATTTAAAAGATATTTCAAATTAGACCGCTATTTAAGACATCTACCGTTTCTTACCTTCTGGTTGTTCTGCACTTTGTTGCAGGTAGAAAGAGCTCAGTCTTTACAATTAGATTTTGGCAAGTCAGGATAGGCCTATGTCTCTCTCTCTTTGGTGAAGTTTGAAGACAAGACTCAGTCTGTCCACTTGTTGGTACATCTAGCTGAAAACAGAAATCAACATGACTCAAATATTTTTTTCATCTTTAAAGCAGAGCATTATAAGCTAACAGTGAACAAAAAATAAAATCAATTTGAAATTTGATTGTTTTGAAAAGGTGAGATGCTTGAAGAACTGAAGTAAACGTGACTTT
Organism: Diadema antillarum; assembly: GCF_040938485.1. Classification (NCBI taxonomy): domain Eukaryota; kingdom Metazoa; phylum Echinodermata; class Echinoidea; order Diadematoida; family Diadematidae; genus Diadema; species Diadema antillarum. Next base: position 474,332 of record NW_027271228.1, read on the forward strand.
AGTCAGTCTTCGATAGGATGGATTTACTTGATCGATATCTGTCTCGAGACGACTAAGTGGCCTACGAAGAGCCAGGTCCAGGTGCTGTAATTCACTCTAATTTTCGCCTCTAACGATTTGTATTAGTTTGCATTAATTAGTAGTTTGCGTTAGTTTGCATTAACTAGTAGTTTGCATTGAGTTTACATTAGTTTGTATCAGTTTGCATCAGTTTACATTAGTTTGCGTCAATTAGTAGGACGGGGCATTCGGCTTTACAATGTTGTTTGTGAATATGGACAGGGAGGTAACACCTCCCTGTCCATATTGAGAAAAAAAAAAACACTTTTATTAGATCTCTCTTTTTTTTTAATGAACAAACAAGTCAGATATCAATTGTGAGGCAATAACAATGTCCTTGTCACATAATACTAATGTGCTTGTGACGGTCATTGAAGTTTTGGATTTTTAATTTTTGTTTTTGTTTTAAAGAATATTTTATTCTTCATCAATGGGAAACATAATATACAAACAAATTTATACAAAATTCTCTGGACCAATTTCATGATCATTTTCGTCAATGGATACAAAATTTGTACCAAATTTAACATCAATCTAATACATTTTGATACACTCTGATAATTTTTTTTTCACAATCCATATGCACAATCCATGTACACATCTCTTCTTTTCTATTTTTACACTATACTAATCCCTCATTCTCTTTTTAATTTTATTCCTTCATTGCATTACACATTTTATAAACTAAATCACTAACCCAAAAAATAATTTCTTTTCAACATTCATTCAATCCAACTTAAAATATCAATATCCACTGATTGAAGTTTATTGTTAAAAAACAAAACAAAACAAAAAACACACACGCAACCCCCCCCCCACCACCCTATATACTCCCGTCCATTCTCCCTCGTATACTACCCTACCCCATTCTTCCTCCCCCTTCCAAAACCCCCTCACATCCCCTCATATTTCAGTTCGAGTACGTGGAAAGGCATTTCCTGGTGGATGTGCGGCAGACCCTACTCTATTAAATAAACACAAAACAAATTCTCAATTCTTTTTCCAGTTTTCCCACTTTTGCAAATGTATTGACAACGTATTACGTATAACTGCTAACTTTTCTTCTTCTAACTTATCCTGCTCTACAGACCTTTTAATGAAATATTCCGTTGGGGTGTCTTACTTTTCCTTCCTTAAAAAAGGAATTTCTTCACCAAAATTATAACATGGTTAACTAACCGAGCTTTTCCTTTATCTGGTAGCTCTATACCAAAAAAAAAAAAAAAAATCTCTTCCCAACTCAACTGTTGCAAATCAACATATTCAAAAAAAAAGTTCTACATTTTCCCCAAACATTCCTAGCAAATTCACATGTATGAAATGTATGTTTATACGTCTCTTTCTCTTTATGACAAAAGGAATATAGATTATCATTTACGAACTTAAACTGAAATAAATGATGATTTGTGTACACTATTCCATGCAATAATCTATATCGAAAATCCCTCAAAACAGAACTCAAAGTGCTACTTCTTATCCTATTAAAAAATACATTTTATATCTTTATTAGAAAAATCACAAAAATATAAATTTCTCATTTTTTCTATCACCAAAGAATCATCACTTATTTTCTTCACTAATTCAACATAAATGCCTTTGGAGGTAATCTTTTCCAAAGGAATTTTTTTCCCATTTCTGATAAGAATAATCTCGTCAACACTTATATCCTTCTCTACCTGTGTGTTCTCTATATTCCTTTTCCAACCAATTGGAAGCGCTTCATATATCTTCTGAATACTCAAAATATTTGAATAATTAAATCCTTTATTTTAAAAATATTCCACAGAAAATAATTTTCCATTCCTATCCATTATATGTTCCAATCTAAAACATTTTTTTTCCAAAAACAAATTTTCATCAAAGCTACATTTTCCCTCAATACGAATCATTTTATCATTAAAAAATACTTCCTTCCTTATTTGATTATAATTACCCCTAAATTCCCTTGTTTTCATCCATGTTTTCAACAGATCCCTGTAAAATTCTGGTATAGACAAATTCAAAAGATAAATAAAATAATTACAACAAAATATAAATTTACCTCCAATATGTTTAGTAGCAAACTGAAAATATTGTTTCCATTTCATTTCTTGTTTACCATTAAATAGCCCTTTAACCCACATTACTCTTTGAGCGTTTATTAATGATGGAAAATGCATCAACTTTACTCCCCCGTGTTTATAATCTAATACCAACACAGTTTTTTTTTTTTTTTTTGGTTCCCCTTGCCAAATAAATTCCCAAAACAACCGATTCCAATTCATTATATACCCATTCTGGCAAAGGGGTAAGAGACCCAACATAAATCAACTTAGAATAAATAAAAGTCTTCAATAATTGAATTTTACCAACTAATGTCAAACCTCGTTGCTTCCACCATATCAATAATTTCTTTATTTTACTAAGTATTTCTTTATAATTCAATTTTTCTTTCACCTCTGGATCAAAGTGAAATATACCCCTAAAATCTTTAACTCCGTCACTTTTTGTCCAAAAGAAAAATCATAAGCACTATCTTTACTACTTCCCAATTCTAACACTTTTATCTTATCTTTATTAAGTTTAAGTCCAGAGACCTGTTGAAAACAATCAAAAATGAATTCAATCCTCTTAATTGACTCAAAATCTTGTACTAAAATGTAATATCATCCGCATAAAGCACATGTCTAACTTCATTCCCTCCAAAACAAAACCCTGAAATCTCCTTATCTTTTCTTATCGAGTGCGCTAACATTTCTATATTATACATAAAATAAACAAATATGGGTGACAGTGGATCTCCTTGTCGAACCCCCTTTTCTACCTTAAAATACCCTGTCGATTTACCCCCGTTAAAAACACAACTACGAGCATTATTATAAAGAGTAGAAATCCATTTTCGGAATACAGGTCCGAAACCAAAATGTAACAGGGCCTGTTGTAAAAAAAAAAAAAAAAAAAAACTGTGAGCAACGGAATCAAAAGCGTTTTCGAAATCAATTGCAACCAAATAACCTGGTAACTTAAAGTGGGAAGTATGGAAAATCATAGCATCAATAATACATATCGCTTCACCTATATATCTACCTTTCAAAAACCACGATTGATCTTCCATACAATTTCCTCTAAAACCTCTGTAATTCTCATTGTTAAAACTTTAGTAAAGAACTTTATAATCCACATTTAGTAAAGAAATAGGTCTATAATTCTTAATCTGCAAAACATCTTTACCTTCTTTTGCAATTAAGATAATCATTGCTTGTCTTTGGGAAGCCGATAATTCCTCATTATGATATACGCTTCGTTTAAAGCATCTACTACTAATTGTCCGATAACCGGCCAAAATATTCTATAAAATTCAACCGTCAACCCATCATTCCCTGGTGATCTATTTCAGTTTCATTTTTTTCCAAAACCTGTATACACTCCCTTTCTACTATTAACCCTTCAAAATAATCCTTGGACTCCTCAGATAACCTGGGCAAGTTCTCAGAAAAAAAACAAATTATCTAAATTCAAAATTACATCTGATTTAGCATACAATGTACAATAAAAATCCTTAATTTCATTATTTATACCAGTTTCGTTATAAATGATATCAGCCTTTTCATCAATCAATTTTTGTATATTAGTTTTTCTTCTATTTGAGTCATTAATTGCGTAAAATATTTCACATCTCTTTCTCCTCCTTCATACCAAGAGGCGCGGGGGCGAATCTTGACTCCTTCCTTATCATAATCATAACTAATCTGTAATTCCCTTTTTTTTTTCGAGTCTCGTACATACTTCTTGATTTGGCTGAGATATCAAACTATCCTCCAACTCTGCTATCTCTCTTTCCAATTTTTCTCTACTTTCCTTTCTATTTTTAGACATTTTCTTAGAGTACGTTTGTGTAAACTGACGAATTTTCCATTTCAAAAAATCCCAAAAGACTCTTTTATCCTGAATCTCTTCCTGTAAATCTCTCTTTAATTTCAAAATTTCTTCCTTCATTTGCTGAACATAAACCATATCATTACATAAACTGTTATAAAATTTCCATAAGAACTTCTATTTCTTATTTGGTTTTTCCGGATATCCAAAACCCTAACCCTATTGCGGAATGGTCCGGGGCAATTGAAGACATGATTTCACATTTAAAAACAAAGTCTACTAAATCTTCTGAAATTATCCAATAATCCAATCGACTTTGCATAAATGGTACTTTCTGTCTATATGTAAATTGTTTTTTTTTGTTGGATTTCTCTTCCTCCAAATATCTTCTAAATTCCATATTTCCATGAAATTATCCATTTCCAAATTAAACCTTCGATAATCTTCGATAGTTAAAAGCTTTCCATTCTTTAATTTCTGGATTCAGCTTCTACCAATATCTGCTTGTTTGGCCTCGCTGATCTGCCTAACAATACCACATTATTCGTAAAGCTGGTATCTCACTGAGCGGCGAACGTTTGCCAACGTATAATAGCGAATTTGAGATTCGCCAACTTTTCTGACGAATATTTGCGAAAACTCAGGGTTCGCTTCTGCCATTAGCGACAGTTAGCAACACTTGAGCGAATGTTTGTGAAAGTGTTTGCGAAACACAGGTGGCGACTATTAGCGACTGTTAGCAAATGTTAGCGACAGTTTTGCAAATATTAGCAACTGTTTGCAAATCCCTTGCGACAATTTGCGAATGTTTTGGGACCTGGAAAAGTACAAGGCGATTATGTACAGTAAGACCCATAAAACGAACGTTATGCAATCTTCCACTGCATTTAGATCTTTTGTGACCATGCACCGTTCAAGATGGATTTCCAGAATATGGAAATGAATTTCTGCCAAGAAGAGGCTCAATGTGCTGCTATCCTTAAAGAGCTGCTTTGCCTGGCTGCTGCTACAGCTATACATCGATAACCAAGATAACCTGATAACCAAGGTTTGACCCTGGGAAAAAGGGGATAAATGCCCTACAGGGCTCATTTATGAAAATATCGCTATTCTTTGTAATTGAGTTATATTAGTTAGTAGAAAAAACTGTTTTCCCCTATTGGCCAGGTTCATATTGGTATAATTGACATCAGATAACTCATACCAGTTAGTAAACAAGCTTTGACCCTGGCCAATAACTGCCCAAAAGGGCCTATTTTGTGATATATTCGGAAATTTGTGTATATTCCATAATACACGAATATCGCTTATTGATGTCGCTCCTATCCCCGTTTGGCCAGTTTCATAATTATATTGGTATTTTCACTTTATATAACTCATATCATTCTGTTGATAACCAAGATTTGACCCTGGCCAATAAGGGACAAAAGTGCGAAAGGGCCCATTTTGTGATATACATGAAAATATCGATATTCTTTGTACTTGAGTTATATGTGTTAGTAGTGCTGTTTTCCCCTATTGGCCAGGTTTACATAGTTATAATTGACATCAAATAACTTACACCTGTTAATATACAAGGTTTGACCCTGGCCAATAGGGGATAAATGCCCAAATATTCCTATTTTGGGATATATTTGGAAATGTATGTATTTTCCATAATAGAGGAATATCGTTTATAGATGTTGCTGCTATCCCCTATTGGCCAGTTTCATATTGGTATAATTAACATAATATAACCACTCATATCTGTTGATAACCAAGGTTTGACCCTGGCCAATAGGGGATAAGTGCCCGAAAGTTCCCTTTTTGTGATATACATGAAAATATCGATATTTTTTGTACTTGAGTTATATGTGTGAGTAGAAAAAGCTGTTTTGCCCTTTTGGCAAGGTTTACATTACTATAACTGACGTCAAATAACTCATAAATGTTAAAGGGGCATTCCGGACATCATGTAGTACATAAATCGACAGTTCCATGTATAGATTCGTGGAATTTATTGTGATCCTTGAGCGGAGAAACCAATAAATTAAAAATCTTAAACAAATTACACTGAACAGTGTTGATGACATCAGAGCCTCATATATTTCAGAAATGTAGCAGTGTAATTCCATTACAATACCACTTGCTCAACAAGTTCACCTGTGAAAAATCCATACATACCTTTTTCTTTTGTTCTGCTTCCTTGAGCCCGAACTCTTACATTCTTATGGTGAGGCTGCCATGTCACCATCCTTGTTCATTGCAATTTGTTATAGATTTTGAAAACATTCTCATTCCTCATCCCAATCACTATAAATGTTGAAACTCTGTACTCAGTTTAGCTAATTTATAGTTGTTCAAATGTAAAAGTCTGAAAATCATCCGGAGGTCCTCTTTAATAAACAAGGTTTGACCATAGCCAATAGGGGATAAATGCCCAAAACGGCCTATTTGGGGATGTATTTGGAAATTTGTGTATTTTCCATTATAGAAGAATATCGCTTGTAAATGTTGCTGCTATCCCCTATTGGCCAGTTTCATATTGGTATTATAATATTATAATATAATATATATATAATATATATATATAATATATATATTATATATATATATATATATATATATATATATATAATATATATATATATAATATATATATATAATAGTATTATAATATAACTCATATCTGTTGATAACCAAGGTTTGACTCTGGCCAATAGGGGATAAATGCCCGAAAGGGCCCATTTTTTGGATATACATAAAAATATCGATATTCTTTCTAATTGAGTTATGCGTGTTAGTAGAAAAAGTTGTTCTCCCCTATTTAAAGAAGAGAAAGAAGATGAAGAAAAACAAGAAAGGAAGAAGAAAAGAAAGACTGTTTGGATCAAAGAGTGGTTGTTGCAGAGGACAGACTTTGGTAATTACAATGAAAAGCTTTTGCAGCAATTACATGATGGAGATGTCAAGAGCTTCAAGAAACCTTGCCTGTTTCAGGAGCTTTTGTTCGCTAGCAGTGGCGAATCGAATAAAACGTTAGCGACACCGTATTACGACCGTGTGCGAATTCTTACGAGTGTTTTGCGAATGTTTGCAACTGTTAGCGAAAATACAAATTCGCAAAGAAATTTTGAACATGTTCAAAATTTCTTTGCGACAAGAAAAACTGCTTGCGACAATAAAAACCGTTTGCGAACTTTCTTGCAACTGTTAACGAACCTTTTGCAACCCTTTACGAACCCTGGCAAAATCCCAAATTCGCTACGTTCGCAAACGTTCGCCGCTCAGTGAGATACCCCCTTTACAGATAGTGTGTAGCGATGTCAGCACTCCCGAGGGCAAGCCGCCCTATAGATAAATCTGACTTCAGAGCACTGTATAGCTTATGGCAACCAGCCATAACTGGGGGCTTCAAAAGAAGAACAAAAACACTTTCAATGGGTTATGAGATGAGTCAGGGCGTTGCAACGTCAGTGCATGAATTATTTATCAGTATACTTGAAGCCCCTGGTTAGAAATTAGCATAAAAACAGTACCCAAACCGAATTGGTCTATACAAGTGCCTCATATACTGGCAACCGAGAATGAGTGAGCATTGATTTCGCATGATATCAAAGAATCTATTCTCAGTATAGAATCTTTTATGACATTCGACATTGCAAGGGTTTATCTGACAGGGGGTTATACCATAATACGGGCAGTTTGAGCTGAGTAATGTAAAATCTAACGGAATCTCTGATTTGTTAGCTATTTGAATGAAGCAAGTACAGTAATTAGTCACTTCTATACTATGGAACGATTTCTTCCAAACCTTATACACGGTAGTATAAATGGATGAAAAGCAAATGCAAATAGATGGACGAGTAGCAAAATGGACAATTAGAAATGGTGTGCTCGATTCAAATGTTTATTGCAGACTCCTCATGTCTGGAAAAGTACCAAACATAGCATGCTTGTTAGATGTATTAGGCATTATAGATTCAGGAATTCATGCATGCTGTTGGTATGTATATGATAAAACTAGTAGTGGCGCAGATAATGTAGCTATAAAGATTGGTCGAGATGATGCATCGGCGGAGAGTATGATTTTTTTTTTCTCAGAGGTATTTTGGGGGCGCTAAAAAGAAAAAAAAATTGCCGGATCCAAAAGACATGACCACTGGGTCGGCCCCTATCCTGAATTCCAATATCATGGCCGCAATGAAGAAACAATTATAGGGCTTAAAAATTCTTGTCTTGGCTTCTAAATGACTAATGGCAATAATATTTCGTACACAAGGACTTTTGGACATGCTAAATTCAAATTCATGTGACGGATGGCTTTGAAATGTCTGACAAACATATCGAATGGCCGCCATTTTGAATTTCAGTGTGCCGCCTCGACGAAAAGTTGAAAATCCCTATCTTAAGTTCTAAATGACGAATGTTGCTCCGTGCAGGGAAGAATTGATGAGATCTATCGCAGGTGTTGATGAGTTGCTTTGACGAAACACAGCGTTCCTGTTTAAGTATGCGTATATAGTTCCTCAATCACAGTAAACCGAACGAGCAGCAGTTCGATGCCCCTTTCAATACTTTCGGCAGCAATGTGTATAGAGAACAGGACACGTGAACAAAAATCAGTTAAAAAAATGTAGGCATACTTCGGATCGTTAACTGTAACATGATACTTAAGTATACACAAAAGTAGGGCCCTGCTTTAGCCAATTACATTTCATAATTAGAAATATTTCACATTCAAGTTCTAAACTTCCCCAACGAAGCCATTTTGTGCGCAAGGTAGTTGATCGATTTTTTATGAAGAAAAACTGAAGGGATTTGTTCGCCGCCATATTACCCCCAAGTCCCACACAGGATTTCCACATTTCTTCTGACCGGAGGTCTCCGTGATATATTCAAACTCTGTAAAAGAGCGGCTTAGAGCACTGTCATTGCCAAAGACAGTGTGGAATGTCTGTAAGCATTCAAGAATTGTCATGCAATGAATCTACGAAAAATTTGCACAAAGTGCGAAGAGATTTCGCTCCTTCTCTAAAGGCCTATCGAGACAACGAATTCCCGAACGAATTAAACAAAAATGGAGATGCGTTCGGATCCGTTGCTAATGCTTAAGAATAGTTCATAACAATCACCAAGTTTGACGTTCTTTGTTTCCAGTAGCTAGTTTCGCAGAGATACGCTGGAGCAGGTGTTTGTTTTTTTTCTTTGACATGTTCAAAATAAAAGTCAGCTCCGGCGTGTCACTGCGAATCCCTGTACAGTATAGCAACAGCCCCGAGCTTTACATGCATTTGCGTGATATTCGACGGTCGAAAGGCTTCATTTGAATAAAGAAACGTTACCCGCTTTGGCAAATTACGCATTACTTTACGTGCCGGGATTACGCGTCCTTGACAGTAGCATGGGGGTGTCAGAGAAGGAGAAGAAACGAGAATCTTTTCTTTTGCCCATGCCCGATGCTGCTGAGAAGTTATGCACTCTACCGCAGGTGTTGATAAATTGCTTTGACCTAAGACAGCACTTCTGTTTAATGCATCATTCCTAAAATACGACATACCTAGCCAGCAGCAATGCGCTGCCCGTCCAATATTTTCAGCAGCAATTGTGCGTACAATCAAGGAGGTTCTTAAACCTCCTTGGCACAATGTGCAAAGAATATACATTTATATAGGACACACGAAGGAATGTAGTTAAAAAAATGTACCTCTTTAACTGTAAAACTGACTAAACAGGCAGAAACACGCAATTACCAAGTACTAAATTCGAAAGATTTGATAATTGAGTGTTAAACCCGGCAAACAATATTATGCACTTGATATACGCAAGATTGTTAAATATTACCTTTTTTATGAGATATTAATATTCAGTCCGAAGGTATTAATAACAAGGAGATTTGAAGAAGAAGAAAAAAAAACGTATTATTCCATACACGATTACCGCCAAGTTGCATACAAGATTTCAAAATTTCCTCTGAAATACAGTTCAAAATTCTTAAAATCAAGAACCTCTTCTTTGGTCTCCATATCCAAACCCTATGGAAGAGCGGCGTGGAGCACGGAACATCAGAGCCAGTGAAATGCTAAGGGTTAGCCATAGGGTTTGTCTTGCTATAGAACCCATATGCTATTCGCACAAATTGCGAAGAGACTCCACTTTTTCTCCAACACTTTTTTTTTTTGGTATAGTAGTGGAGAGCATTAGCTGTTATTTTAGACGCGATCGCTATAACAGAGTGACGTTTTGATTTCGAAACTGTTGTATACAGTACATATGTAGGCCTACCTCTGTTTTCTCAGCCCCCCTGACATTCACAAAGCTCCCAAATTCAGGAACTACTTGATTAACAAAAGACATTAGAATGCACCTTAAAAAACAATAGCAGGATCCAAAAGACATGACCACTGGGTCGGCCGCCATCCTGAATTCCAATATCATGGCCGCAATGAAGAAACAATTAGGGCTTAAAAATTCTTGTCTTGGCTTCTAAATGACTTGTGGCATTAATATTTCGTACACAAGGGCTTTTGGACATGCTAAATTCAAATTCATGTGACGGATGGCTTTGAAATGTCTGACAAACATATCGAATGGCCGCCATTTTGAATTTCAGTATGCCGCCTCGACCAAAATGTTGAAAATCCCTATCTTAAGTTCTAAATGGCGAATGTCGCTGAAATTGGTTGCTCCTAAATATCATAACACGCTTGGTTAGGAAATGGAATAATATAATCTGTCTGACAAGCGGTTTGCCCGCCATTTTGAATTCCAATATGGCTGCTAAGGCTAATATTACGACTAATTAGATGAAATATAATAGGAGCGGGGAGGGGGGACTGCTGATTCAATTTGCATCGGTGAAGAAAAGGATTTTGTCATGAGGGCAGGGAGTAGGTCTACACAGCTTGCTCCTTTGGTTATGTCTACAGAAGTTGGTCTCAAAGGTAACAGGCGCCGATAATTGCTTGAGTAATCATAGAATTCAATTTTTCACAGTTTGCAGGGTTCATACTATGAAGCACAAGCTGTTTTGATTGCGTAATATAGTGTATGAAATCTGCTGAATCTCTGGTTGTTAGCACTGAAGACGACGAGGAATTTGTCTTGAAGGAAGAGACTTGTTTGTTTGTTTTCCTCCTTTGTAATGCTCGCCGTTGCTTGCCTCACATAGCAACAGGCAGTCAGAGTTTGCATGCATTTGAATAAAATTTAGCTTTTGAAACCATTCACTTAACTAGAAAATGTTATCTGCACTCAGTTTGGTGGCGCAGGCAGGTGGTTACTGGAAAAGAAGTGATATCTCTTCGCTCTTTTGCAAATTTATGCGTAGCCCATATAGCATGACTATTGAAAAAGTAGCATTTCTTCTGGCTTTGGTGTTCCATGTTCCAAACCGCTCTTTAAACGCCTCCTTGTTTTTATCCAGGCAGGTTGTCGGCGGTTATGATGGGATCCAAGTGGGAAAGCATGTTTAAAATGTTATTGTAATGCTTTTGACAGAATTTAGGCGTTTTCACATCAGCCCGATAAAAATCCAAGCTCGAGATATTTTTCGCGATTGTGAATTAGCGCGCTATTTCATTTCTTATTCACATCCACCCGAAGAGAATTAGCCCGAAAATTTTTCGAGCTCATTCGACAGCTGAGCATGTGCAAACAGCTTTAGTAATGTGTGCACTTTCAAATATTTCTCATGCTTTGTGTGCAGTTTGCCTCGATCGATCGGGTCACACACGCTAGGCATGATGGGATGCATCGCGCTAATTTCTTGAGGCGTTTTCACATTATCAAATAGCGCGCTAGTTCGCCAATTATCCCGCTATTTCAGAAATTTCCCGAGTTGGACTCGAGAAATTTTCTCGACCAGAGAGATACCATAGGCGTTTTCACATCAGCCCGATGTTCCGAAATAGCGCGCTATTTTCTGACTTGGGAAATTATCCCGATAGCGAAATAGCGCGCTATTTGATAATGTGAAGACAAATTAGCGTGCTGATTGTATCGCTCTGATCGAGAAAATTTCTCGAGTCCAACTCGGGAAATTTCTGAAATAGCGGGATAGTAGCGCGCTACTTGATAATGTGAAAACGACTCGAGATATTAGCGCGATGCATCCCATCATGCGTAGCGTGTGTAACCCGATCGATCGAGGCAAACTGCACACAAATCATGAGGAATTTTCGAGAGGGCACACACATTACTGATGCTGTTTTTCGCATACTCAGCTGTCGAATTAGCTCGAAAAAAAAAACATCGGGCTAATTAGGCGTTTTCACATCAGCCCGATAAAAATCCAAGCTCGAGATATTTTTCGCAGAAAATAGTCAGCAAAATAGCGCGCTATTTCGAAACATCGGGCTGATGTGAATAAGAAATGAAAAAGCGCGCGCTAATTCTCGAGCTTGGATTTTTATCGGGCTGATGTGAAAACGCCTATTTAGTGCGCTAATTTGTGTTCACATTATCAAATAGCGCGCTATTTTGTGATCGGGTTAATTTCCCACGTCAGAAAACAGCGTGCTATTTCGAAACATCGGGCTGATGTGACAACGCCTAATGTAATTAACGGGTGATGAATGTCCATGGTCAAAGCAAGTCAGTACATGTATAATACCTGCGATAGCGCGTGTAACTTCTAAGCGACACGGAGCAATCTGGGGTATAAAAAAAGAAAGGAGAGATTGTTCAAATATATATATATATATTTTTTTTTTCTGTAACACCTCTCAGACGGACTTCGTGATAGGCATCTTTCAAGAACGGCTGATTTCGATGGCACCAATAGGCGTTTTCACATCAGCCCGATAAAAATCCAAGCTCGAGATATTTTTCGCAGAAAATAGTCAGCAAAATAGCGCGCTATTTCGAAACATCGGGCTGATGTGAAGCGCGTAAATGAAGACACTGGGAATTGTCCATAGGACACCCAGAGGACATTTTGTTCCTTCTGTATTGTTGATAGTGGCTTGCTATGCGTTGATAGTGGCTTGCCTCACATAGCATCAGGTGGAGGGAGCTTGCTGCATTTGAATACGATTCAGATTTCGAAAGGAATCACTTGACTAGAAATGATAACCTCGCCCAGTTTGGATCTTTGGGTGACTTTGAGAAAGTGCTGATTTCGACAGCACTAATGAAGACACGGTATTTTGTCATTAGGGCAGCGAGTGATAAAGTTGCCCCTTTTGTAATGTTCGTGGTAGCTTGCCTCACATAGCACCAGGTGGTGGGAGTTTGCATGCATTTGAATAGGATTCAGGTTTTGAAAGGGATCATGATTAGAAATGTTAACCGCACGCAGTTTGGATTCTTCGGCGACTTTGAAAAACTGCAGATTTCGATAGCACTGATGAAGACATGGTATTTTTTTGTCATTAGGGCAGCGAGTGATCAGGTTGCCCCTTTGTACCGTCCGTAGATAGGAGCCTGCCTCACATAGCATCAGGCGGCGGGAGTTTCCATGTATTTGAATACGATTCAGGTTTTGAAAGCAAACACATTAATGTTAACATCCCCCAGTTTTGATCCTTGTGCCAGTTTTGTTTTTGTTTTTGTTTTTTAGAAACTGCGTGATTTCGATAGCACCGATGAAGACACTGTATTTTGTTAATGGGGCAGGGAGTGGTCACGTTGCCCCTTTTGTGATGTTAGTAGTAGCTTGACGCACATAGCACCAGGTGGTGGGAGTTTGCATGCATTTGAATACGATTCAGGTTTTGAAAGGAATCAACTGACTAAGAATGTTAACCGTACCCAATTTGGGTCGTGTGACAAGCTACGCCTACTTTGAGAAACTGCTGATTTTGTTGGCACCAATGAAAACACGGCATTTTCTCGATAAGGCATCGATCGAGTGGTCAGGTTGCCTATTTTGTAATGTTCGTAGTAGTTTGCCTCACCCAGCATCAGTTAGCGAGAATTCGCATGCATTCGAATATATTTTAGCTTTTGAAAAGAATCATTTGACTAAGAATGTTAACCGCACCCAGTTTGGTTCGTGTGATAGGCATGATACGTAAGGCCTACTCTAAGGCTGCGTTCACATAGAAGTATACTATTCGGGTATTCGGGGCTCGTTTTCGAGGGCACGCGAATAGCTTGAATCGAACGATAGGATTTCCTCACACCGGTTCACATAAGAGGGCACTATTCGAAAGTACCGAATAGCTGCGAATAGTATAGCAAAGTGGGAATCGAACATGTTCGATTTTCTTGCAGCGTATACCGTCTCTCGTTTATGAAATAATGACACTTTTGGTCTGGATTTGCCCTTTAGCAAAAATAAGCATGTAGACTGACATTCTGATGCAGTTTAGAAATTTTTAATAAGATTTGCTGGGATGTAGGAGGAAGAAATCCTCACTGCATGGGATGGTGAGTTGACGGTGCGGGTGATGGTGTATTCGGTGCCCGAATACCGAATAGCGAATAGCGAATAGCGAATAGCGAATAGCGAATAGCGAATACCGAATACCGAATACTTCTATGTGAACGCAGCCTTAGGCTGGGTTCACATAAGGAGTACACGGTATACGGTATTCGCTATTCGTTATTTGCTATTCGCTATACTTCCTCCTACACAACCATCTTATCAAGAGTTTCTAAACTGAGATTACATTGGAACGTACCATTTTTGTGACAAGAAAGCTATAAATTGAGTATATGAATAAAAAACTGATCCAACTCCAACCTGGGGTCATTTTGGGTAAATCAACTAAAACTGATTATTTTTAATTGGTTTAATAACATTATTTGATCATGATACACAACACTGCATCAGAATATCAGTCTACATGTTTATTTTTGCTAAAGGGCAAATCCAGACCAAAATTTTCATCATTTTCATAAACGAGACGAGATTGTATACGCTGCATGAAAATCGAACAAGCACGATTCCCATTATACCATGCTATACGCAGCTGTACGGCATTTTCGAACATTAGGAAATCCTATCGTTCGATTCAAGCTATTCGTGTGCTCTCGAAAACGTGCACCAAATACCCGAATAGTGTACTCCTATGTGAACCCAGCCTAAGGAACAGCTGATTTTTTTCGTAGCACCAATGAAGACACGGTATTTTGTCAATAGAGCAGTCAGTGGACATTTTGCCCCTTTTGTATTGTTCCTAGTATAGTCTGCCCCACATAACATCAGTTGGCGGGAATTCGCATGCATTTCAATAAAATTAGACTTCTATGATTGGAATCCCTTGACTAGGAATGTTAACCGCACCCACTTTGGGTCGCGTGACAGGATATATTGAGAAACTGCTGATTTTGTGAGAACCAATGAAAACGAGGGATTATCTTATTTGGGCGTTGAAGAGAGTTTTTACTCCTGTCATTGGCTATAGGGGGTAGATTCAGTGAAAACAGGGAGGTGGAACCATCTCCCTGGTGAAAAGTATTAAAGGGGACAGCGTGGATAGAGACCAGCCTGTATCACCTCTGAAGGAGAGTCTTTGCTTCATGGAGGAGTCGTGCATGCTGACGAACGAGTCATTTTCCTCTGCAGCAAGACATCCGACATCATGCCGGTGAGGAGCGGTGAGGACCACACGGCCGTTTCGTGGACATCATCTCCCCCAGGAGTCGGGCAGCTGTCTACTGGCTCCTTTGTACCGGCATTCAAAGCTATTATAAGTAAAACACATTTAGCTCTCTATTTATTTATTCATTTATTTATTCATCTATTTATTTGCTTCATGAAATATCTGTAGACTATAAAGATGTATTGTCTTAGTGAGGAAAAACTACACACAATGTGTGCATCCAATGGTTTTTTATGTTTACAAGTTATGTTATGTAACATTGTTTGTGTGGAAACTGTATTAACTGGTCTTATATTTTCTATGACTGTCGTATCAAAGGTGAATGCTAGTCGACAACCTCACCATGCCGAGTGTTCCTAACAGCCTTTATGGGGGACGTGCAGCCAGTGAGACCAATCCAAGCTCCGGACACCTGCTGGACCGACCACGGAGCCATCCCCGGCAGCAGACACCAGTCCACCTGTACCCGCCACGAATGGGCCATTGGTAGTGTAGTCTTGTCTTTTAAATCTATGCTTGCAATAAGATATTGCGTCACTTGTGTTAAGGTATACTCCGTATAGGGAGTGTCCAATATGCCACTTTATCTCTTGTACAGGTTCCGTAACCATTTATGAATCTAGCAGTTAGCTCAAGTGGACATCATTTTAGCAGAATATGGTTTTAAACGGTGATAGTGTATCGGTTGTAAGCTCTCATTGCCTTTGGTTTTTTTAATTCCAATTTGGGACAGAAATTGTAGAAATTTGCTATGCTACTACATGCCATGTGCCACCATGTCATCTATATCCTCGACTTCCGTTTGGTTTTCTTTTTTTTATTTGAAAAAGTAAAAGTAAAACCAAGTGAAAGTAATACCGATTCTGATCAGTGTAGTGAGATGTAGATTGCGGAAAAGTTTATCGATGTTGTGTTTTATGTTTCTAGTTAATAAGACTTCTACAGGTTACCTGTCAAGTCTTCGACCCAGAATGCCGAGCATCCCATCGCCTTTATGGGGCATGCAACCAACGAGACTAATCCACGCTCAAACAACCCATTACTAGAGTAGACCAAATAGAGCCATCTTCGACGGCCGGGGCCGCCACTCCCGAACTTCACATTGGTCAGCACGGTGGGGACGACTTTTACGCCCGGGTAATGCATCTAAAATCTTAATCTTTAAGTGACTTGGCTGTCTTTTGGGGGACTGGCTGCTTACTAGTAGGGCCTATTTGCTTCATCCAAGATAACTTTATTTCTTTATGATAATATTCCTTTATGATAAGATTTGAATAATCTTTGAAGGCAAATGACTGCGAACAAATTTCACTTTTAATTATATACTTTTGGATGAAACTGCAGTTAAAAAAATATTTGTACATCAAGTAAGGTTAGATAATATTTGGATCCACAATCCATTTTGGTATTTCCTGACAGACAATATAAATCTAATATCTTAAACCACAAGACTGCATGGAGGCTCTCCAATAATGAATTTATACCTTTCTTTTGGTTTTAATTCTCTTCCGAAGAAAGCAACAAAATAGCTGGCGACATGCTTTGTATGTCGTATGTACAACAGTATTCCCTGTTGTCTCGAGACATTTAGCTGAATAACACGACTTACCCTCTAATAACGACAGCTTCATCTTAAAACTTGAAAATAACTCAAAAGACCTGGTCAAGCTTCAAATCTTTGGTATAAATACAGATTGATGGACTTCTTGTAGATATCTTGTACAGTTGATTGCAATAAAGAAGAATGTTACGAAATTAGAATAAAAGTTTATTTTCAGAACCGGTTTTCGTCTTTATTTTCAGAGTGCCCAGACTGAAAAGTGACACTACCAATCTCATTTTGTATGCAGAGTATATGAGATAAAATATGTCAAAGTGCAGAATGTACAGACCCCAGGGGGTATGCTATCACGGTGCCCACCCAGTCGGCACTGTGACAGCACACCCCCTGGGGTCTGTACCCTCTGCACTTTTGATATATTTATCTTATATACTCGGCATACAAAATGAAATGGAAAATAAAAATCATTTGTTCAGGATTGTAATTTCGGGTGTGTTGTGAAAGTGCATAGCGTGAAATACGACATCCACTTCACTTTATACATCACAGTATACAAAATGATTTCAAAATCAAGTGTGTGTGTGTGCGTGTGGTTTTGGTGTGTCTGCGTGGCGTATCCCATATCACGTAGTAAACAAGACTATACAAAAAGATATAGAAAAATATAAATTTCTTAAAGACACAAAACACTCGACCCGACAAGACTCAGTATCATGTGCCACATCGAGGGGGTGGAGTTTAAACAAGATACACTCTTGTTTAAACCCATCCACTAGGTGTGGCACATTCTTTGATACTGGGTCTTGTCTGGTCGAGTGTTTGTGTCTTTTTAAAAATTTATATTTTTCTATATCGTTTTGTAGTGCAGTACTAGGGGGTGGGGTGCAGACCTAGAGTGTGCGCCACACCCAGGGGGTGGGGTGCAGACCTAGAGTGTGCGCCACACCCAGGGGGTGGGGTGCAGACCTAGAGTGTGCGCCACACCCAGGGGGTGGGGTGCAGACCTAGAGTGTGCGCCACACCCAGGGGGTGGGGTGCAGACCTAGAGTGTGCGCCACACCCAGGGGGTGGGGTGCAGACCTAGAGTGTGCGCCACACCCAGGGGGTGGGGTGCAGACCTAGAGTGTGCGCCACACCCAGGGGGTGGGGTGCAGACCTAGAGTGTGCGCCACACCCAGGGGGTGGGGTGCAGACCTAGAGTGTGCGCCACACCCAGGGGGTGGGGTGCAGACCTAGAGTGTGCGCCACACCCAGGGGGTGGGGTGCAGACCTAGAGTGTGCGCCACACCCAGGGGGTGGGGTGCAGACCTAGAGTGTGCGCCACACCCAGGGGGTGGGGTGCAGACCTAGAGTGTGCGCCACACCCAGGGGGTGGGGTGCAGACCTAGAGTGTGCGCCACACCCAGGGGGTGGGGTGCAGACCTAGAGTGTGCGCCACACCCAGGGGGTGGGGTGCAGACCTAGAGTGTGCGCCACACCCAGGGGGTGGGGTGCAGACCTAGAGTGTGCGCCACACCCAGGGGGTGGGGTGCAGACCTAGAGTGTGCGCCACACCCAGGGGGTGGGGTGCAGACCTAGAGTGTGCGCCACACCCAGGGGGTGGGGTGCAGACCTAGAGTGTGCGCCACACCCAGGGGGTGGGGTGCAGACCTAGAGTGTGCGCCACACCCAGGGGGTGGGGTGCAGACCTAGAGTGTGCGCCACACCCAGGGGGTGGGGTGCAGACCTAGAGTGTGCGCCACACCCAGGGGGTGGGGTGCAGACCTAGAGTGTGCGCCACACCCAGGGGGTGGGGTGCAGACCTAGAGTGTGCGCCACACCCAGGGGGTGGGGTGCAGACCTAGAGTGTGCGCCACACCCAGGGGGTGGGGTGCAGACCTAGAGTGTGCGCCACACCCAGGGGGTGGGGTGCAGACCTAGAGTGTGCGCCACACCCAGGGGGTGGGGTGCAGACCTAGAGTGTGCGCCACACCCAGGGGGTGGGGTGCAGACCTAGAGTGTGCGCCACACCCAGGGGGTGGGGTGCAGACCTAGAGTGTGCGCCACACCCAGGGGGTGGGGTGCAGACCTAGAGTGTGCGCCACACCCAGGGGGTGGGGTGCAGACCTAGAGTGTGCGCCACACCCAGGGGGTGGGGTGCAGACCTAGAGTGTGCGCCACACCCAGGGGGTGGGGTGCAGACCTAGAGTGTGCGCCACACCCAGGGGGTGGGGTGCAGACCTAGAGTGTGCGCCACACCCAGGGGGTGGGGTGCAGACCTAGAGTGTGCGCCACACCCAGGGGGTGGGGTGCAGACCTAGAGTGTGCGCCACACCCAGGGGGTGGGGTGCAGACCTAGAGTGTGCGCCACACCCAGGGGGTGGGGTGCAGACCTAGAGTGTGCGCCACACCCAGGGGGTGGGGTGCAGACCTAGAGTGTGCGCCACACCCAGGGGGTGGGGTGCAGACCTAGAGTGTGCGCCACACCCAGGGGGTGGGGTGCAGACCTAGAGTGTGCGCCACACCCAGGGGGTGGGGTGCAGACCTAGAGTGTGCGCCACACCCAGGGGGTGGGGTGCAGACCTAGAGTGTGCGCCACACCCAGGGGGTGGGGTGCAGACCTAGAGTGTGCGCCACACCCAGGGGGTGGGGTGCAGACCTAGAGTGTGCGCCACACCCAGGGGGTGGGGTGCAGACCTAGAGTGTGCGCCACACCCAGGGGGTGGGGTGCAGACCTAGAGTGTGCGCCACACCCAGGGGGTGGGGTGCAGACCTAGAGTGTGCGCCACACCCAGGGGGTGGGGTGCAGACCTAGAGTGTGCGCCACACCCAGGGGGTGGGGTGCAGACCTAGAGTGTGCGCCACACCCAGGGGGTGGGGTGCAGACCTAGAGTGTGCGCCACACCCAGGGGGTGGGGTGCAGACCTAGAGTGTGCGCCACACCCAGGGGGTGGGGTGCAGACCTAGAGTGTGCGCCACACCCAGGGGGTGGGGTGCAGACCTAGAGTGTGCGCCACACCCAGGGGGTGGGGTGCAGACCTAGAGTGTGCGCCACACCCAGGGGGTGGGGTGCAGACCTAGAGTGTGCGCCACACCCAGGGGGTGGGGTGCAGACCTAGAGTGTGCGCCACACCCAGGGGGTGGGGTGCAGACCTAGAGTGTGCGCCACACCCAGGGGGTGGGGTGCAGACCTAGAGTGTGCGCCACACCCAGGGGGTGGGGTGCAGACCTAGAGTGTGCGCCACACCCAGGGGGTGGGGTGCAGACCTAGAGTGTGCGCCACACCCAGGGGGTGGGGTGCAGACCTAGAGTGTGCGCCACACCCAGGGGGTGGGGTGCAGACCTAGAGTGTGCGCCACACCCAGGGGGTGGGGTGCAGACCTAGAGTGTGCGCCACACCCAGGGGGTGGGGTGCAGACCTAGAGTGTGCGCCACACCCAGGGGGTGGGGTGCAGACCTAGAGTGTGCGCCACACCCAGGGGGTGGGGTGCAGACCTAGAGTGTGCGCCACACCCAGGGGGTGGGGTGCAGACCTAGAGTGTGCGCCACACCCAGGGGGTGGGGTGCAGACCTAGAGTGTGCGCCACACCCAGGGGGTGGGGTGCAGACCTAGAGTGTGCGCCACACCCAGGGGGTGGGGTGCAGACCTAGAGTGTGCGCCACACCCAGGGGGTGGGGTGCAGACCTAGAGTGTGCGCCACACCCAGGGGGTGGGGTGCAGACCTAGAGTGTGCGCCACACCCAGGGGGTGGGGTGCAGACCTAGAGTGTGCGCCACACCCAGGGGGTGGGGTGCAGACCTAGAGTGTGCGCCACACCCAGGGGGTGGGGTGCAGACCTAGAGTGTGCGCCACACCCAGGGGGTGGGGTGCAGACCTAGAGTGTGCGCCACACCCAGGGGGTGGGGTGCAGACCTAGAGTGTGCGCCACACCCAGGGGGTGGGGTGCAGACCTAGAGTGTGCGCCACACCCAGGGGGTGGGGTGCAGACCTAGAGTGTGCGCCACACCCAGGGGGTGGGGTGCAGACCTAGAGTGTGCGCCACACCCAGGGGGTGGGGTGCAGACCTAGAGTGTGCGCCACACCCAGGGGGTGGGGTGCAGACCTAGAGTGTGCGCCACACCCAGGGGGTGGGGTGCAGACCTAGAGTGTGCGCCACACCCAGGGGGTGGGGTGCAGACCTAGAGTGTGCGCCACACCCAGGGGGTGGGGTGCAGACCTAGAGTGTGCGCCACACCCAGGGGGTGGGGTGCAGACCTAGAGTGTGCGCCACACCCAGGGGGTGGGGTGCAGACCTAGAGTGTGCGCCACACCCAGGGGGTGGGGTGCAGACCTAGAGTGTGCGCCACACCCAGGGGGTGGGGTGCAGACCTAGAGTGTGCGCCACACCCAGGGGGTGGGGTGCAGACCTAGAGTGTGCGCCACACCCAGGGGGTGGGGTGCAGACCTAGAGTGTGCGCCACACCCAGGGGGTGGGGTGCAGACCTAGAGTGTGCGCCACACCCAGGGGGTGGGGTGCAGACCTAGAGTGTGCGCCACACCCAGGGGGTGGGGTGCAGACCTAGAGTGTGCGCCACACCCAGGGGGTGGGGTGCAGACCTAGAGTGTGCGCCACACCCAGGGGGTGGGGTGCAGACCTAGAGTGTGCGCCACACCCAGGGGGTGGGGTGCAGACCTAGAGTGTGCGCCACACCCAGGGGGTGGGGTGCAGACCTAGAGTGTGCGCCACACCCAGGGGGTGGGGTGCAGACCTAGAGTGTGCGCCACACCCAGGGGGTGGGGTGCAGACCTAGAGTGTGCGCCACACCCAGGGGGTGGGGTGCAGACCTAGAGTGTGCGCCACACCCAGGGGGTGGGGTGCAGACCTAGAGTGTGCGCCACACCCAGGGGGTGGGGTGCAGACCTAGAGTGTGCGCCACACCCAGGGGGTGGGGTGCAGACCTAGAGTGTGCGCCACACCCAGGGGGTGGGGTGCAGACCTAGAGTGTGCGCCACACCCAGGGGGTGGGGTGCAGACCTAGAGTGTGCGCCACACCCAGGGGGTGGGGTGCAGACCTAGAGTGTGCGCCACACCCAGGGGGTGGGGTGCAGACCTAGAGTGTGCGCCACACCCAGGGGGTGGGGTGCAGACCTAGAGTGTGCGCCACACCCAGGGGGTGGGGTGCAGACCTAGAGTGTGCGCCACACCCAGGGGGTGGGGTGCAGACCTAGAGTGTGCGCCACACCCAGGGGGTGGGGTGCAGACCTAGAGTGTGCGCCACACCCAGGGGGTGGGGTGCAGACCTAGAGTGTGCGCCACACCCAGGGGGTGGGGTGCAGACCTAGAGTGTGCGCCACACCCAGGGGGTGGGGTGCAGACCTAGAGTGTGCGCCACACCCAGGGGGTGGGGTGCAGACCTAGAGTGTGCGCCACACCCAGGGGGTGGGGTGCAGACCTAGAGTGTGCGCCACACCCAGGGGGTGGGGTGCAGACCTAGAGTGTGCGCCACACCCAGGGGGTGGGGTGCAGACCTAGAGTGTGCGCCACACCCAGGGGGTGGGGTGCAGACCTAGACCTCTTCGTGGTTGGCATCGACATAATCATGTTTGGAATTATTATTGTCATCGATGTCGTCTTCATCGTCTTTGTGATCTTCACCATCATCGTCATTGTCATCGACGTCGTCTTCATCGTCTTTGTGATCTTCACCGTCATCGTCATCGACGTCGTCTTCGTGGTCGACTTCGCCATCATCATCTTCGTAATCATCAATGTCATCGACGTCGTCTTCGTGGTCGACATCGATATCATCTTCGTAATCATCATTGTCATCGACATCATCTTTGTGATCTTCACCGTCATCGTCATTGTCATCGTCTTTGTGATCTTCACCGTCATCGTCATTGTCATCGACGTCGTCTTCATCGTATTTGTGATCTTCACCGTCATCGTCATCGATGTCGTCTTCGTGGTCGACTTCGCCATCATCATCTTCGTAATCATCAATGTCATCGACGTCGTCTTCGTGGTCGACATCGCCATCATCATCTTCGTAATCGTCATTGTCATCGACGTCTTCTTCATCGTCCTTGTGATCTTCACCTTCATCGTCATTGTCATCGTCTTTGTGATCTTCACCGTCATCGTCATTGTCATCGACGTCGTCTTCATCATCTTTGTGATCTTCACCGTCATCGTCGTTGTCATCGACGTCGTCTTCATCATCTTTGTGATCTTCACCGTCATCATCATTGTCATCGACGTCATCTTCATGGTCTTTCTGATCTTCACCGTCATCGTCATTGTCATCGACGTCGTCTTCATCGTCTTTGTGATCTTCACCGTCATCGTCATTGTCATCGACGTCGTCTTTGTGATCTTCACCGTCATCTTCATTGTCATTGACGTCGTCTTCATCATCTTTGTGGTCTTCACCGTCATCGTCATTGTCATCGACGTCATCTTCATCGTCTTTGTGATCTTCACCGTCATCGTCATTTTCATCGACGTCGTCTTCATCGTCTTTGTGATCTTCACCGTCATCTTCATTGTCATCGATGTCGTCTTCATCGTGTGATTCTCACTCAATCAATGTGCTTCTTAATCATGAATTCAACCATTCTGCACATATCTTTTCATCTATCTCTCTTTGTATGAATATATGTACTGCTTTATGTTTCTCTCTGACAGTTTAACAAGTTATTCTCTTCTTTCTTTCCAGGAAAACTTTAGCACAAGAAAAACAACACTCATAAGGACATGACGTTGAGGATGAACTCAGCTGTCTTGCTATAGTTGTTCTGGAGGAGGTTGGCAGTCCAGTGGGACGCCATCATCGGCCAGCTTGGAGCACATCGTTGGCTGGTCTATCGGTCTATCTGGACCTGGACCAGGTTCCTGGGACACCAGTCTATCACCTCATACCTCTTCGGGTCTCTGTTTCCCCAAACATAAAAAAGAATACATTTCATGTAACAATTATTAAACAATCACTAAAGTGTGTATACTTTTTCTCTGCCAACCCTTGCATTCGGGGAGCATTTCTTTTTGCCTTGGGCTGTGCAAGACAACCAAATTACATACAAACTGGACTCATATTGTACATTGTTACAAATACAACGACAAAAAAGGTGTACATATATATTTCCTGAGCTACATCTTGTGTTCCTAGGCCCCATTTGTCTTTGAATTGGTCTTTGGAAAGCTGTCATAATGGATATACAAACTCTTTTCCAGGCCACTTATTTACAAAGAGAGCACGGCACATGGTTGATTGTGCTTTTTGCTCTCTCATATGCTTTGATATATGCATGAGTCATTCCACTCCATTACTGATTGCACAAGATACAATACAGCTGATACAAATTCTACAAACCAAAAACAGAGAATGTACGACGTACAATGACAGAATACACACTGCCCAAAATAAAGATGATAACAAATCAATTTTTGTGAGTACCCACATCTCCCTTCCTTTCCGAAGTGTCACACAGAGATAGAGCGTGACGCCCGGGCTGTGTATTTTTTATTTATCCGCAAGCCTGTGGTTTTTCACAATTAAATTCAATGAAACCGCTCGTGATGCGTCTATGCTTATTCCACTTCGGTTGTTTGTTGCGAAGAGTTCTGTGAGTACTGTTGTACCTCCGCTCTCGCGACGATTCGATTCGTACACGTGCATCAGTGAGTATGTACACGCGCTGTGAAAGTTTTGCTTGCCGTGGTAGACCTGCATCCAATTAGTAGGCCTACATGTATAAATACGTATGTGAACGAGTGAGAGTGCGAAAAACAACACAATACAAAACAAAACAAAACAAAAAATCTGACAAGGAGGAGAGGGGGGGAGAGAGAAAATCATAAGAAAAGAGATAAAAAAAGCAATGAATATTCTGTAATATCTCATCAATCATGCACAACAGTGATCAATATTATTGCGGGTTCCATGGAAGACCACAACTTTATCGGTGTATGATGGGGATGTATAATGGGCTACACTGACCAAAGATTATAATATATACATATCTAGTCTAGGTCCAAACATGTTGCGAATTCACGTATTGGCTACAATAGAACGAAGAAACAAGAAATGAACTAGTACTGCATTATTTCGCCAATAAAGAATGGGTTTATTTTACTCAAACTTTCGGTGGCCTCCACCTTCTTCGGGAGTCTCGACGGGGAGACCCGTCGAGATTCCTGAAGAGTACAATAAATTGATTCTTTATTGGCGAAATAATGCATTACTAGTTCATTTCTTGAATCTTCGTTTTATATATATTAGACAGGGCAGAGCTAGGCAAAAACTGCCTTTTTTCCAGTCAAGGTTTTCTCACTTGATTCTGGTACTTTAGACCATACTTAACAAAATAAGCTTCTGCGCCATCTTGAAATCTGTCCCGAATCCAAGATGGCCGCCAAAAATCCAAAATGGCCGCCAGAGGACCTAAAAAGTGCCTTCTGTGGTTAAGATTTGTCTGGCGAAGGGTTTTTTTACTCTATTTGATGATAAATGGTAAGAGAAATAAGATTCAGTGAATTAAAATTAGAATCAGTTTCTTTTTTATTGCGAAAATCCAACATGGCCGCCAGACGCAGCTCCCGAAATTAATAAATGTCATAATAACCGGAGGGCCAAACCCTAGAAACTCGCTTACTTAACGAGTGAGTTCCACTCTCTCTACAAACTAAGTAGACCATGCTTATTTTCAAATTTTTATTGTAACAAACAACATACCACTGGTCTACCTCAAAAAATTTGTTGCGAAAGCCTCCAAATCCAAAATGGCGTCCAAGATGGCCGCCATATTGACTGAATTTGCTATTTGAAAGATAGAATTTGATAGAAACATCAGATTTCAACAAATGTGATGTCATATTGAAGAGAATAAAATCTCCTACAAGTTGATACCATTTTTGTGGGCGATTGTGATAACTGGATTGAGATTTTAAGGAAAAATATTCATTTTTTGATATTTTTCTGAAAAAAGGAAAATCATGAAAATGCTTGATTCAGCATAAATCAGAAAAAGACTGAAGGATTATCTTGAAACGTTTTTAAGAATTTTGCTTAACATATAATTAATATTTGGAGAAAATTAGGGGTCAGTACCATATGCGGTTCAGGAGTTATAATGTCTCAAACTTGAAAACTCACTATGTAAACATTTCCACTTTAGCTGTGACAAGACCTTGTTGGTCGTAAAGAGAGTCTGTACGCGCCAAGACTACTACACGCACCACTGGCACTGACGCTTGTAGCAGTGCCAGTGTTGCCTGTAGTAGTCTTGGTGCGCGCAGACTTTTTTGACAAACAAGAGTTTGTGCCTGCAAACTAACTTTTCACGCCAAGTGGTAGCTCAGGTGACGCCGATCGCTATCATTTCAAAGTAGATTGTTCTGTAGCAGATGAGATGAAGCAAAAAATGTCTTTCAAATAGAGGTAGAAGCTTGAAACAACCATGCTATAGAAAGTTTAAAACAAAATTTGGATCAATCTCTCAAAAACTTCAAGATTGCAGGCCATCAAAGCTGACATAGTTTATTGCGCCAAATTAAATGTATTATTTTAATTTTGTACAATTTTGTCTGTTGTGCTATCTATTTATAGTTTTCATATATTTTAAGAATTGTAGTGCTCTTTCAAACCGTCATGGGTTTTTGTGGAGATATTTTTAAAACCAGTGATATTCAAAACTCTGAAAAAGAAAAAAAATCGAGTGGAAGTTTCATTTTTGAAGGAGTTAATAACGGAAATCAGTAAATTTAAAGTAAAATTGAAGTGAATTTTGAGTGAAAATTTTCATTTTCACTCATTTTAGAGTGACCTTAGGGATCACTCGTCACTTTTTGAGTGATCCCTGAGATCACTCTAAAAGGAATGAAAATAAACATTTCCACTCTCGAGTGATCCTAATATCTAAAATGTGAAAGCATCTACCAATGGCATTAGTTCAATTCAATTTTGACACTATATATATATATATATGTATGTATATATATATATATATATATATATATATATATAATGAAGCCTAAAACATATGGAGATATCACCATTTCTTTTCAAGAAACCATAACATTGATAACTGTTGACAACTTAGTATAAAAAAACTAGAAATGTCGCTACGGCGACTGGTATGCCTCCGCCATAATGCATGGTTCTCCTAATAGGTCTATAGTACAATGTCTTGACAATGTGTGATGACAGTCTCACACAATTGGCAAAATATTAAAATGACAGGTTTGCCACAAATCAATGTCTTGACAATGTGTGATGACAGTTTCACACAATTGGCAAAATATTAAAATGACAGGTTTGCCACAAATGTGCTGAATGTTCATTTTCCTAGAACTAGGTTCAATTGGATGAATGATTAAAACGTCAGAGTGCAGGTATTGGGGGAACTGATGATTTTTACTTGACTTTTGACCCTTTTATAAGTTTATACATTGAGTAGTTTTCAAGGTATTGAGAAAAAGTATAATTTCAGTATCAAATGGTAAAACAGCATTATCTAAACCTGGCCTTTGACCTTTGACCTCACAGTTCCAAAGAGAATCGCTGTCAGGTAGAACATGCATAAATATGTATGTTTCATGATGATACCTTGAGTTACTTTCGAAATATGGAGGAAAAACTGCAATTAAGCACTTTCACTTGACCTTTGACCTTTTGACTTTTGACTTTTGGCAAAAACTTCCCACAGAATATATATTTGGTAATACCAAGGAGGTACTAGGCAAGTACCTCCTTGGTAATACATGCATACATCAAGTTAAAAAAACAAACATTCAGGCATTGCATAAATATAAGTAGTGATATTTTGAGGAGTTGACCTTGACCTTTGACACCCCCTGACCTTTGACCCATGACCCCCAACTTTCCTAGATAATCACTGCCCATCGGTACAAGCATATATACAGGGCGTATCAAAAAAAAACGTTACACTTTTGAAAAAATTGTCTAAATTACATTTCAAAATATTTGGAAGATCTTTTCATATTTATGGATGCCCAATAGTCTCATCTATCAAGTGCAATCAACAAAACAAATTTTTGTTCACGCTTAGCTGAACACTGACGCTCTTTGACCAGAGTGTGAAAAATGACTTGCGCCAAATTGAAAGAAGATGGAAAATTCAGCCAGCAGTCCAAATAAGTGCTCCCATTCAAACAAATTGCTCTTTTGCTTAAAGCTTTGATTATGTTGTGATAGTCTGAGATTTTTTTGTCAGCTTTATCGTAATTCTAATAATTTCATTTCTAAATTAATTGGTGAGAATTAGAGTTTGTAATTACTTGAAGATCTTTAAAGCACAGTTTTCACAATACACGGACACATTAATTGATTGATTCAATGAATGATTGATTACCTGCTTGCTTGCTTGATTTATTGATTGATTGATTAATTGAATGAATGAATGATTGATTGATTGATTGATTGATTGATTGATTGATTGATTGATTGATTGATTGGATTGATTGGATTGATTGTATTGATTGAATGATCTGAGGATGCATTAATTTTGTACTTTTCTTGACTGAGTAACTGGCATGTGGGTTCGATATGTCTGTGCATGATTTGTGATACCTGTGCGTAAAAGATCTTAAAGTTGTTAATCAACCTTCCATAACACAATGGAATCATTTAAAACGTTACAAAAAATCGTCAGAAAATTCCTAAACTATCATAACATAATCAAAACTGTGAGCAAAAGAGCAATTTGTTTGAATGAGAACACTTATTTGGACTGCTGGCTGAATTTTCCATCTTCTTTCAATTTGGCGCAAGTCATTTTTCACACTCTGGACAAAGAGCGTCAGTGTTCAGCCAAGCGTGAACAAACAATTGTTTTATTGATTGCACTTAATAGATGAGACTATTGGGCATCCATAAATATGAAAAAATTTTCCCAATATTTTGAAATGTAATTTAGACAATTTTTTCAAAAGTGTAACGTTTTATTTGATACGCCCTGTATATACTAAGTTCCATGAAGATACCTTTAACCATTTGCGAGATATGGAGAAAAACATGAAATTTCAATCTTTTTTTCACAAAATAACCTGTGACCTTTGACCTTTGACCCCATGACCCTAAAATCCAAACAAAGTATTATCCTCCAGGATATACCCTCATACCAAGTTTGATGTAAAACCACCACACGGTTCTTAAGATATCGACAAAAACAAAACGGGACGGACGTCCGGACGTACGTCCGGACGTACGTACGGACGGACGGACGGACGGACGACCCGAAAACATAATGCATCCGGCCACTTCGTTGGCGGAGGCATAAAAACATATCAGAACAATCTATTTTGAAATAATAACGATCAGCGTCACCTGAGCTACCACTTGATATGAAAAGTTAGTTTGCAGGCACAAACTCTTGTTTGTCAAAAAAGTCTGCGCGCACCAAGACTACTACACCCACGACTGGCACTGCTGCAAGCGTCAGTGCCAGTGGTGCGTGTAGTAGTCTTGGCGCGTACAGACTCTCTTTACGATCAACAAGGTCTTGTCACAGCTAAAGTGGAAATTTTTACATAGTGAGTTTTCAAGTTTGAGACATTATAACTCCTGAACCGCAAATGGTACTGACCCGTAATTTTCTCCAAATATTAATTATATGTTAAGCAAAATTCTTAAAAACGTTTCAAGATAATCCTTCAGTCTTTTTCTGATTTATGCTGAATCAAGCATTTTCATGATTTTCCTTTTTTCAGAAAAATATCAAAAATGAGTGTTTTTCCTTTATATCTTAATTCAATTATCACAATCGCCCACAAAAATGGTATCAACTTGTAGAAAATTTTATTCTCTTTCATATGACATCACATTTGTTGAAATCTGATGTTTCTATCAAATTCTATCTTTCAAATAGCAAATTCAGTAAATATGGCGACCATCTTGGACGCCATTTTGGATTTGCAGGCTTTCGCAACAAATTTTTTGAGGTATACCAGTGGAATGTTGTTTGTTACAATAAAAATTTGAAAATAAGCATGGTCTACTTAGTTTGTAGAGAGAGTGGAACTCACTTGTTAAGTAAGGAAGTTTTTAGGGTTTGGCCCTCCGGTTATTATGACATTTATTAATTAATGGCGGCCATGTTGGATTTTCGCAATAAAAAAGAAACTGATTTTGATTTTAATTCACTGAATCTTATTCCTCTTACCATTTATCATCAAATAGAGTTTTTAAAAAACCATCCCCAGACAAATCTTAACCACAGAAGGCACTTTTTAGGTCCTCTGGCGGCCATTTTGGATATTTGGCGGCCATCTTGGATTTGGGACAGATTTCAAGATGGCGCAGAAGCTTATTTTGTTAAGTATGGTCTAAAGAGCCAGAATCAAGTGAGAAAACCTTGACTGGAAAAAAGGCAGTTTTTGCCTGGCTCTGCCCTGTCTATATATATATATATATATATATATATATATATTATGTTGGAGGTTTTTTAAAGGGATAGTGGGGGCGCTGAGCATGCTCCCAAAGGATTAATAGAGAGCCATTAAAAAAAGGGGGAGGGGGTTGCGCCAGCCTTTGATTTTGTAAAGGCGCCTCCCCTGTACGGAATTCCTGGATCCTCCCCTGTGACGCGTTATGACATTTGCAGTAAATTTGGAGATTTAGACAATTACGGTCGACGTGTTATGATATTTGTGGTAAATTCGATTTTGACATTTGTCGTCGACGTGTTATGACATTTGCAGTAAAAACGGAAATTTTGACTTTTGTCGTCGACGTGTTATGACACTAGTGGTCGTTATGACATTTGTCGTCGACGTCTTATGACATTAGTGGTCGTTATGACATTTGTCGTCGACGTGTTATGACATTAGTGGTTGTTATGACATTACACGATCCAAATTCAAACGAATTTTTTAGGAATTTTCTGCATCGATCATGTATTACAAAAATTAAATACAGTAATTTCTTTTTGTTTACAAGAGAATGGAACATACAATGTGTACAACCGAATATAAAGATGAGATATATACGTGAACAGATTAAAGAAAAGAGTATCTTCTTCTTCTTGGTTATGAGGCAGCAGCAGCTAAATAATGTCCCTCAATTGTTGTAGCCAAGTTACAGTCTGTGGAGTAGGGTGTGTCAGGTCCATGTTGTCAGGAGGGCGGAGATCAGGGCACTCACTCAAGATGTGTTGAGCAGTCTGTTCTGGTGCACCACACTGGCAAGCTGCTGACGGGCGTAGCCCCCAACGATGCATGGCTGCATTGAAACGCCCAACTCCCGTTCGAATCCGATTTAGAGACACCCACTCACTCCTTGGGAGGTTTGCTCCTGGGGGGACAGATGTATTGGGCGTGACAACGAGTTGGGCAGGTAGTTGGGTGTCTTCCCAGCTTGTTCTCCATATCTGGCAGATGTTGAAGTCTGATCCTCTCAGCGTTGCTGCATGGCGGGAGAAAAATCGGCGAGACTTCAGTCGCTGATGCCGCTGACCCAGAGTTACAGAGCCCTCAACTACGTCGTGGAGGAGGTCGTCCGGGTTGCTGGAGGCCTTGGTGACCAGCCTATGTGTGTGATGTTCTCGGCGCATGGGGGCGGGAGCGATGCCTGAGAGAATAGGTAGGAATTATGTTGGTGTAGGCCGGAGACATCCTGTAATTAATCTCATGGTGTCATTCAGAACTGAGTCAAGTTTCTTGGTGTGAGAGCTCCTACACCACGCAGGGGAGGCGTATTCCGCGGCACTGTATACCAGTGCTAGCGCACTAGTGCGGAGAGTGGTTGCACTGGCACCCCATCTTATTGAGCCTGCAAGTCGGCGAAGGAGGATTGTTCCTTGAAGACACTTTTGCACTTATGGCCTTGAGTTGTTCCTTGTAGGTCAGCTGCCTATCCAACTTCACTCCAAGGTAGGTCGGTGTAGCATTGTATGGAAGAGGTGTTCCATCAAGAATGACACTGAGTTGCCGATTAGCCTCCTTGGTGTTCAGGTGGAAGGCTGTTACCGTTGTCTTGGACATGCTAATCTTGAGTCTCCAGATCCTGAAGTACTTCGCGATTTGCGACATATCTGCAGTGAGGGTATTCTCTACATTTGACCAGGCTCTGTCAGAGTGAAGAAGGCCAAGGTCATCTGCATAGCCATACTGTCGTGAGGTTGTGAAGGGGATGTCACTGATGTTTATGTTGAAGGTTGAGCAAGGGGGGTAGTACAGAGCCTTGAGGAACTCCATTCCGCAGTTGCCGTGGTCTGCTGGACTGTCCATCACTAGTCTTCAGAACGAACCTCCTGTTGGCTAGAATGTTGCAGAGTAACCTCACCATGTGGCGATCAGGGATTGTCTTTAATAATTTCAGAGTCAGACCCTGGTGCCACACAGTGTCATAGGCTGCAGTGAGGTCGACAAAGATGGCGCCGGCTTTGTGATTCTTCTCAAAGCTGTCTTCAATGTCATTGGTCAGCTTGACAATTTGGTAAACTGTACTCCGACCATGGCGGAAGCCCGCTTGTTCATCTGGTAATTGTGGGTCAACCACAGGTTCTATCCTCGCCAGAAGGAGACGTTCCAGAAGCTTGTAAGGGACACAGAGAAGGGAAATTGGTCTGTAGCTCTTGGGGTCATCAACTGGTTTGTTTGGTTTTGGGAGAGCAATTACAGTGGCTTTTCTCCATATCTTAGGGATGACTTGGTTGGTGAAACAGCAAGAATAGAAATCTGTTAACCACTTCTGACATTTGACCCCGCAATGAATAAGGAACAACATGGGATGTTGTCTGGACCTTGGGCCTTTCCACTCCTAAGTAGGGCTAAAGCATTAGCTAACTCCTCCTGAGAGAAAGGGGCCGACAACCATCCATCCACTCCCGGGGCCTGCCATAGGTTGGTAGTCTCCTGTTTCACAGATCGAGTGTAGGCCTTGTCACAGTCCTTGAATCGCCCATTGCTAACAAGTTGTTCCGCGATGGAGTTGGCTGACACGGGACATGTTCTAGGTTTGGTACTGTTTCCAGTGAGGCGTTTGAGAGTCTTCCAAGCAACTCTGCTAGAGTGAGTGAAGTCTATCCCTTGCACGGTTTCTTCCCAACGGTTACGACGCTTCCTGTCTAGACAATCAGTCAGTTCTGAGGCTTTGGTGGAAACCATGTCTCCAGGTTCAGATCGCAAGAACTGGTTGTAGATAGCATCACATTCTTCGTCCCAGGTGGGGATGTAGTGTCGGCGAAAACCGCGCGGGATGGAATTCGTTGCTGCCTTGATAAGTATATTGCAGAAGTCTGAGTAGGCTTGGTCGATGTCACGGGGAGTTGGTGGAGGGAGATTACATACGGCTTCATCTACCAAGTTCGAGAATTTTTTCCAGTCGGCCTTGCGGAAATTCCAACGCTTAACAGGCTTGGTTGTGACTGGTTGGACTGGGTTTACCGGTATGAGCAGTGATGGCCTGTGTTGTGACTTGGGAAAGGGGTCTAAGATAATCCGGTGAGGTGATGGGCCTTGAAAGTTGACAAAGGCTAAGTCAGGATTTGACGTTGTATTCCATCTGCAAGAGTGGAAGCTGTCTGGCTGTTTTGGGTCAAACAGTAATTGGACACCAGCTGTTGAGGACCAATCTTCTAGTGCAAAACCATCTGGATTAGTGGATGAGTAGCCCCATGAAGTACTGTGACTGTTGAAATCTCCAGCATAGATGCAAGGAGCACTGAAGATAGGAAGGGTATTTGGCTGGAGTCGAAATGAGGGTGGCTTGTAGATATTTATAATGGTAACCTCTTCAACTAACGTTGCCGTCCACTCCACTGGTGAGTCTGATGGACATGCAACCAATGCTTTCCACCTGTGAGTACTCTTGACAAAAGTTGCAATCCCACGAATTTCGCTTACTGTATGTGCGGCCAGAGTGAAGCCAGGGATCTTGAGATAAGAGCTGTCCTTAGCATGAGTTTCCTGTAGAAGAACTACTGTTACTTTATGTGTCTGAAGTAACTCTTCAATAACATTGATCTTGGCTTTGGTTAGGCCTTCTACGTTTAGTTGCAGCACGGAGACGCCTTCCTGTATGACATCAAAAGATGCTTTGCCCTGATAACTTTGTGTCAGCTTCAGGCTGTGAACATGAAGGATTCATCTTATTTAGAGCTTTATTGTTGCTGCTGCTGTCTCAGATTGTTGTCATTCGCCTGATAAATCAGTCACCTGATCGATCAGTTGCCCCGGGCCCACCACAAGGAGGTTGACAACACGGACCCACAAACACTGTTCGGTGCTACTCGATATTCGTGTGTATCGACTCGAAGGCTATTTATAGCTGAAAGTTCTAAAGGAGAGAAAAAAAGAGAAAGAGAAAAGAGTAGGGCCTATAAGAGAACACGTCGATTGGGAACCACTCGGAATAAAGAAAATCAAATGATCTGACTGAATTATGGCACATTGTATTGGGAGTGTAAATGCAGAAGACTGTCGTCAATTAATAAGCATATAGCTTGAAGATGCGACAGCCACATTAGTGGTCGAATATTGTTGACATAATTTTATAGTGGGCTCTACACAATATTATGGTAACAGCATAATTCTATTTTGAATGAAAATCATACAATGATATTGTGAATTCACTTAACTCCCTCAGTTTATGAGCATTTTACTTGAAATTTGGCACATGTGACAGCTATGATATAATAGTTGTGCAAACTTCATTTTGTCTTAATGTCAAACATTGTGTTGCCATGGTAACAATATTTTTAATGAAAATCCTAGAAATTGCTGATTTATTTACTTTATTCACTCAGGTTTTGAGCACTTAACTTGAGATATGGCACATGTGACTATCAGTGAGCAAAATAACACATTTATTCCATGTTGAACAATAAATTGTCATGGTAATTTTTTTTTCAAAGAAAAGCATACAAAGTAATCATTGCTAGTGGAGCTAACTGCTTGAGTGTTAGTAGAGGGTATTAATCACATTGAGTGATAGTTCTAGTTTGTATTACAACACTTCTTGGATATTGGAGGATCAGATTACTATGATACCTTCATGAAAAAAAGTGCTTGAACATAAAGAAGTGAATAAAGTGCATAATGAATTCATGCAATAGTGGTGTAATTTTCCTTCATTCATGTGACTGTACATGTTTCTAGACAAACTGATCAATGTAGAGAGAAGAAAGTGGTCTTGTAAAGAAACATTGTAAAGTTTTAAAATGAGAAAGAGAAGGGGGAGAGACAGGGAGAGAGTATGAAAAACAAATAAATTGTAAGAGAATTCAAGCAGTGATCGAGGAAGGGAAAACATACACGAGTCATGCATTTGAAAAAGGAGGGGGTCGAGAGAGGTCGGAAAAATGAATATGCAGAGTGAGTCTTTGAAACTAGTATGAAGAAAAGAGGGGCAGGTTTGAAAAACAAAATAATATACCATCAGTATGAAGATAGATTTAGGGGCCTTTAATAGCAACAGATATAACAGAGGGGGCTGGGGGCTGAGAAATAAATACATGTACATACAATGTATGTAGAGAGGCGACGCATAGAGAGAGGGGTCTTATAGAAACAGAAATCATGTGATATGAGAGGGAGTCAAGAGAGATGGAGAGAGCTTGTATTTGGAACAAATACTTGTGATGTATGGAGAGAAGGGAGAAGAGAGAGAGAAGCTTTACAAATAAGAGAGTTAGGGGGGTCTGAAAGACAAATACAGTACTTTTGATACAAAGTATTAATTTTGAAATGAGAAAAATGGCAAACATTTTGCAATGTATTTTATTCCATTCAGGTGTCATTAGATTTGGGTGATCATGTTATTTTACAACTCTCTGATACATGTACATGTACCATTGTATAGCCTATTCCATAACTTTCAACTACTCTCCCTTCAAGCTTTCCATCCATGCTCTTCTTCTCCACTCCTTTTCCCTTCAATCTTTCCGGTCAATATCAATCACCAATCAACGGAGATCGAAAAAGTGTTACATTATATACTTACATTCTGTTACATTACTCGTCATGTGTAGGCCTATTGGTCGATATGGGTTTCAATATCGGGGGGGGGGGGGGGCAGAATTGGCTTCACCTTTATTCCCCCCCCCCCCCCCCACATACCAGTAAACGCAAAAGTGTAGGCCTAAAGGCACGAAAATGACTCTCTAAATGTAATCCTTTTTGAGCATGGTCAGCGCCCCCACCATCCCTTAAAAAAACTCCAGTATTATTATTATAATATATATATGTATATATATATATATATATATATATATATATGTATATATATATATATATATATATATATATAACGAAGAATCGAGAAATAATCAAGAAATGCATTATTTCGCCAATAAAGAATCAGTTTATTGTACTCTTCAGGAGGCTCGACGGGTCTCCCCGTCGAGACTCCGGAAGAAGGTGGAGGCCACCGAAAATTTAAATACAATAAACTCATTCTTTATTGGTGAAATAAAGCATTACTAGTTTATTTCTGGATTCTTCGTTCTATTGTAGCCAATACGTAAATTCGCAACATGTTTGGACCTAGACTAAATATGTACATATATATATATATATATATATATATATATATATATACATATAATTATATATATATATATATATATATATATATATATATACATATAATATATATATATATATATATATATATATATATAATCTTTGGTCAGTGTAGCCCATTATGCATCCCCATCATACACCAATAAAGTTGTGGTCTTCCATGGAACCCGCAATAATATTGATCACTGTTGTGCATGATTGATGAGATATCACAGAATATTCATTGCTTTTTAAAAATCTCTTTCCTTATGATTTTCTCTCTCTCCCCCTCTCCTCCATGTCAGATTTTTTTTTTGTATTGTGTTGTTTTTCGCACTCTCACTCGTTTACATACGTATTTATACGTGTATACTAATTGGATGCAGGTCTATACACGGCAAGCAAAACTTTCACAGCGCGTGTACACACTCACTGATGCACGTGTACGAATCGAATCGTCGCGAGAGCGGAGGTACAACAGTACTCACAGAACTCTTCCCAACAAACAACACAAGTGGAGTAAACATAGACGCATCACGAGCGGTTTCATTGAATTTAATTGCGAAAAAACACAGGCTTGCGTGTAAATAAAAAATACGCGGGCGGGAGAGGAGGAAGGGCTATATCAGCAGATAGTGCAGCGTACAGTCATAGAATACAGAATAAGGAGAGATAATTTAGGCCAATCCCCATCTCCCCCAGCAAGAAAGTGAAGGTATCGCGGAACGTCCTCACGTGATCGTTCTGGGCTTCTTCTTTATGTGGGGCCTAAAAACATAAAACAATTAAACGATAATTAAAAACGAAACAAAGTTTGGAGATATTTTGATATTTTCCATGAAGACAGACTTTTTCTTTTCAAGCTTTTGCTTTCTTTGTTGTCTGTTTGTTTTGTTTATTTATCATTTTGATTTTCTTACGCAGTTCAAACTCAAATTTACTAGACCTCTTTCAGAGAAAGAGGGGAGAGATGGGGAAGGGAAAGCAATTCATTGATTGGATGATATATATTATCAATAAAAAAAAAATCTTCATGTATAAACCAATTACAACAATACAGTGTATTCTAAGAAACCATGCACAAACTGGAAGGCTTTTTCGAATTTTAATTCAAGCTGACCTGATGTTGTTGTTTTTTTTTGTATTACTGTACTTAGGATGAAATAACTTGCATAGTTATAAATATACATTTTTGTGCATAATGTGAGTCTGTTTTATGAATGGCAATTGGGACCTTTTTCAAATTGTTGTTTACTGAGGTCCTACTGTACAAAAGATTTGTGTGACATACAACTTGTGTCAAATATTTTGACCTTGCTTCTGCGTATTGAAATTTGAACCTGTATATTTTTTTATTTCTTTTATTTCTTTTTCTACACTCTGAAATTTGTCAGAGGGAATACATACGTGTGTTTCCACTGTTGATAAAGTTCCATAAATTGTAATCTTTAAATAGGGCTGAGTGTTAAATTCACATCTTTATGAATAATTAAATATATGTAGGCTTTTTGATATAATCTGCTTTATTGGTTTTACTTTTTTTTTTCATTGATTAATGCTGAGCTACATCTTAGTTAAGCACTGGATATCTTGTAAGTCATTGCCTTTATTTCACCCTCTTTACTCTTGTCCCTGTATCTGTGTGTCCAAGTCCGAGTTATTTTTTTTTCTTCCCATTATTCAATCCCTTATTATGTTTAAATACATTTTTTTCCTTTGACATCCGTCAGTGTGCTTTCTCCCCCCCCCCCACACAATTATCATTTCATTTTCGCATATTGTCTGTATATATTGTACATAGTTTTCAGGCTGAATTTTCCAGTCTTGTGTATCTGGTGGGTTTTTTTACTGTAACGGAGTTTCTGCAATTTACAAGCTTTGCTTCTCAGCAGGACTCCTATCTTTTCCACCCCATGTATATGTTAAGTCTTTTTAGCTATCTGTCATGTTTGTGTAATCATTGATTTCTTGTCTTCACCCAATATTACAATTTCTGTATTTGTTTTCTTGGTGGAATTGAATTGAATTGAATTGAATTGACCTAACTATTTGACATGGATAGTTGACCCGGAGCTTGTTCAGTGTGACACTTACTTACTACTTACTACAGTACCACTTATAGAGACGCAAATTAGCATCTGCTTATGTGCCCCATGTCACTGATTGTCTCTGACACGGTGATAGCGCTATTCAAATAACGCTTCCAGATCTGTATATGCGGCACTGAACGCTTCCAACATTACAAATATTCTTAAAACATTTATGTCACTTGCACCATATATTGCGATATATACTGTTTAAGATTCGTAAGTCTGAACAAAATACACAGGATTATATGCATAAGAACTATAAGTTTTCCTGAGTGCTTAGTGACTGTTTAGATAGAGAGATGATCACTCAAAGTAAAAGAAGAAATTTT
The DNA here is from genome assembly GCF_040938485.1 of Diadema antillarum. Lineage (NCBI taxonomy): Eukaryota > Metazoa > Echinodermata > Echinoidea > Diadematoida > Diadematidae > Diadema > Diadema antillarum. The sequence goes on from NW_027271228.1 coordinate 513,239, forward strand.
GACAAACATTATCATGATTTTAACTCTAAAATCGTATATTTTCATGGCTTTTATATGAAGAAAATAAAGCTTGCATCTCAGAATAAACCTCTGTTAATGAGAGAACTGAATACTTTTCCTTTTTTTTTTCAGGAGTAAGCATAGAGCTCAATCGTCCTAACTAGACTTTTTGGAGGACAAAATCATCACACATACGCGGTCTCTGTTTTATTCACAAGTAAATCTTCCCTCATGTATAGCATGACTTACATTTCCACTAGGAATAATAATAATCATAAAAGTGATGGAGAGCCCAAACTTGTTTATATCACACAGACACGAGACACGCTTGAGACCGTTATAGGCATATTTCCCTCTTTCAAAACCCATGTCATGGGTATGCATACAAACAAAATACATTTCTATAAATGAACAATAAATTAAAACTGAATTGAATGGAATTGAGGTATAATTCTTATCAACAAATAAATTGAAACATGTAAAGAAATGACAAATGTAAGAGAAATCATGTAATAGATAGAGAGAGAGATAGAGATAAAGAGATAGATAGATAGAGAGAGAGAGAGAGAGAGATACATAGATAGATAGATAGATAGATAGATAGATAGATAGATAAACATAAGAATATATGAGATAGATAGACAGACAGACGAGACCAATACTGAGTCCGAGACAAGGATATCACAGTTCGCTAATCAACAAGAAATCAAGTGGAAATTTAACAGGATACAGACAATCATGAAGTGTTTTTAATGTTGTTAACAGATATCCATATCAATAGCCAGACTCCGACAGTCTCTTGAAAGATAATACTGGTACATTGATATCCGTCAAGTGTGTATTATTTTCATATACATCGATACTTTATCATTTTCCCCTGTAAGTTTTATTAAGATCTTAAAAAACAAATCACAAGTTGGCTGAACTCATTGTCAGGATCCAAACATCGCTTGAAGGATAATTGGACTGGTACATCTATATCCCGGCGCAATCCAAGCGCGCCGGAACACTTTTGGGTTTTATTTTGTTTTGTTATGTTTTTTGTTTTGTTTTGTTTTTGTTTTTGTGTTTGTGTTTGTTGTTGTTGTTGTTGTTTTTTTTTTGGGGGGGGGGAGGGACAAAATCTCGACGGGGGCACATTATGTGACGGTGTGAAATCCTCGGCGAGGGATCGAAGCTACCGAGCGGGGGGTACCACGGTAGGGACTTTTTGTAAAAACAGAGCACAAAAGTGGCGTTTATAGAGCATTTAAAAGCAATTATCTAGGGTGTTACTGCAGATTTAACAGGAAGAGCGCCACCTTGTGGTGGAATCTAAAAATGCATACAGTATCTCACTAGTATAATAGGCAGTACATAGAAACAGAAGAGAGGACTTGGCTAACAGAAGCAGGGAGGGATGCTGTGATTGTGACCCGGGGGAGGCACACAATCTTTCAACCCACTTTACCACTTTTCTACTTCTTCTGCTTTTCCACTTTTCCACCTTTTCTGCTCAATAACAAGTAAGGACGTAAAACATCAGGTTGATGCAGGCAGTGGAGAATTTCATCATGTTAACATCATTGTCAGCGATTGATGCTCGTGTCTCAACTCAAGTGTCCAAGTCAAGTGTAGCATCGTTAGAGAGACAGAGGTAAACGATGCATTAATAAAGAACACAGTCACAGTGGACCACACAGTACACGTACCGGTACTTAGTACTAGTAATTGATTGTGATTCGTCGCAAGTTTGTGTGCGTGAGTACCGTACCAGCTAGAGCAGAGTGTGGGTACAGAGCATCAGTAGGGCCTATATGAGATGATCGAGATGATGATGACTGATGTGGGACGAGTGAATGGAAGTGGAAAGCGGAAGAGTGGCGTGCCAGAAAGAGCCAACCCAAGAAGCCCGGGTATCACATTGCAGCATAATATATAGACAGTAGCAATTAACCAGCAGCTACATAGGGTATTCAACATGGCCAAAAAAAAAAAAAAAAAAAAATAGTGTGAAGGACTACGATTATGACATACGAGGGTACATTATGACGTGACGGTGTGACATCCTCGGTGAGGGAGCAAAAAGACCGAGCGGAGGAGGGTGTGGGAGGGGGGTTTCATTGTAGGGACTTTTTGTAAAGACAGATTATAAAAGTCGCGTTTACAGAAGATTTAAATTCAAATTTCTAGGGAATTAAACGTCGTGAAAAAAAATACTGCGATGGACCCTGATCATAACTTATGAAAACGGTTCATTCTACTTTATGTATGGGCAGAGCGAGCGAGCCACTTTCACTTTGCCATTCGCCTGAAATGTATTCGTTAAAAGCTTAAACGTGATCGCATTGTTCGCGCAATAAAAAAAAAAATCTTATATTGCTAAAAAGCAGAGAAGAAAGGGAAAATGTAAGGTTTACTAAAAGTGTTTTTCAGGGGGCACACTCGAGGCTACCATCTATACACTAAATCTACTCATAAGTAAATATTAGTATATAGATATTGTAATGTATATTACAAATACATTTCTCATTTTTAGTTATGAAATTGACAACTTTCATTTTGGTCTTTAAATAATTGATTAATTATTTGTTCCAGGGGGCACTTTGGAGGGGGGGGGGGGAGGCAAAAAAGTCCCCCCCCCCCCCCCCGCTTCCGGTGCCCTTGGCACCATTGATGTATTGTTTTCATAAACATTGATAACTTACTTTGTATCATTTTCTCTTATATATTTGCTATCAAAATCTTTCGAAACAAGTCGAAAAATCGGTTCTCGTTGTAGGTTGAAATTGCAAACACACACACCTCTTTCAGAGAGAGAGAGAGAGAGAGAGAGATAGGGAAGGGAAAACAATTCATTGATTAGATGATATTATTATCAATAAAAAAAAATCTTCGTGTATAAACCAATTACAACAGTACAGTGTATTAAAAGAAACCATGCACAAACTGGGAGGCTTTTTCCACGTTTAATTCAAACTGACCTAACCAACTTGACATGGATAGTTGACCCGGAGCTTATTCAGTGTGCCACTTTCCTCTCACCTCCCTACACTTACTTATACTAACTTGGGTATAGAGACGTAAAGCACCTGCTTAGTGTCCCTCGTCACTCTTTGTCTCTGACATGGAGATAGCGCTTTTCAAATAACGCTTCCAGAGCCGTATATGCGGCACTGAACGCTTCCAATATAATTACAAATTAAAACTTTTAAGTCACTTGCACCATATATACTGCGTACGGAATCTGAACAAAATACACTGTATGCATAAGAACAAACTTTCCTGAGAGCTTAGTGATTGTTAAGGTAAAGAGGTTACAACTCAAAGTAAATATAGCATGAGTTACATTTTCATGCACTGGGAATAAAAATAATCATAAAAGTGATAGAGAGCCCAAACTCGTTTATATCACACACACACGAGACACGCTTATGAGACATTTATAGGCATATTTCCCCCTAAAACCCATGTTATGTGTACTATAATATGCATGCAAACAAAATACATTTCTATAAATGGACAATGAAATAAGTGGAGTGGTTCAGGAGCTACCTGCAAAACCGCAAACAGTACGTATCTCTGAACGAGAACGTTTCAAGTCTCGAACTCATTAAGTGTGGCGTCCCACAGGGTAGCTTATTAGGACCTTTACTTTTTATCATTTATATCAATGATTTTTGCAGATCATCCGACGTGTTGTCATTTATACTTTTTGCTGATGATTCAAATATTTTCTTTTCACATCAAAATCTGGATGAACTCGTACACATTGTTTCCGAATTGAAAAAAGTGACCCAGTGGATAAGAGCTAACAAATTATCTCTTAATCTTTTGAAAACTAAGTATATGTTATTAAGTTTTACGTAAAGAGATTATTTTTGATGACACTCAATTAGAACGCGTATCTCATATAAAATTCCTTGGGATTACAGTAGACGATAAATATTCATGGAGGCCACATATTATTAACATTAGTACAATAATTTCACGTAATATTGGTATCATTAATAGACTTAAGTTTCATATTCCATTGTCTTCTTTGCTGACGTTATATTTCTCTTTAATTTTACCTTATCTTATACGGTCTTTTAGCATGGGGGAACGCTCATCAAACTTTATTAGATAGATTACTGTTATTACAAAAAAGGGCACTTCGTGTTATTTTGTGGCGTCCCGCCACGTTCCCATACAGATCCATTATTCACTAAATATAAGATTTTAAAAATTAAAGATTTGTATTTTTTTCAACTTGGACAGTTTATGTTTAATTTCAACTCAAATGTACTTCCCTGTATATTCAACTCAATGTTTACAAGGAACCAATTTTTCCATAATTATCCCACCAGACAATCTACTGAGTTTCATCTACCCCTTTTGAGAACATTATTGGCTCAGAATACATTTATATGCACAGGCCCTAGATTCTGGAATTCATTAAGTTGTGAAATAAAAAATTCTCCTTCTTTGTTTTCCTTTAAGCGTAAGTTGAAATCCTTTCTGTTAAACCATCTCTGATGTTCGTTTTTATTAACCAAGTCCCAACAACCACAGGGTTCATCATCCAACCATCAATCAATTAATCTCTGAACTCATTAATTCATGAAATAGCCATCATATTCTTTACACGGCTGTATGCAACCACCGGCTGTTTAAAGCATCTCTTCAATTCCTTCTTCAATTCCCTCTTTCGTTTCTTTGATCAGCGTGTAGGCATTCTCTTTCTTCCTGCCTTCCTTCCATTTTCCACCTTTCTGTCTAGTCGTGTCATGTTATTGTGTGTCTCCTGTTTTGTTCCGTCTTGTTTAAATTATACTTGTGTTAAGCATATACAAATAAGTATTTCGTTAGAGTTTCTTGAGTGGTTCACAATCTACGAGCTTGCTTTTTAGTGGACCTCTCAGTTCTCCTTTTTTTCCAACTGAAACATAGACTTGTATTATTTTGCGTATACGTGCATATATATGTAACTTTATTATTGTATCATTTGATATCATTTCCAAGTTGTGTGTATACGATTGTGATAATAACCTAATTCATATATACAGTGTTGTGTTCTGTTGGATAAAGGTGAATGAAATAAAATAAAATGATATGAAATGAAATGAAATGAAATGAAATAAAACTGAATTGAATTGAATTGAGGTGTAAATTTTATCGACAAATAAATTGAAACATATAAAGTAATGACAAATGTAAGAGAAATCATATAGATAGAGAGAGAGAGAGACAAAGAGATAGACAGAGAGAGAGAGAGAGGGAGAGAGATAAACATAAGAATATATGAGATAGATAGACAGACAGACGAGACCAAGACCGAGACCGAGACAAGCAGATCACAGTTCGCTAATCAACAAGAAATCAAGTGGAAATTAATTTAACAGGATACAGACAATCATGAAGTGTTTTTAATGTTGTTAACAGATATCCATATCAAAAGCCAGACTCCGACAGTCTCTTGAAAGATAATACTGGTACATTGATATCCGTCAAGTGTGTATTATTTTCATATACATCGATACTTTATCATTTTCCCCGGTAGGTTTAATCATGATTTTAACAAACAAATCACAAGTTGACTGAACTCATTGTCAGGATCCGAACGTCTCTTGAGGGATAATTGGACTGGTACATCTATATCCCGGCGCAATCCAAGCGCGCCGGAACACTTTTGGGTTTTATTTTGTTTGTTGTTGTTTGTTGTTGTTTGTTGTTGTTGTTGTTGTTGTTGTTGTTTTTGGGGTTTTTTTAGTGATTGTTAAGGTAGAGAGATTATCACTCAAAGTAAGGAAGAAATTTTGACAAACATTATCATTATTGTAACTCTAAAATCTTATATTTTCATGGCTTTTATATGAAGAAAATAAAGCATGCATCTCAGAATGAACCTCTGTTAATGAGAGAACTGAATCTTTTTCCTCTCTTTTTCTATTAGGAGCGAAAATTCCTCATTTTACTAAAAGTCAGCTTGCAGAGAGGAGAGAAGAAATAATACTCACCTGAAATAGTGGAAAGTATAAAGAGTAGAGGAGGGAAGCTTTTCTCGTTTGAAAAGAAACCGTCTTGTATTCAGAAGAAGCAAAATTGACCATGTATAAAGTGTCTGACTGAGCCCGAGTGTCTACAGGAATCTCCTACACCTCAGACTGCATGTAGTCTTATGAGTAACCAAGTGAGGACACGAAAACTCTCCTCAGCACTGACAAAATGAGGTTTCATTGATATTGATAAAACAACATCCGCGTGATTACGATGTTTTAAACTGATAAATCTACACTTATGGAATTAATGTGTCGGAGTACGCTAAACCTACGAGGTGTCTGCTGTCTTAAACAGTAACTTAACAGATGTCATGACTTTCAATAGCAATGTTTGAGCATGTTGATCTGCGACAGAATAACATGACTTAACAAACCAGCATACTGAATCGCCTGTGTGATATCCCTATGTGCGTGATACCGTTTTGAGCTCTCAAGAATCCCGTAATTAGAATTTTTGCAAATTTTGATGCATTTGCAATACTTTTAGTGCCTCTGCCGTAGTCGTGAAACGATCTGGTGACTGACTTCCAAAATGTCGGCCAAAGCGAAAGCTACTGCAGAAGCGGCAGCCATTCAGGCGGTTGAGGACTACCTCAAAAGCCGAGTTTTTCTAGATGCCATCGAGAGCGCCGTTGAAAGGGCTATTGACAAACATATTACGAAGTTCACTCAGCGACTAGATAAGCTTGAGAAAGCCAATATGACCATAAAGCGGGGTTCCCACTATCGTGCGATCCGTTACGAACGTCACGATTGCCCATTCGTAACTGATCGTGGAAGTTTCGTTCAACTCACGTGAAATTTCACGTTTGGAGACGATGTGATGCGAGTCGATATATGTTTGGTACGCTTGGATGCGATATGGTCACGATTGGTCTATTTCAAGCCATACGATCTGTCACGATCTAGTCTCCCGTTCAAAAACGATCCGATAGGATTGTCCCGATTGAGTCCACGATTGGTACCGATCTAACACGATCATTACGATCGGGATCCCCAATTTGGTAGGTGCAGCTACGTTCTGGTACGTTCCAATACGTGTACCGCGAACCAGTGCGGGCTGTTGAGATAAGATACGATATATTTCACGATAAGGATCAAGAGCGACCCCCATTTAAGGTGCGATTGGACCTGAATGTGAATATCATAGTCCGGCTGACAATTATTGATTTCATTGTTTCCTTAACTTCTGCTGAGTGATTAGGCATGCGATCCACAACCATCGATGATGTCAAGGGTTGACAGGTTGAAGATGATGACAACGTGACCTTTGCAGTATTGCGAATGACGATTACGTTATCATCAGAGAGGAAACAGCACTCAGGCCAGCCACAACCTCAGATTGTCCGTCCTCTACTTTTTAACCTAAAGAAATTAATAGATTATTTAATCGACATGCTCACTCTTCCCCTCCCAGCCCCCCCCCCCCCCCCCCCCCCCCCGAAAACCGAAAACACAAGATCAGATCATTACCCTCTCTTCCGCCGGAAAAAAAAAAAAAAAACAAGACAAATGTTTACGCCTTCCTCTGAAATAACACGAAGAAAATATGATGGAATTGAAGCTAAAAAAGAGGATTGGATCTTTTTGAATGCTAACATAATGTATTATATACGCTCGATATAAGAACGTTGGCCGAATTGATGGTATCGCTTGTGTGTTTGATTTCATTTTCGCACAGTGTATGTACCATATACCTTCATGTTTGCTCATTACCCCATTTTGATTACGGGGAATTACTCCTGTTTTGGGTGTCTGTACGATAACCAAAGAGACCCTTGTCCACTGGACTGGTCACAGGAGACTAGACTGCAGTACACACAAAACAGGGCTTGCTGTTTCACTGCTGTTACTGTGAATGTAGACAAGAGCAGTTACAGCTTTGTTTCTCGGATGACGTGGTACATACAGTTCTGTACACTTGACAAAGGGGTTTTAAACAGTCGGTAAGTCCAACATTTATTTATTTTCCTTAACCGCATTCCCTAATGAATGACTTCTTATCATTAATATTCATATATACCTTTCTCTTCGTTCCTTACTTTCATTCTGCACAGTGAAAGGAGAAGTAATCTTGAATAGTTCCAGTCAGGTGATATCAAGATTAAGTTCATGAGATTTGTCGTGAATACCTATACATGTGTAATCTGTAGGCTATAATTCGAGAGTTTGTCCGAACATTCTCTTAGAGTTTGAACAGTTTGTGACATGTGTGTAAATATAGTCGAGACGATGTTTGGGCGGACTGGCATATAGTTTTATGCAGTCCTTTGATAGAATACTTATTAGTACACTGTATAAGAAATTACAATGTATACCTAAATTTGACCTACGATGAGGTCATATATTTGTTTCTCTGCAAATGCTCTATACTTCAGTATAAGTTAAAACCCCATGCATTTGGATAATCACGATATGATGATTCAACTGAACAAAACAGGGTTTGTCATAAGTGGTGGCCCGGGGCCACTAAAAATTGATGACAGGCCACCAATTTTCTAAAAAGGCTATGTTTTGTGGCCACACCAGTCAGCTGGAATTCAAAATGAATTTCTTTTCCGTTTATTTCGGGCCAACATTTCTTATTCAAATATTATAGTGGCCAGAACAGGCAACCAGAGAAAAACGCTGGTGTCAAACCCTGCAAAATAATAATATGCGGTAATAGTATATTATATTATATCCTATCCTCTTGTAGTGGTCACAACTATGTCATCACCATCATGTTGCTCAAGTTTCTTCCTGAGATGTTCAAGGTGTAACCTTCATTTCCATCCAAATGCTTGGCCATTTGAATTGAAAGCTCCCGTAGCAAATACTGACACTCGTCGCTATCTTCAAGAAACTCGCGAAGTTTATCGAATCCTCTTTGTCGCAAATATGTTTCTGAACTTTCTTCTTTCTCTTTCGTTCGAAAAAACGAAACAGCGCATTGCCGATGATACTTGGCTCCAGCTGCAACCAGGTCACAGTCTTCCTGTATGTGGTCTGATACATGAGTGCCCCAATCATCATTTCTTTCTCGTGCTTTATTAAATACACTTGTTTTGAACTCCAAAGTTTCTACATTACTTACTGCCTGTCTTCTAGAAAGAGGGACCTTGCTATCCTGAAAAACAGACTCTGAACAGAATATGCTATGCGTTTTTAAGTCAAATTTCTCAGAAGTTCTTGACCGCAGCACAGGCACTTCATCATCTTCATCAGACTAGACTTTCTTTTGACAGATAGTATAGAACTTTTTCGTGTGTATTGTTTGAGACAAAGTTCATGGATTCTCAGTGGCGTTGCTTTTTCAAATAAGTCATGAAAACCATCTCCCCGCTCCAAACTGGAAGACACATGTGTCCTTCGACCCTTATCCCCAACGATAAGAGTCTCAGATGAGCTCTCTTTGCAGATTGCACGAGCTTCATCCATTATCTGCAGTAACTAGGAATATCTAGTATCTAGGAATGGTTTTAGTATTTTAGTTCAGTAAAAATGGTAACTTTGGAATCCAAGCTAACTTTTTCGTACAGTTTAATGTAAAAACATAAAGAAATAAACAACAAATGCAACAATCTTTATTTCTTGAACCATTCTCATTGGAATACAGATTTTAAAAATTACATTTTGAAAATAAATTGTTACAATCCTGGATTTGACAGAATTATGGTACATGTCATATATATCTAATGACAATTACAGTGTATAACAGAAGCTTTGGAACTCAAACATGTATTTGGTTGGTACTGAATAGGAATGATTAATATGCTTATTCAGATTGTATACCATGTGGCACTTGCCAAACCTACCCATCACACTTTCAAGAACACTTTGACTGCTCAGGCGTCTTCTTGCAGAGTGATCGTTTGCCTGTAAGGATCAAGTAATAATTAGATCATTAGTAATACGTAGATATAATTCCTTGAGGGATACAGCCTGCTCAAGCATCAGCAGGGGTCTTGAAACGAAACAAGGCCAATTTAGCTTGATATGATATCTAACTATTTATATTTAACTATGAATATTTAACTGTCAGGAAAGGAATATATTTGCCTCGAGTTTTTATATAAATCCATTGATTTTGTACAAAAGTTCGTTTGGTCAATGACGCCTCTGTTGGTTAAGATACCCCAGACAATATGTATAAAAGAAAATTAGCTAATTGGATTCAGTTATGCCGTATTACATCATTGTGTTAGGTTCAGGCGAGCTCATCCGGCTGTGAAGTTAGGTTAATGATATTCAGGAATATGATTAGGTGCTATAGGGAAGTCTTAATTTAGTAAGTAGAGATAGTTTGCTTTGTCAGTTTGTGAGGAGGACTTTTAATGCATACTTCTGTCTGAGCCATACCTTATTGATTTTGGCAGTTTGTGTATAAGTACGGACGTAAGGAAATATTGGGCAGAGAAACATTTTGGTTAGTACATAAAGCACATCGGTACGTGGCTTGAATCAACATCGGCGAGCGGGACTGTCATGCTTCACTCTTAGAAAAAAAGGTTCTTCTGAGCACCATTAAATGGTTCTCAGCACTGTCACAATAGCGACACCCTTTTAGGTGCTCGTGAGAACCTTTTTTAAATGGTGCTTGTCGGCACCTTTTGCAAAAGGTGCCCATTAGAACCCTTTTCCCGATGAAATGGTGCTCGTGAGTACCATTTAAAAGGTGCCCATGGGCACCTTTTTGACTAAAGATGGGCACCTTTTTTACTCTTTTCAAAAGGTGCTCATGGGAACCATTTCATTGGAAATGGTTCTAATGGGCACCAATGTTAAAAGGTGCTGACAGGCACCATTTAAAAAAGGTTCTCACAGGCTCCAAAAAAGGTGTCGCTATTGTGACAGTGCTGAGAACCATTTAATGGTGCTCAAAAGAACCTTTTTCTTTTTTTCTCAGAATGTATTAGTATGTGAATTGATGTCTGTGTATTTTTGGTGTGTTTCACATGCAGTGCTGGTAAGGTGCTTCACTGGCACCATTCTTAAAGGTACATTACCTATCTGCATTGAAAATGTGCATCACAAACTCATTTGAAATGAAATGAATTCATCTGAATTTCATCTCATCATCACAGTCAAACATACGTTCAAAATATGTATATTAGCAATACATTAGCATGTCATACATTATCATTGACACGGGGAAAAAAAGAGCAAGGGTAACACACCCATGCACACACAGTTTCACAAGCATGAATACATGTACATGACATTCACCAATATTTTCTCATGAAACATTACTCAATAACTGAAAACCATAGAAATTTGCTCTTTCACAAATTCGCAGAAATGTATTTATTCACCTTCACTTTTACAATCTAAAGGTGAGGTTTGTATTTGTCATGTTATAATCTGTCCAATATTCTTAACAAAATATTTTCATTTGTTCACTAATTTTTTTCCACAATATTTGTCATTTATGTACCGAGCAGTTCTTGAAACACCATTACACATCTCTGTACAGATAATATGAAATAGCAAGAGGTGCATCAGGCTTTTGAAATACATAATGAAATTTCTAATTCTCTGTGAAATAATTCCTGCATGGATGAGATACAGTAATTGTGTCAGTCTTAAGATAGGCAGAAGTCAAGTACATTACTGAAGTAGTATGAGGAACTTTTTTCCACATATTTGCTAGTTTGTTCGGTGTTGTTTTTTTTTTTTCTTTTAAAGCATATTTGTCCTAAAAGCAACTACAAAGGGCAGGAAAACAATTCCATTAAACAGGACCTTTGGTATTGTCACAGAAAACATACATTATATTGCTGGTATGATACTTGGGATAGGATAAGCTTTACACTTCTTCACCTCACTTCACATTCATAACGTCGAGTACTTGAATTAACTTATCTTTGTTTGTATACTAGTGACCTTTTTTTGTTGTTGTTCTGCAATTTGAAAGCACCATAGACACATCTATACAACTGCAAATACAAGAAGAGTATCAATTCAGGTTAATCATGACTTCTGACAATTTACAGCATGTCCTACGAAAACACACACACACACACACACACACACACACACACACATAAAAAGAAAGAAAAGAACACATTGTTTTATAATGTGAAGGATAATAAGAATCCCAAGGGGAAAAGAGCTAGGATACCACACCCACACAGTTTCACAAGCATGCATGAACAAAATTCCTCAACCATGATCTAAAATATGTAACATTGGGAGTCAATAAAAAATTACACTTTTTTTTTTTAAAGCAGAGCAACAAATTCATTATAGTAAACTATATACAATGCAGGCCTAAAGCTGAGGTTTGAATTTGCTGTCCTATACCTGCCTATGACAACAATATGTTGTTTTAGCATTTGTCATTTTGTTCACCAAATTTGCCAATAGTCTTTTAAACACCACCACCACGTACATGTACATTTTGTAAGTTCTGCAAAAGCAATATAAACTGGTGACAAGAGGTGCATCAGTGCTTTGAAATAAATTACATAATCTTCAATTCTCTACACAATACGTAATTCCTGCATGGGTATAAATGCATAAGTTTTACCAGTCTAGGTGCAAACTTTAAAAGTGTGCAGAAATCGACCACACAATGACTGGAGAAGTATAAAGAGCATTTTCCGTTTGTGCTTTTAAAGTTTAGAACTATGAATGACTCCACTTCACAGATTGGCATCTGGTCTGATCTCATTACGTCTAGCCCCCCCCCCCCCCCCCCCCCAATACAGTTGATTCAAAGCTGTTACTAGTAAATGCAAATTATAGTGAAACATTATGACTGGTACATTGTAAGTTGCAAATACCGTATTGGGATCATAACAAAACATATGTGACCCTCCATCACACAAACAAACAAAAAGTGGCCTGACATGAATATTTGGTTGACGGCAGATTCTGAAAGAGCAGCTATAAAATACACTATAAGTCAATGCAAACGGACTTACCTACCCTATCTACATATTTCTCAAAGGTTTTCTCTGGCAGCATCAGTGTTTTTTCTTTGACTCAGCTCATTCTTGGCTAGCGTAGGTTTCTGGTCGATGCTGTCAACGGCAGTGGCGGATCTACAGGGGGGGGGGGGTTTAGGGGGTTTAAACCCCCCTCTTGGGCTGCCAAGTAAAAAAAAAAAGAACATACAAACAAACAACAACTAATTAGTCAATTATTTGAAGACCAAAATCAACAATAAAGGCACTTTTCTTGCGTAAAAGCTGTCAATTTTAAAACTGAATATGCAAAATTTTCGCCCCTAACGGGGCGTAAATTATAATACACTATACATTATCATATCTTTATACACTAATATTTACTTTATGAGTAAATTTAGTGTATAGATGGTATAGCCTCGCGTCCTCGAGTGTGCCCCGTGGAACATACCTTTAGTAAAGCCTACTTTTTTTCTTTTCTTCTATGCTTTCTTGTAATACAAGAATAATTTTTATTGCTCAAACAATGCGATTACGTTTTAGCTTTTAATGAATACATTTCAGACGAATGGCAAAGTGAGAGTGGCTCGCTCGCTCTGTCCATACTTATAATAGAATGAATAGTTTGCATAATTTATGATCATAGTCCTTCGCGGGGATTTTTTTTAACTGTGTTTAGTTCCCTAGGAATTTGATTTAAATGCCCTAGAAACGCGACTTTTATACTCTGTTTTTACAAAAAGTCCCTATGCGTGGGACATGGGAAGAGGTATATCCCCCTCCCACACCCTCCCCCGCTCTGTCGCTTCGCTCTCGCCGCGGATCTCACACCGTCTCATGAAATAATGTTATACCCCCGTATAATCATAGTCATTTGCAAATGATTCTATTCACTTTTTAATTTCCTAGAAATTTGCTTTTAAATGCTCTATACTTTTGTACTCCCCCTCCCCCCGCTCGGTCGCTTCGCTCCCTCGCCGAGGATCTCAAACCATCACGTCAATGTGCCCATCCCCGTCGAAATTTTGCCCCCCCCCAAACCAGACATGTTCCACCGCGCTTGGGGCGCGGGTGGGGCTGCACCAACCCCCCTCCCCCCCCCCCCCAAAAAAAAAAATATATATATATATATACATTGTATATATGTTTGGCAAAAAAGAGAGAGAGAGAAAATAGAGCATGCAAAGTAATTAATATGCTTAAAATTGCAAGCTGGCAATCCTAAAAATTGAAAATCTCCCTACTGTGGGAGGGGGGATACCCCCCTCCCACACCCTCCCCCCCCCCCCCCACTCGCTTTGCTCTCACTCACTTTGCAATACCCCAGCTCAACCCTTAAACCCTCTCCTTGGAAAAAAGCTAGATCCGCCCCTGTCGGGGTTCGATGCCGCCGTCCTTCTGAGCAATTTGAAGATTCATTTTCCAAAACGCTTAGGAATGTCCACGGCCGGCGGCACCACGTATTTAAAAGTGGGGGATCGGGCAGTTTATAATTTGGTGCCACTTCAGGATTTCATCAGCTAATAAGCAAAAAAAACAAAAACAAAAAACAAAAAGACACACACACAAAAAACACACAAAACAAAACAAAAACCACAAACCAAAACAAAACAAAAGGTAAGAAGTGACCCACGCTCTTTTTTTTCTTGTGCCACTTCAATAGGGGGGGGGGGGGGGGGGGGGTAAAAAAGGGGGACCAAAGTGATTAGGCCTACACCCTATGTATTCCACCAGCCCTTGGTCGGCTATGATTCGCTGTTAATTCATTAAATGAAATGAAATTTCACATAATGAAAAAGCTTATGCAACAAAGATAAATCCCGTCTAGATTAAGAAATATGTGCAAAAGTGTGAATCTAAGCTTTATGCTGTAAAAAAATATATTTGAAGCTGTACCTTCACTGGAAATCCAGTTTTATCAGTTTTCCGATCACTTACGACAAAATCAATGAAGCTAGTATAATCTTCAAATACAGTTCTTTAATGTCAGACTATATAGTGTAAAGACAGTCATGTAAAGTCAAGTGATTTTTATTTTTATTTCATCAATCTTTGTACAATTTTTATTCGTGCATCTCCTTGTCTGCACTAGTATGTACTATGTAATGCTCATCTTTTGTAAAAAGACTGCAATAAAGCCTAACTACCATCACTAAAGACATAAATATTCTTTCTAGAGAGTGGCTAGTCATCATTTGTAGTGGCACATGATTCCATTGTCTTCCAATCTGTGAGGCTGCTCCAGTTTGGAATATAATTACATGCCTCACACAATTTTGAGTGGTTGCATCATACATGGGATCAAAGGGAATAAGAGTGTTGTAAATCCATCTCTTGAACCTCTTTGATATAACCAAGGAGCTTCAAACACATATTGTGACATACGTTTAGGCCCCTGCTGATTATGCTTGGTCATCCTCGACTAAAGAGTTATTGGTTTGCGAAAAGACAGAATGATTCAAATGCCATTTTCCTCAAATCCTTAATTATAGCAAACCGATTCTCGATATTGACAGTAAAGCAACATATGTAAGCTTGGTCCTTATACATGGCCGGCGGAACCGGGGGGGGGGGGGGGGGGGGGGGGGGGGGGGGCGTGAGGGCTCGGCCCCCCACACAAGGAATACATAGGTGTCATCACTTTGCCCCCCCCCCCCCACTTTTTTTTAACCTGGAAGTACGTAAGTGGCACTATAAAGAAATAGATAAAGATTTCCACTGAAGACCTTTTATTTTTTTTGCTTGTCAGCTGAAGAAACCCGGAAGTGGAAGGGGAGAGATGAGCTGAGGACCTTTTATTATTATCATTATTATTATTATTAGCTCATCAAACCCGGAAGTGCCCCCCCCCCCCCCACACACACACACACACTTTTGAAAACGCTCCGCCGGCCCTGTTATGGCTTAGGGGAAAATGCATCATATGAACGGGCCATATGAAATTGCTGTAACTTCTCCTTTTCCCATCTTCTTTAATGTTAGATGGGTATGTAGGTTGATGCGAATTCCAGGAGGGGTAAGAGAGATGAGGAACTTCTTGAAAAACAGTCGGAGATTCCTGATTCATTCTGGATACTTTTTCTAGTATGATCAATCAATTTGCCACTTTTAATTGCCTCAGAACCAAGATAATTTTATGGTGTATGATAATCAGATTGACTTTGTGAGAGAGTTAACCACATTCTGCTTGCAGTTTGATCTGCTTGAAGAACCAATTTCTTCAAATTGCCCCGTTCATTCAGCCTTAGGCTCTATATAATTCAATGTTTTGAGAATGATGTAATAATTAAATATATATATGGGATCCTTAACATATCAGGGCAGATAGTTAAAGTTTGACAATATTATTTGAATACCAAAAATGAAACAATGGGAAGAAAAAAGGGCTAGTTTCGCTTAGATATTGAAAGAAGCACTAACTTCCTTTTGAATACTAATGTCTCAGAGCTGTAATTACCTTTTCCTCATAATAACTGCTAAATATTTTTTTTTTGAAAATAAAGTTTTGATTGGATATTTGTGAGTAAGAACGTCCACGTCTCATATATCAATGTTTCGTAAAGATGTAAATGAATTTTACACTTTTATTGCTTTCTTTCGTATCATTCCTCTTTAACTTTGTTATTATTATTTTTTTTTCTTCTAAGTCCAACTCTGTCCCTGCACATCGCTGCGGGTAGTACGTAGCAAAGATTATTAATAGAAGCTACTACTCTTTGGTACTTAGTACAGTTTTTACTAGAAGCTACGCTTCTGTATTCTCTTTGGTTTTTACCGGTGCCGTATATATACGGCACTGGTTTTTACTGTATGCACAGAGCCCTCTATGCATGTTATATAGCTCCATCTACGGTCACATCACGTACAACCACTCAACGTCAAGATGGCGATGCAAGCAGCGCGACGACAAAATGTGAGTCTCCTAAACAATGCGAAAACTGCCTCAATTCAATGATTATCTTAATTAAATGTATTCTTAATGAATGTATCTACATCTAATGTTTGCAAGTACGAATAATTTTGCACCAGCGATTAAAAGAATCGCTGTCGTTACTGAGATTTTTCTACCAAGTTTAGACTGTGTAGTGACTGGATAAATACCAGTCCAATGACTTCTACACTACAGTACATTGTCCATTGTAAACTCTATAGAGTATCATACAGTCTATAAAAGACAGCTAAAACGCCAGGCAGGCGGATAGTTGGCATACCGTATAGAACATCTAACGTTAGGACCTAGGGCCTACTACTCATCGACCAATTTTTGATTGAGTACCTTGTATCTTTATAAATATAATATCCCTCAGTTTCACCTTAATTTCATTTCACTCAAGGCAGAAATACTGCAGATTCAATCATATGTTTCAGGGCTCAGTCGATTGTTGACTCGTGTACCCGCACGTGCGGAATTCTCGGTGGCAAACGCAAGTGACATTTTTTTTTTTTACTGTCCCTGTGCACCGGAGCAAGCTTGTCATTTTAATATACCGCCTGTCCTTCATTGGGCTATCCTAGGAATCTGCTGGGTTTTTATATAAGGGGGCTATTAAAATTATTTTAGGGGGCTAAATTATTTTAGGCTTCTAACTTTATCACAGCCCCTAACCTCACCCTAAACTAACCCAAACCCGAACTAGTCTAACAAGTCTAACCCTATTACTTAGACTACCGTAGTTATGGGTAAACTACGGTACCTAGTATTAAACCCTAAAGCCACCTAAATTGTAAATTAATCATATTCCATATTATTACTTTGATGCATATCACTTCATTTTTTTTTCAATTTTAGTGGGGGTAAATTACATATGGCTGTGCTGAAGTTAGAAGCCTAAAATGATTTAGCCCCCTAAAACCCAGGATTGCCCTCCATTGATAATGCACGTAAATCTAGAAAAGCCCCAGTGAATGCAAAGACGTTTTAACATCAGTTACGCTGTATGTGTATTTTGTAATGGGCATTTTCTTAAATTCTTTTTCCTCCTGTTTCCCTGATTATTTACCTGTATCCCCCAATTTCTCTTACTTTGCATTCATGTTTGAATGTTCCAGTGAATTGCACCCTGTCCCACACATACTTTTGATTTTATTCGTGAGAAAGCCATCGCGCGAAGGTGTAGATCTGTAGTCTTTTTTTTTAAAGTCCAGTGCTGTATTTAACTGTTGAGAGGAAAACTTGTTTAAAAAGTTTGTAGTATGATTTTTATCAGTTATCTCACTTTTCATAAAAGATTGCAACTGTTGATATACAGTGTACATTTTTAGGAACCATTAACCACTGCCAATGCAGTGGGAATCAAATCTGTCCTGTACGGCTTCTGGGCAGCGACACTACGGAGTACCACCAGGCTATTGCTGGTTGCAGGCAGTGCAGTGACATGATGAACTTGAAACAAATACCCAGGCCTGCTATTTTGTATGTATGAGACTGCAGCTTATGTAAAATCTACTAATCTATGACATTCAAATGATACAGCTGTAGATGTTCATGGTAAATTTGTTGTTTTTCAACTGAATGGCCTGATATTGATTAGAAAAGGTAATAACAGCCCTTAGATTCCAATGAGCACTGTTTTATACCATTTCTAGACTCGATGGTGAACGTAATATATGTTATATGGACTGACCAAAATGCAGCGTCTGGTCGGATTGTAGCCATGTATGATGATAGAGTGAGGGAAGCTCGAGTCTGAGGAAATCATAGTAGATATCAACCCTTGCAGTGACTCAGTGGGTCTGATTTATTAGACAGCATAGTATTGCTTGTATGCATGGAAGACTTAAGATATAGCATCAGTTGAAGTCTACTGTATGTCATGTCATATACTTAAAGTGTACAAGTATTTTGTGTATGGCTCTCTCTTCCTCCAGGTTCGGTTACCACCAGAAGTGAATCGCATTCTATATGTCAGGAATCTGCCATATAAGATCACAGCTGAAGAGATGTATGATATCTTTGGGAAATATGGTGCAATCAGACAAATCAGAGTGTGAGTATGGGCTCAAACAGTGGCATAACTGGTGGAAGGTTTAAATGGTGTTCCATAGTATGCTGGAACTAATCTCGAATAGATAGTTCAGTATGAAAGCTTTTAGTAGCTGTAATGAAAATTGGCAGTGTGTATTCACATGAGTACATGTATAGTATGTGTCTAAGAGAATGGCTAAAACAACAGAATCAGCAATACTAATGCAACAAATTCTAACAGAACACAAATTAGGTACCATTGCACTTTAAAATACAAAGAACAATAAACCACATTCAAACAAACAAATATTGCAATAAGAATTGACGATCCATCAAACTATATCTGAACATGTTTTGAGGAATTTGCCTCTAGCAGAACTAGGCAGGAAATGCAAGTTTCTAGAAGAAAGAAAGACAAGAAGTTAAATTAATGGCAGCTATTAACATTTGAGTATTTGGGAGTTACAGTGTGTGTGCAAGCAGCATCACACTGAAGTTTAGAGGGCAAGTTATGAATGGTGTCAACAGTATGACCAGCACTTTACATTCCAGTGACCATAACATATCCAGTTTCATTTGAATATCCATTTGTACATCCACTACCTTGTTTCAATACCGTCATATAGAGCAACCTCTGGGGTACACTGGAGACCTTAAAAAATTTATTTGGGTTTACAATCTGTAGATTAATGCAAAAAAAAAGAAGCAGTGTTTCAATACATATCACACAAAGCAGATTTGAAAAGGATATAAACAGATTAGACTAGTACCTCAAATGTCGGCTAATCAGCTAAGGAAGTATCCTAGTACATTTTATGCACCTTGAGTTACCTAGTGTGCTCATATGAGTGCAGGTGCTGGTGAAGTATTCCTCATACAATGCTTGTTTGCAATGTTGATCACATCACATTTGTTCAGAAAAATTTGCCTGTCAAAAGAGAGAAAAAAAAAAGATCGGAACAGAAATAAAATCTATGATAAAATATTGATTTAAAAAACAGTGATATAAGTTTTGTGTATAAATTATATTTAAAAAAAGTTCCCTGACTCATTCGACCCAGAGAGTTACTTTGAGTTGCCTGTAAAATGTGACACAAGCCGATTTACTGGTAATGAAGTGGTCATGTTATGTCCTGGGGGGTGTTTCATGAAGTTGTTATTAAAGTTATGAATGACTTAAAAGGACAAGTCCACCTTCATAGACATGTACAGTTGTATGTAGATTGAGTGAATGCAGCAATTTTAAAGACATCAGTGAGGGTTTGAGGAAAATTAGACAACCTGTTAAAAAGTTATGAATTTTTGAAGTTTCTGCTCAGTCACCGGTGGATGACAAGACTACTGCAGCCTGTGATGTCATATGTGTACATGTACAACGATATAAAGAAAATATGAAGAAAATTCAACATATTTTCACTTTTCTTGCGTAATAAAAGAACGCTTGACTTGCCTCTTTCAGAAGGCAGGGGGAATAATATTACCTTTAACATACATCAGTGACAAGTCGAGGAAATGTGCACTTTTTTCAAAAACTAAAAATTTGTGAAATTCTTTTTATATTTTCCTTATATCATTGTACGCATGTGACAGACTATAGTAGTCTTCTCATCCAGCAGTGACTGCGCAGACATCAGAATTTCATACATCTCAAATATGCTGCATAAGTATTAAAATCACATACGTCTTCAAAACGTATTATGCAAAGCATTATACAGAGACTAGTCTCACAAATAACATGAAGCTACCATGACAACATTTAAGAACGACTGGTAATCAGTTCTTGTGCTGAATTATTGAAATTCTGATAAGTATAGCACATCAGAATGTGTTCCAGTCGCTCTAAAATCATTCGTAACTTTAAGAACAGCTTTATGAAGCACCCCCGGTAGTATTTCATGTGTAGCCTAATGGGCACTAAATTCACTTGTTGATGATGTCAGCTCTTGGTTAGAGGGATGAGAAAATATTGCAAGTACACCCAACTAGTGACTGAAAATATCAAAAACTTGGTTAGATGCCACAAAGTAAGTGGCAATGCCTTAACCATTTGTGTGTTGTTTCGCCCTGAGGCGAGTTCCGTCCTTGTCAAGGGGAGTGCTAACCTTCTCTCCTTTCATACAACACATCCTAAGGTGCCTTTCTAGCATGTTTATATATACCGAAAATTGAAAATATGTTTAGTACATGGTTAGTAGAATGCTTTCATGTACAACACAATCTCGCAGCTCTCTACAATGACCATCTAGATAAATATCAGAGAGCTGACCATTAGACAAGAGTTTTACAAAAAGTTCCGTCGTGATTGCTTCTTTTGTATTGAAGCTAGCGCCAGAAATGTACTTTGGAAGGAAAATATGTAAATGATATGCAAATGAGATTGTATCAGTAGAATAAGCGTGTGGTGCCATCCTTTCACATGGTTTTCTGCTACCAAGCAAATCTTAACCAAAGGGCACTTTTATTATGGCCATGTATATTCCCTTTGAGAAATTATTATTGAACTTTTATGATGACCCACAAATTGGGTCCAATGTTATGGGTCAGTGACCTCAAACAATGGGAATTAGGCACAGTTCAATGTACTATGCATTGTATGTGCATGACTTCAGTTTGCCAATGAAACAATTCTGTAGCGTTGGTTGAGTCACTTACAATTTCTCAGAACACTCCTACTCTTTCAGGGCTCTGCCTCCAATATGAAAAATTTTTCTCAGGGCCATGGATTCGTGTAGCTGGAGAATTAATTAAAGGAATTGTCTTCATGTGTTGTTATTGTGTATTTGTGCTTAGGCATGCTGATACTTCTGCTGTCTTCAACTGAACGAACGACATGCTTTCTGACTAAGATTTTGTAACATTTGTGTTTTTTTTTGAAATTTTCATAAAAATTTTCTTCAAAATTCAAGTACAGAATTTACATTTTTGTGTGAAGAACTGTTGTCATGTACATGAAAGCTTATAAAAGGTTTTCCTGACATAGCAACAAGTGAGCTATTCATAGTAGATGCCAAGAATTACATAAGTTCACCCTGGGATGAAGCAAGTGCACAAGTGCTATGTATACAGGAAGCAAGAAGCAGAATGCTTGGCTTGGTCTATTCCAAACAAGATGAATCAATAATCTACCAGCTAGAAGATGAAAGTTGTTGGTAGAATGAAGTCAAATTTGTCACTGACAATGATTTATTTGCTGTGTATATTTGACAGAGGGATAAATCCAGACACAAAGGGTACAGCCTATGTGGTTTATGAAGACATCTTTGATGCCAAGAACGCCTGTGACCATTTATCTGGCTTCAACGTCTGTGGGAGGTACCTCGTGGTTCTCTACTACCAGTCAAACAGAGTAAGGGACTCCTCTCTCTTCTTTGTCTTTAAATTGTATTACAATGGATCCAAATTCTATATTTTTATGTTGTTGTTACAATATATTGGAATGAATGCAGACCAGGATGTACATTTGTTTGTACTGATTGCTTTCATCTTTTTTTTTCTTTTAATTTCCATAGCTTTATTTTACCCCAGTATCAGAGACACTGGTTGCATTGAGAATCATGCAGCTATTTTTTTTTTTTCCAAAGTGAAACATTGTTATGAAAATCTCTTATACTGCTAGTTTTATGGAAAAAAAAAAGAACAAAAGTAACCTAATTCTCTACTCTTGTTTTGAAGTATTAAGGTTTGCTGTTTATTCCTCTCTTCTCTCAACCACACACAGGCATTCAAGAAGATGGATGAGGCAAAGAAACAGGCAGAGCTGGACAAAATGAAAGCCAAGTATGGATTGAGTACACCGGAACTGAAATAACCATGGGCTTCTTTGGTTGCCTTCTGTTGTCTTCTCTCTGAGTGGAAGGCATTGGACACTTTCTTTTCAGGCGGACATTGTCATTGTGATCAATTCTAGTGCCATGATGAAGAGATTGATATGGACAGTGGAGTCATGATGTTGGGAAAATGTGCTGGATGCAAGGATAGGAGGGATGTTAATGCAAAGGAAAAAAGCATCTACATTGCACTGTCTCTCTAGTTCCTGATACGATTCTCTGGATTAGGTCGGACTATCTGAATTCCTGCAACAATGACGGTCCATCTGCATCTGCAATAAGTTTTCTTTTGTCTGGAGAAGAAAAGTTAGTTGACTAAAATTCAAACTTATTTGACTGCTGTTACTTGTCAAGGACCATTCCAACCATGCTTACTAGACTATACCGTGCATGGATGAACCTTCAACATCTTTACAATAATACTTTGAGCTAAAGACTTCTTGATTTAATTTTTTGTTGTTGTTATGATTCTATAGTAATTTGGTTTTATCATAATGTATCCATGATTTATTCCCTGGACTTCCATATCTTTAAAAAAAAAAAAATCCAAAAAAAAAAAATAAATAAAAAGTGAGTTGTCTGCTACCACTAAAATCAATGAAGAAATGAGTGCCACTCACTTCTCATAGCATCCATAATGTACGATCATTTTATCTATCACATGACACTCATGTGTCCTCATTTTCTTTACTTTGAAGGTAGACATACAACACATCTTGAAGTGATTGCACTATGCATTCACCCTATTTTGTACATTTTGTTGCAAAACGAAGTGCGTACTCAAAGTCCATATGCCACTTAACGACAATCGTAAGTGGCCCTAAGTCGTCAGTACTGCAGCTATGAAATACAGTGTACTTCTTCTATAGCCTGCAGGTCATGTGCTCAGAGGTGAGCTTCAGTAAGGGAGAGGGAAATAGAGGTAAGGAGAGGAAATAATTTGTCAGAAAGAAAGTTGGATTGTCTAAGTAATCCAACTAGCACTGATCATGTTCAACTCCCAGCTGTACATATATATGTTTGTAATAAATGTGTAAATATATTTCAAATGACTATCCCTAACTGATTTGTCTTGTGTACCATGGTAAGTGTGTGTAGTTTTTTCATTTGTTCTATGCATGGAAAGGAAATGCTACTCCACTTTCAATTAGACTTTCATAAATACTGTAAAATCCAACAAACAGAATGCTAGACAAGTTGTTTAGATAGGACATGATAAAGGAGTTCTAGAAGTTTGTATTTTCATGAGACATTTAAAGTGGTTGCCTAATTACACATGCAAATTAGATGTGTCATTGCCTCAAGTCTTCAATTTACCTGCACACATAGCTTTACCAGATGTTCTGTTTTGCAATTGAAGGAAAATTAAATATATTCAGCGCATCAAATTATTGTGGGAGTTGTTAGAATGTAGCTTTGTTGATTTTTGAAGGGGAATGACATGTTATTGATACATGATTCATTTTTTATTAATTGATACATGATTATTTCTTTTTTGAAATGTACAAACTGACAGTATTGTATTGCATAATTTGCATGTGTATTTTTGACCAACACCACTGTTTCATGAAAATGTATAATTTTTTTTTTTTTTTTAAACTTTGGCTTGTTCTGTCCTTTTATTCTTAATTTATGAAAGTCAATCCATAAAGGGGGAATGGCATTCTATGTCGGGACACTACATTGTACCTGGCCATTTATCCAACCACTTTTACGTTTCAGACTGAAGGTTAAATGATGGTATTTCAA
This sequence comes from Diadema antillarum, assembly GCF_040938485.1. NCBI lineage: Eukaryota > Metazoa > Echinodermata > Echinoidea > Diadematoida > Diadematidae > Diadema > Diadema antillarum. The sequence goes on from NW_027271228.1 coordinate 537,690, forward strand.
GGATCACTTTCCTTTGGGTCATACACATAATGTGAACATTCCATCTTAAGCCCATGTACGCAGACACTTTTGGTGATGTAAAATTACATGGAAAGTTAGAGATATATTGTGGAATATACATTATGTACTTAATACATGAATAGTAGTGTATTTAGAGCAAGATTTGTTATAGGTCGCATTAATACCACATGACATTCATCGATTTTGTGATAGTTCATGCTTGTGAACTACAATGTATACTTCTTGATTTTTGCATGGGGAATCCCCATAGTCTAGACAAATCAATGTTACAAATTCACTTTTTTTTTTTTTTTTTTTTTTTTTTTTTTTTACAATTACAGATGGTACATGCTTTTTCATCCACTATTCTAGCCCATACACATTCCAAATGCATAATAGGCCTTGTGCAATTCCATTGCTTTACAGAAGAAATCCACTCCAAAATGTCAAAAATTTCACAAGAAAGAGAAAAAATTCCCTGCAGAACAGTGCCAAAATCATCATAATTGGATAAAAAATAGGGAAGTTACGACATTCGGAAATTTGAAATTTTTTTTTCTTCTTGACCAGTCGTTATGAATACATGTATTCAAATCAGCAAGTTCATGTCATGCTCTCACAATTTCTGATCCATTTCATGTACAGAAATGACAAAAATCTCATTTCAGCTGTATAAATATAAAACTTGCCTTAAACCACTGAAAGTATGAAAAAAAAAATGTGTCCGCTGATATACTTTGGTACATTGTATGGGAATATGCTTTTACCTGTATTAGCTTAAAATTACATATTTTCTGAATTTCATAAATAACATACATGAAAAACTGTGAGGGCATGACATTATCATCTCGCTCATTTGAATATTCATAAGGACTGGTCAAATGTTTCCACAAAAATGTGAAACTTCAAATGTCATATCTTCTTTATTTTTTGGCTGATTGTTGTAATATTTGAAACATTCTGTAGGGATTTTTTTTTTCTTTTTCTTTGGGAGTTATTTTTTTGGGTAGATTTCCTCTTTAAGCCTCCATGAAATAAAATTTAACATAGGCTAATTATGCATCTGTTGTGCAAATAGTCAAGTATTGTGCACTCAAGATCATGTACTAAAAGCCCAATTACTCAATACTGATGTAGGACTCTGAATCAGCAATTATAAACAAGCAAAACAACAGCCTTGCTAGAGATCGTGTATCGGGCGAGGCATTTACATACCTTGTACAATACAGACACAGATATGTATGCAGAATTTGTAAATAATATTACTCATACTGTCTGTCATTTAGAAAGGAAATTCAGACTTACAGGCCAGAAGAATTAGGTAAGCTTTCCACTGTTCTATACATTGCAAAACACTCGTGCGGACGTGACACTGTGTGGTTATTACCTCCACCAAGGGAGGAGGTTATGTTTTCGTTACCGTTGGTTTGTGTGTTTGTTTGTCCCTGTGCAAAATAACTCAAAAAGTAGTTAACGGATTTGGATGAAACTTGCAGGAAAGGTTTAGAATGACACAAATAACACACAATTAAATTTTGGTAGTGATCTGAGAATTTTGGGGGAATTTATGAAGGATTTTTGATATTTTGCCAGGTAGGGTCAATGTACTTGGGAGTTAAGGCTGCACGTATTTGGGTAATTCCATTAAAGAGAGTCCCACTAGTTAAATGCCCCTTCTACATTGCTTCATATTGTCATTGCTTAAAAATTACATACCTTAAATCAATTTTACTTCTGAATACTCTTATTCAGGTAAGTATCTTCCTTTTCAAAGTAAAATATAGAAATTGCTTCTTCAAAGTTCCACATGAATTCTGACAAAAAGTGCAAAATCACGTTTTTGGGCAAAATTGTGTGACATTTTACTGTAACACCAATTACAGATATACAGCTTGTTTGTGGATTAAACTCTATTTTAAGAGGTCAAAAATGATAAAAGACGAGCAAATTTTGAACACTATAAATATAATTCATGCATCAATTGATACACATTTGCGCACGTAAATCCCAAGAAAGACATTTCACGTGTAAGTTTTGGTGTCCCATAATTGCTTACATGAGAAACCTTAATTTATGAGTGTGGAATCCATATTAAGGACCAGTGTTGAACTGTTTGTTGTTATTTTGGTAGCAGTCACATAGTTTAAAAGATTTCAAGAGAAAATTGGGGTAAAATAAATAAATTTGAAAAAAAGACCAAATAATAATTTTCACACACGTGGCTTTGGTGTCCCCCTAAATATTACGTCGGGGCACAATGATAGCTAATTTTTTGTGTCTTATCACAACAATAATTGCTCCTCATTGGCATATTTTACAATGTAGCTGTGGTTTCTTTGTAACAGGTATCAAAAATTGACCACTCTTATTAATTTGAAAAAAAAAAATGCAAAAATAATATTTGGTGTCCCCCTTACACGAGAAACATTGAAGAATCTTTTTCCTGGCCAAAAATAGGGGTTGTGTCATTTTTTCAATAGTATAGTTAATTTCTTACTTCAAAATAATCACTTCTGTTGAAACAAACATAGAACTAGTTTGAAATATGTAGTAAGATGCCAAAATGGATGGTTACCGTGTAAGGGGGACACCAGTGGTGTCCCCTTTACACGGTGAACCAGTTTTTCCCCATACACTGCAATTTGGTAAGCTGACTTCCTTCAATTTCAGTTTGGAATGTTAATTTTCAGTCAGTTTTCAAGGGACTTACTCACTATGAATGTTTTTTAAAGTTATGTTGAACAAAAATCTGATTTTCTAATTTTATTGGCAAAATAGGCATGTCACAAAGTGGGTCCCTATTTTATGGAATTACCCATTTGAGGTTTGCATGCGCGCACTTACATGTAAGTGCGTGCTCTAGTTTCTACTGTGGCGAGGCGCGCCGTGCAGCTGACGGTTTGACATAACAAAGGCTTCTATATTGGGAAATCGGGCTACTTTCAGCACACAATGCTATACGTACGTATGGGTAGAAATCACTGAAATCTCTACGGAAGAACAAGATCAATGGTGGAAATGAGCTGCATGCTTGGCGGAGGTCTGCGCTCTCAGAGTGCTTCTCTAGTTTTATATGTATGCATGTTTACATTTTTTCAGATGAAAAACTGCCATCGATTCATAGTCGATAATAAGAAAACATCAACTAAAGCCAGACAAGTGGATATACATTGTAGGTGGTGGATGTTTCCACTGTTCGTAGTCTTGCCTCATCAGACGTATCGCTTAGTAAAGACAATAGTCTCGCCACATCAGACGTTTAAAACGAAACAGCAAAGACAATAGCTGCATCCCCTCGCCTAGATTATAGGCTAGGTGCACACAGGTGGGAGACATGAAGTAGTGATACCAACAAAGAGCTCGTAACTCTTCCAGAAAACATGAATTATCTCGGCATGTCTTGACAACAGGATATAAAATCATCTTTGAATTGGGGTTTATTGCTGCCTATTAGATGCATGCTGCACACAAGTATCTGAAAAATATGCAAAATCTTCTAAACTTCTGAACTTACAAAGTAACAAATAATTGTCTGATTGTAATGATACTTCTTTTTTCCTGTTAATCTGATTTCTCTCACTTCATTACAGTTGTCTTGCACATGGAGCACAATTCACTTTCACTCTCAGTACATTGTACAAAGCTTTTAAGACACACAGTTAACACACAGTACAAAGTCAAGTGGGATTGTCAGCTTGCTGTATGTATTATTGAACTAACCTTTGATTTCACATGGCTTACTTTTTCACAGCATATTGCAATAACAGCACACCTGGACTAAAAGCATTTCTCTCAATTACTTGTGGGATGTCATATTACCAAACATGCATTTAGGTGTTGTGCTATATGCTTTACAATGTTCTGACATTTTTACATGTGGTGTGAGTCATTCACAGTACATATCAGATATATCTGTCAATCGTTTTGATACATTTGTCATAAACAGCCATGTTGCTTGTAAAGGAAGACATAGGAGAGCAAATTTTCGAGAATGTCTAAATATTCCTACTGAACATACAATCTCAAGAAAATTTGAAATAGGATGGTGGTACGGCCATTCTTTGCATCAAATAAAACTTAGACCTACACATATCTAATATAAATAATGTGTCAGTAAATACATGAAATTGCTGGTTGAGAAATCGTGGTAAGGTAGCAACATGCAATGAAAACAAATAAACAGGAAAGTCAATGCATCACACCTGTGCTTTTCTATTAGGATGAGCAAGAATAAATTGTTGGAGGAGATTCTATATCTTCCTTGATGTCAAAATTCCTGTCTTTCAATGTCAACATAATAAGTATTACATCATAGCCAGAGTGCTGTTCAGGCATGCATGTATATAGCAAAACCTTATTTATGCTTCAAGTAACTGGTAGAACCCATCAATGGAGCTGTGCAATTGACAAATGTAAGAGATATGGTTGAACATATGAAAATCACATTTTCTCACTGATATTACTTGTAATGAAATGGGAAATGAATTGAAGTCGCAGAACTAGGTATGCCAGCAACAAGTCATGAAAGTATGAAAGTTGCCATAATACTAATCAGGATGGCTCTACAGCTCTCTTTTTTTTTCTCTTGTCTTATTTCCTGCATAGATAGAATATTTCTATGGTCAAAAACTTCACCACATTTCATCAGAAAATACATAGATCTACATAAAAGCAACTATGAAAGTATCGTTTTACATTTGCATTGCTACATTAATGTAGATTCTCCCTATGACAATCACGAAACTTTAGATTCAATATCATTTTGTTTTCTCAGTTCCTTTAAAAGATTTACAATGAAAAATTTAACATACCATGGAACCTATGTGTAATATACAACATTTTGCAATCAACTATGAAAGACCTACAACAAAATCAAAGTAGACTACAGGTACAAACATAAACGAACAATAAAGCAGTAGTACAAATAATGCAATCCATGCTATTTCACTCAAGCAGTATAGAATTCTTTACACATGAGGGAAGTGGTACATTGCATTCAGAATCTCATGAATCTACAGTGTAAGTAAATACAAACTCGTAAATATAGAAAAAAAAAAGAAGAAGAAATCTGAGATTCTTTCTGTTGCCGGCAGTTTTGAAGTGGACAGATGCATGTACGCAAGGTGTCAAATATCTGTTCACTTTCTTATCTCTTCACAATACATAGAATTACTCACTTAAATATAAAAACCAACCAGTGAAAAGAGCAAAATATACCTAGGTGGGTGCATTCAGTTTTCTGCTATATTACATATATTCAATTTCTGCCATGAACTGCCTTTTCACACACGGTAAATACAAGGAGATGGTTTGTTTGCCATGGTGACATGCACATTGGACATTCATAAGAAACAATGGGACTTAGAGTAGTCTCCCTTCAAGGCTGTATTTGATTTCTCTTCACATCACATTTGCCCCAGTCATCAATGAGGATCACCTCCCATTCAGGAATGATGAAATTCAACAGTTTTAAGTCAGAAGACTTACTCAGGGAATAGTACCCATTTGTCTTAACTGTTGCTATGTGAAAGTCATGTGACACTAAAGAACATGTCCCAGAAGTGGAGGAGAAAACAGTTCACACCCTCAAGGTACAGTGTAAATTCCTAAATGTAATTTTCTCTGCATATATACAAATACATTTGGCACACAAAACATCACTAGGTCTTACCTGGTATATCTTTTGATTTCTATGTGCAACAGGCACATTTGCTAATAACACAAAGTATGACCATGCAACTTACTGTATTGGATGCAATAGTGACCAACTGCCTGTTCCTTTTAATGTATATCTGACTTACAAAGCATGTAATACTTGCACAAGGCTACAGTTAATAAATAACATGCACGAATTTCATAACTTCAAAACAGATTTGCACATTTCACAACAGTCAACTGCCTGTTATAGGAAGAGTACTGGGAAATGGGGGATCTTGTAAATACAACATAGACACCATAATCTGGCATTCATGCCACATAAATAACTGCATCATCGAAAGTGTACATGCATAAAGCTCCTGAAAGGGCTGAAGATTTATATATAAACATGCATTCAATGATTACCACTACAAAGAGAAATACACTTTCAATACCTGGCAGCAAGATTCTATTTCATAAGCCTTAGTGTGAGTTGTAATTCGGTCCATCTTCTAATTGAAAAATTCAGCACATTTCAATGCCATTTTTCAAAAGAGATTTTTTTTTTTCTTGTCTGCATGGTTGGTTATGAGTAATGACTTATCCATTGCACTTTATGGCGTACGTATGATGTACACATTTATTAAAATCTTTCCCATCATACTGAGCAACTTTGACCATGGGACAACCATTCACCTTACATTCTACTGTCTAAGCCCTTTCTACCAGTCATCTGCTAAAATGAGGGACAGCTTGAGAACAAGTAATTTTCTTTGTATCCACTTTATAAGGGCATTACGCTAATGGCTCTAATGCCTTTCTAACCTGCTGAGACACCGTATCATACATAGTGATTTAAAATGGGGGAAATGTTCACCTTCTGATAATGATACAAAAAAAAAAAAAGTGATTTCAAACTTCCTAGAAATATTTGTCATGGGCATAACATAAACTGTAACTTCTTTGAGAGCATCTGATTTGAAATAAAACAAATATAAATCAACAAACAACATGCACACATTTGATGGGAGAAAAAATCAACTGGTTCTAGAGATCTATGTATCATTCCATATCATAATACATATTCTTCTCTAAGAAAATATCAACATCAATGCATTCCAAAATACACCTACCCTTTTCAAATTAAAAAACAACAACAAATAAACCAAACTTATGTGAAGGAAAACCCACATGATATGGCTTCAATTTTCATTAAAGCAACACATCAATTCAAATTTTGTATGCTGCTATATCACTGCAAACAAAAGTCAGCTTTTGATTATACCATCAACCTAATTTGCATCACAATCTATTAAAAATCATAACAAGCCATCTCTTATGCTGTGAAAATCAGTGTCATAAGAGGGACATTGCAGAGAGCTATGATATTATCAGTAAGCAAGCCCAGTTCACCACCATGCATAGGAGTGATTTGATGTGAAAAAGTCAAGACATGTTTTATGAACAATTGTCGCAAAAAGGAAAGATGGAATGAACATGTTATGGAGTATAAAGTCTGAACCTGGCTCTTAGTCTGTAACGGTGCAAATATAAAACGGCAAAGCCCAATCAGAAGGCAGCCCCAGTGTTTGACCAAACTAATGCTGCTGCATTGGCACACAAAAGATGTAGGTGCTAGGCAAGACTTTGTGCTTCGTTGGTGAAAGGTGGAGGTGTCCGTATGCATGGGTAAGGCTGCTGCAACTGACAATGGTTGGGCAATACAAGAGGTCAGTACCAATAGCCATGATTATCACATCACACTTAAAGCTGAGTTTGCACACTGGTTGTAGCTCCCTCACGGAACAAAGTAATCACCAACACTTCTCAATACTGTACGTGTCTATTGTAATAGCACTCCTAATGTACTGCAGCACACACAGCAGACAGCACCATGGCTGATAGCTGTCATGGCATCTACTCCACTGGCTGGGCAACGTCTTCTGTCTCAGCTACGTAGATCTCCATGTGCTTGGCAAGAATCCTCAGAAGAGGGCGCAATTTAATCCACCACTGCTTTTTGGGTATGCGATGCCTGCAAGAAAATAAGATTCAAATTGAATAAACAAAACAAAAAGAAAACCCTATGTCTGCAACAAATATAAGAAATCCCTGACCTGCTATCCACTTTCCCCAACAAACAATGTGACTTAATACATAAACAACATCATAGAGAGTTGAGACTTAATTTCTACTAAATAATATATCTATACCACTTGACTTGACTTCAGTGATCATTTCATTTGGTACTTCATGAATACTGTAAAACGTGGAATGTCTGCGTGCATTTTAATTTCGCGAATTTCGCGAGTGCCAAGATTCGCGAAATTACAATGCGCGCGAAAGTTCTTGTCTACACTATATGCATTGAATGCCAGAGGCAATCCGCAAAAATTTCATGCCACGAAAAAGGCCATGGGCTCCAATTCACGAAAATTTCATGCCGCGAATAAATCATGTTTTACAGTAATATGGATTTCCTCTCCCTGAGTTGCTCTTAAGTCGAACTGATATTTATGTCCTGAAGTGCTTTGAGTGACCAAAGTCTGTTTATTTTTCTATAATGCTATGACTTACTCAAAGTCTGTTATTGGTTCAAGGGCAGCCACTGGTGTGAAACCAACGACTCTCTTCACAATGCCGAGGAGACATGCTGTGGAGGCTGAATCCGTAAACACCACACCTGAACAAAAATATTGGAGGGGTGTCAATATTAGTGTATAACAAATTTTCAACGTATTACACATTATCTATAATCAAGCATTAGTGTATAACACATATTCTAAGTATTTCATAATATATATCCTCTATCCATAATCCAGCATTGGTATTCAGCACATATATTTGATATATTGATATATTACTTAGTACACTTCATTCATCCTCTATCTGTAATTACGCATTTCTTCTTAATGTACAATGCAGAGATTTTAGTTTGGCTGTACGATTACACTTTGAGCAGATATTCAAATGGGCAACATCCATTTCATTTCCATTTGGAGATTGTGTCTTTTCTTAGAATCTGGTAATGGCACAGAAGTTTTCATATGTTCTTAAAACTCCATAAGACAAGCTCATTTGTATATCGGTGTTTGAAATTGGAAGTCAAGCATGCTTCACTTACCATCCTTGCAGTTTTCCTGGACCTTCTCTTGAAGAAAGTTTGAGACCTTGACACCCAGCTTGGTTCCCAGATTGCGGTCAAACACGGTGGGGCTCCCACCCTGAAAAGAGGAAAAACAAAATAACACTCGGCGTAGAAATGTCTGGCATGACATTGACACAACCTGACTTAGACCAAGTGTATGCATGTGAGGACTATTACTATTTCTACTCCTACTACAATCACAGAAACTAAAGATGATATGAACAAATATTGTGATGATGAGCAGAAGGCACAGAGTGAAAAGAAGGAACAGGAGGAATAATAAGTATAACAGATCCTACTTCACTTCTGAGGAAGAGCAAGGGGGGAAACCTGGTGAATTGGTCCACACGCAGACACACTTTGGAAAACAAGCAAATGATACTGCCCTTTTGCGATTTCCTATTAAAAGGTGACTAAGAATAGTAATCAAATGGTCCAAGCAGGCACATCATGTCATATAAAAACAAGAGATTAGCATACTCCTAATAGTCCATGACAGGCAGACACAGAATACAGTGACAAGCTAGGAATGATGAAAACTACTAATAAGCTTTCAGACAGGTCTAAGACCTAGCCAGCAGGGTCCAGCCTGCAGGGGTCCAGCCAGTCCCCACATCTCACCTGTTGCATGTGGCCCAAGACATTCATCCTAGTGGTGAAGAGGTGTTTGCCTTCCTCAGAGTACAGCCGCTGCAGGAAGTCAGTGGTGAAGTTCTTGCTGGCATTCTCATTCCTGAAGGGATCACGTTGAGGAAAGGAGAATAAAATGAAGTTACAATGTGAAGGGCTGCAGCCTGTAGTTTGTTCTACCACCGAGAATTAGACTAGATTCCCACAATGTGAATTGATAATCAGTTAATCTATTACCCAAGGACTTTGTAAATATCTTTTATTGCCTCCTCCAAGGAAGGAAGTTCTGTTTTCATCAGTGTTTGTTTGTTTGTTTGTCCGTGTGCAAAATAACTCAATGAGTTGTGAACAGATTTTGATGAAACTTGCAGGAAAGGTTGAGAATGACACAAGTAACAGATGATTACACAAGTAACAGATGATTAAATTTTGGTAGTGATCCGGAAATTTTTATGGATTTTACCATCGATTTTTGATATTTTGGCAGGTAGAAATTCAATGAACTTGGGACTTCAAGCTGTGCCATTTTGAGGTTTTCATACACGCACTAAAATGCGTGCTCTAATTTCTGCTAGGGCGAGGTGTGCCGCGCAGCCAAGAGTTTATGACGCAAGAAAGGCTTCTATATTAGGAAATCGGCCGATTTTTCAGCATGCATAGTATAGATGGAAATCACTGATCTCTATGAAAGAGCAAGATCATCGGTGGAAAGTAGCCACTTGGCGGAGGTCTGCGCTCTCAGAGTGCTTTTCTAGTTGTACTTAATATTGTTTTATTGTACCTAAATTTCAAATCTATTTTAGAAAAAATTGTAAATGCTACTTCCAATAAATTTTCTAGTCAAATCCATCAACATGTAAGACTTGCATGTGTGCCAAAAACGCAGCCTGTATTTTGTAGTAAAAAAGAAATGTTCTCCATTTGACAGAAAAGCTCACTGAGAAACATAGGCAAGTTACAGTAACACAATTACCAGGATTCACAGTTGGCACAATTACTGGTTGTTTTTTTTATTTTTTATCAGTCATATTTCAACACCAACAGTAAAGCTCATCACAATGAAGGATCATCATTTAGCACCTAAATTGTAGCATACAACTAATAGAAAAGCTAATATGTTCACTCGACAGAATAGTCCACTCCACATATTGCACGTAACTTCATCCATGCTAGATCAACTGTCATTCATTCCCATGGTTACCCCAAATGTGTCCAATAGACACACTCTTAAAGTTACAGAAATATTAATCACCTCAGAATCAGTCCTCGTTGCACATTGTCCTGTATCTTAGCTGCCAAGTGAGTGACATCAAGCTAAAAGAAAACAAAAATAACAAAAGGTAACTATTCAAATTCTCATGAAATTTGGCATTAGACAAACATCATGACCCTGTGGTATAGACAATACACAGTTGTATCCACACTCAAGCCTACATAGCATACATCAAATACCTAAGCCCTGGATATATATGCCTGTGAAAGTGACACTAAACATTTATATTGACATGTTATGATTTTGAATAGAAGCTTTGCGGAGGAATGAAACATCTCATTTAAAAGATCAACATACAATCAAAGTATCAAAATGAACATCATGTCAAACAGGGCTGGAACATTTGAAAGCAATGGTGACTAAAACTCAATTTTCAATATGTAGTCCAAACAAAAACTCAACCTCTAGGTCTCTGATGGTGAATGGTTCCTCAAAGATGTAGGCTGCATCCGCTCCTCCAGCCAGCGCACTCATGGTTGCTAGGTAACCGCAGTATCCACCCATGGTCTCTACAATGAAAACTCTGCGCTTCGACCCACTGGCAGACTGCTTGATGCGATCACAGATCTGAATGATTGCAGGAAAAACAGACCATTGAATAACAAACTGTTGGTAGTGTCTGCATAGCAAAGGCAGAAATGCATGGTAACTGTAAAAGTTACGCATTTTACGACTCTCCTACACATTTACACTTTATGCCTGTTCAGCACTTAATTATGCATGCTACGTCACCTTCAGCACATCAATTTCTGCATCTTGTAGGTGTTTTATCATGACTAGGTACACAGTTTTTCCTTTTAAGTTGGAAGAAATACTTAGTTTTCATTTGTTTGTAGTGCAGCTGCAGTTAAATTGATTGCTTTGATTGAAGTGAGAAAATGTCAGTTTGAAATTTAATAAATGTTATGATTTCAATCTAAAATAAACAAAATATAGAGATTTTGTATTTTTATGGCCAAATAATTGCTATTTGGCTGCGAACACTGTCATAAACTGTGACATAGTTCCTACTGGAGCACTGAGGCCTAGTAGAGAGCTTGCAGTCACTGCCACTCAAAAATTATTGCAGTTGCCATGGGAGCAGGAACAACCTATCAGATGCAAGCATTTATATCATAGCCACAGTACGTCCAATTATTCCTTACTTAGAATAATTGCACCTGTTTTCTCATAAAACAGGCCATTGTTTTCCCCTAGTTTGACCAAACCTTTAAAAAAAGTGGTCACTTTGACATGCTAGACCTCAAACCTACCTCAGTGATGGCGTTGAGGGCAGTATCTGCTCCCAGAGTGAACTCTGTTCCCGGGACGTTGTTACTGACCGTGGCAGGAATTACAACCATTGGGATACAGAGCTCTGGAAACTCTTTCCTTGCCTTGGACATCTCAATCACACTCACATATGCCTGCAGAGGGGAGAGGGTGAGAAATTGGTTAACACCGCTCAGGACAACTGGTGGTTGGACTAGGAATCAACCTTTGTTAAATTTATGATGGTTTTACTCATCGATCTTAATTTATTTAAACAAATACTTTTTACAAAAAATATTTTCACAAATCGTAAGCATGATAGCAATCTATAAATGTTCCAATGCTACAAATCAACATCACTGATGACGATGATGGTGACCATAATGAGGAGTAAGAATATTTATAATTGAAATTTACATTTGACTACTTTGTATCTTCAGCCCCTAGAAGTTATTCCTGCACAGTTCAATCAAAAATAAACTGAAAATAATACTAATAGCGACAGTATTACAGTAGTAGCACGAAAAATGAAATATGACTGCTCTTTCACCATCAACATCTCTTACAAACTTAGATCACTGGTCCAGAATAATTCTACAGACAGTATAAAAACACAACAAACCTCGAAACCTCCAATCAAAAGCAGAGCATGGATTTTGTATTTCTTAATCTTCTCTGCCACTGCTGCCATATTCTTCTTGGGAGTCGTCCTATGAGAAAGTGGGAGCAAGTAACGACAGTCATAAATCATTTGTTCAAATGTTACAAGTACATCATTTGTTGAATAAAAAAGGCAACCTATGAAGACCTCTGAAAGGCAACTGCCCCCTGTGCCTCATACTTGTGTACAGTCCTGCATATATACACCGTACTGTTCAACTCTGGCACTACCTGCCAAAACTTTTGAAAAGATTGTTCAAGAGAGAGCGACAGTCACAGCCACAGAGTGCTTGCTGTAATATTTGTCTACCAACTGCATTCTCTACTCCACTTAAACATAATGTTGCTCTTTTGACAACACACAATCCTTGTTTGGAGCCAGAAGCTCATTTTGCAAGTCTGTCCATTTTTTGTCAAAGTTTGCCCAATGTGGCGTAAGTTACCCCATTGAGGACGGACTGATTTTGCTACAACACGCATTTCCATAGACACCTGCCCGAGTATACTCGGGATTCGTCCTCAATGGGTTAAAAAAAAAATACTTCAATTTAAATCTACATGCATATCAACATTTCATAACTTGAAATGGACTGAAACATCATGTTTCATTACTCCTGAAGACTAAACCATGCTCCAAGTTTACCCGGTTCAAGTTGAGACTCTGCCCCCATCCCCTTGGCCCAATATTATGCCAGTGCAATTCCATACTATGTTTACACTTTCATAACCATAATTTTTTGATCTATTCCTTTGAAGTAAACTTCTGTATGGAGTAGAAATATACTTGATAGGATTAGCGGTGTGAAGGGGTAGCATGTCTTCTGGTGTTTATGTGAAGGGGTAGCATGTCTTCAGTGTTACCTGTTGGTACCAAGCAGAGATCCACCCTGTCTCACCCAGTCACTCACATCCATCCAACCTGCCAGCTTCACCTGCACAGAAGGAAAAAATATGGTTAAATATGGGCATGAGATTTTAGATAACACATACTTTGCAAATACTTGATTAGAGGTTATTTGGAGTGCAAGAAAGAAAACAGAATGTGATCTGATATGTGAAGCAGTTAAACCATTACCTAAGATTTACTTTTAATCTATTACAGTAAATATTTGATCTAACTCATATGAAATCAAGAAATTTAAAGCAGAAGTTTTCTGACAATACAAAGCTAAAACATGAGTAATCACATAAATTGTCACATGGCTGTTAATTTGCTTATAAACACACTCTGGTGATAAAGTCTATATTTGCATTTTAGTTAGCATAAATAGCTAGCTAAATAATTAGCATAGCTTTTCACACAATTTATTAATTGAAACCATGCAGTCATCACTCAAAACATGTGTTAATAAAGGAAGCCAAAAATTTGAGATAGAGAATGCCAGCAATAAAAGAACTATCCAACAAAAGATTACTAAGCCGGGGAAATCAAAGCGTTATGCACTTGAAATCATGTTTGTCATATTTCAAGTTTGCAGCTTTTTTTTTTTTTTTTAAAGCAACTAATAGTCCCCTATTCAACTCCCTAGCAACTACAGTGACATCACAATTAACATAAGATCAGGTGAAATTGCTCCTCATACAAGATTTCAAAATTCATACTTAATCATTCAAACATCATCTTATAATGGATCTTGTTTTTGACGGACTCTTTATTCCATTTGTACAGCCTTTAGTTACGAAAATATTAACCTTCTGGAAATATCAAAGTAAACTGCATTCAGCCTCCTAAAAATACCAACGTTCACGCAAATAACCCACAAAATATAGTAGAAGAAACATGCACAATAATTAAAAAAAAATAATTTCATGTTCTAAACTCAAAACACAATATCCAACACATATTCATGCATCTTCCTAAAGTTCATCTTTTCTTTTTTATACAGAAAACAAATTCATATAGCTATTAGCTTCGCAGCAGCTTCAACACAAACAGCATCAGTGACAAACTAACAAGCCAACAAAAATTAACCATAGTTTATGTAAAGTAGCAGGATAAAAAAACAAAAAAACAAAAAACAACCCTAAATGTCCCATTCTGATGAGTTTGTACAAAATTATATAAACTTATGCAGACATACCAAAATTTAATATTAACCCCAGAGTTATTCATCAGAAAGAAGCAAAATCAAATTAAAATTAAAAAGAGCCCCCCATAACAATTGGTTATCTGTTGCATCAATCAAAGACATTTGTGCAGCTTAATGGTGAAAAAGAACAGTGTTTGCAAAAACTTGTTCCAAATTATCCAAATGTTGTTTGGCAGAAAAGAATGTACAGGCATATTGCATCACCCTCCACATGATTTCCAGGTTTGTACATTGGTTTGAATAGCTCTGAAATCATACAGAGATATGACACTTGCAGTGTAAGCACATTCATGTATCAACAGTGCATTACAGTAATCTGAACATACACAATATGCGACGATCTAGAGAACAGAACAGGCCTTTCTACGGTAAAAAGGGACAGACTTTTACAGAAAAATTCTGCAATTTTGATTCCCCCCCCCCCCAATACTTTTCTCAGACCTGTTCTTAGTATATAACACGAGTAGCACAGTGTGCATGTTAACCCAGTGGATAAGTTCTGTCTGTGCCAAAATACTTGACAAAAATGAAAATAAGTGAATTTCTGTGTACAACAGAAATGGAGCACTACATCACAAAGAGTTGCCAATTTCCCTCAATCTCTAAACTTTATCGGTTCATCATAAACATCTTTATGTGTGTCTGATTCGCCCATCCCAAAATTTTCACTACTTTGCTGAAATCACAGCTTTCATACAAAGCATCATAATATAAGGACAGAATTTCTCTTTAAATCATTAAGGTGATTACCTTTGAGCACAGATTTAATCTGGGGGTATGTGATTTGACCTATTTATTATTCAAAAGCCTGTGGCTGGTATCTGTCTACCTACTGCACAAGCATATTTTTCTTTCACTACAAATGTACATTATAAACACAATACGAGGGAACAGAAGAAAAGCATGCTATAATTAGATATACATATAAATACATATGCTTTAAGAAGAGTGCTTTGTTATAAATTCTGAATTTGTGCACAGTGTGAAATCAAAACATTTCTTAAATACTATTCAAGTACCTAGAAACAATTGTAAATCGTCGGGTGCCCGTGCATTGGCCGTTAACGCAATACAAATTGTATTGCATTAACGGCCAATGCACGGGCACCCGACGAAATGCAACTTTTTATTAGACTTGTGCATTAATAGCAGATTCACCGAAACTACAAGGCAGGGAAAGGAATTGTGGATTTAATACAAAGATTACCTGAGAGAAACCTCCACAACCTGAGTTCATGACAAAAATAGCTCTTGACTTTTTGCACTGCCCCTTTCAGGATTCACCCCCCCCCCCCCCCCCCCACTGAAAAAAACAACAAATAATCTGCTGTGGTGTCATCTTCTCTAGACCCTGTTGGCAGACTCACATACCCCCTGTAGCAGTGACTTGACCTTTCACACTGCTGCTCCCACGTTGACAGAACTGAGTGCATCTTTAGTAGGAGATATTTTGTCTCTATTATTTTAGCAATGTCATCAAGAATGACAAGTGAAGAAACGAAAAAATACACACAAACTCACACACAAAGAATCAAATAAAAACCCAAACCTTCAACATTCCCAATGCCCTCCAGTGTTGTGTCATATGTTGGTGAAAGAGTCTGAATGAAGTTAATACTAAAGACTGAATGCTAAATATTGTAATATAACTACGTATAATATCAATGGATGTAATTGAATACTGAGTACAAACATATCCATATATTTGGCAACAGTGTTTAGCTTGATGATTGTCTGAATATGTTTTCTGTTTCTTTCATTTTCCAACTCAAAGCATGATTTATACCAATTTTCAGAATGTGACAATGTATTGCAAGTGGGCATGGCAGATTTAAGACCATGGTTTAACCGTATTGTATACATATGGCAGGTAAAAAGAGAAGACTTTTGGATATCACATAAAATGCAAATAAGCGTAGCACACAAATACATGTAATGCTTGATATTATTTAGAGCATATATCAATTATGATTTTGGAGGAGTAAATAGTAAATGTTTTTTGAAATAAATACAGTCAACCTCGCCTAAGTCGACCTCGCATAAGTCGAAAACTCGGCCAAGTCGAAGCTCCAGAAAAGTCCCGATTTTCTCTTTACTTATTTCTTTAAAATAATCTTGCACAAGTCGAAGTTTTACAAGTCGAATTTCGCCTAAGTCAAGATAATTTCGAGTCCAAATTTGTGTAAATACATGTGATTTTCATCGCACAAGTCGAAGTTTTTTTTTTTCCCGTACGTCATTCAAGCATGGAAGTGAAGCATTCTTCCATTCTTCGATAAATAACGAAGGAAAAAACACTACTTTTGTATATAATACTCCCAAGGGTCGAATACAAGTTAACCCTAATATCCCTTGTATCCTTGATGTCCAGCTGAGAAGAACATAATCACATGTACCAGGGTAGAGGCGAGCCATGTGCGGGCAGCGCAGCGGGGTTTGGGGAGAAAACGGAAGAAGAAAAGGTCCTCACAATCCGGTACAAGCCACCAATCTCTGTTTGCGAGCGTCTTTGGGACAACAAAAACCGCTTCCGACAATAAAAACAGTGTGCGAGTTTGACTGCAATTGTTTACGAATTTGATTGCAACTGTTGAAGAATTTTGAAATTCCCTAATAGGAGCCTATTCGCCACGCTCGCAAACATCTGAACTCAGTGAGACTTTGCGGAGCACACGAACGATTTGCGAAGGACGCGAACGGCAAAATCAAACATTCGGAAGTTTTTATCCGAATGTGTTCCGAAAATGAAGCAAAAAACAAAAACACACATTCTTGTGCAGTTTATGCCAAGTTCCCATGATGTAGGCCTATGTGTAAATGTCGCGTGAATACTTTTGCTAAAATACAGCCAGTTACGTAAACGAAAAACACGCAAGGGAAATACAACCACGCAAATTTTTCATTAATCATTGGAGAATTTTTTCAAGGAGATTGATAACTGTCTTGAGTTTAGAATTTTTACCTTTCTTTCCCTTTCATTTCTCCGTTGCGTATGTGTGTGCAGACCGTGAGTGCTACCCCACAACTCACAAGCATCTTCCCCCCCCCCCCCCAGGTTCCCCCACACATTATCTTAAGTTTCAAACATAATTTCCGCGTGCATTGGGAGTTATCTAAAGTGTATTTTGGGACTTTTTTTTATTAAAAGAAATAATGCGTTTTCAACAGTTTGGTGGCCCGCGAAAAAAAGTCGGATGTTTGCCATTAACTGTACAGTACTGGTTGAGGTAGGGATTCATGTTTTGAACATTCTTAAGTGAGATAATGAAAAGCCTCTTATAAAATATGAAAGAGCATGTAATTTTAAGAAGGATTCAACGTTTATTTGATGAAAATTGGTTTTCAAACGGCTGAAATATCCCAAAAAGTGCTAATAATAAAAGGCGACATGCCACAACTTTATTAGGATCTCTTTGTTTCATCTTGTTTTTGGATATCTCAGCCATTTCAAAACTGATTTTCATCGAATAAACTTTTGATACCCCTTAGAACTGCATGCTCTTGACATCTCATAGAGTGGTTTCTGAATATCTCGCAAAATGTTAAAAGCTAAATCTTCACCTCGACCAGAACTGTACACACCCTTTAAGCTCCGTACGGTGCTGAAATTTATGTCAGATATTTGATTTTGCGTTTGGAAATGAATAAGGATAACAATCGGCTCCGGAAGATGCTGAAATGAATGTCGAATGTTTGCTTTGACGTTCGGAAATGAATAATGATAATATTCAAGTCCGTACGATGATGAAATTAATGCCGGATGTTTGCTTTTACGTTCGAAAGTAAATAACAACATTCAGCTCAGGAAGATGCTAAAGTAAATGTCGAATGGTCACTTTGACGTTTGGAGATGAATAACAATAATATTCAACTCCGTTTGTACCATGATTTAATAAATGTCGGATGCTTGTTTTTAATTTCGAAAGTAAATATAGCAATAACATTCGGCTCCGGAAGACGCTGAAATAAATGTCAGATGATTGCTTTTACTTCGGAAATGAATAGCAGTAATATTCTGCTCCATACGATGCTAAAATAACTGTCGGATGTTTGCTTTCAAATTTTGAAATGAAGAGCAGTAACATTTAGATGCGTTCGATGGTAAAATTAACGCTTGATGTTTGCTTTGACGTTCGGAAATGAATAACAATAGTATTCAACTCCGTACGATGATAAAATAAATGCGGGATGTTTGCTTTTACGTTCGAAAATAAATAGCAATAACATTCAGCTCCGGAAGATGCTAAAATAAATGTTGAATGGTCACTTATACGTCCGGAGATGAATAACAATGATATTCAACACCGTATTTGTACCATGATTAAATAGAATAGATGTCCGATGCTTGTTTTTACTTTCGCAAGTAAATAGCAATTACATTCGGCTCCGGAAGATGCTGAAATAAATGTCAGATGATTGCTTTTACGTTTCGAAGTGAATAATAGTAATCTTCTGCTCCATACGATGCTAAAATAACTGTCGAAAGTTTGCTTTTAAATTTCGAAATGATGCGTTCGATGGTGCAGCGGAAATTAACGTTTGATGTTTGCTTTGACGTTCGGAAATGAATAACAATAGCATTCAACTCCGTACGATGATAAGATAAATGCCGGATGTTTGCTTTCACGTTCGAAAATAAATAGCAATAACATTCAGCTGCGGAAGATGCTTAAATAAAATGTCGAATGATCCCTTTGACGTACATGAAACGCATTTCGATTATTACAGTCCAATAACTAAGTTTCTCGATTTTTTAAAACTCAAAACAAAACAAAAACACTAAATACTATACGTACTGCTACCGTCTACTGTATTTCAACTGCCAATAAAGACACAAAAAGACACTGCATTATAAAAATTTATTGGAGAATATCGCGAAACATGCGCGAGACATTCTCCGAAGAAGCTTCGGAGTCTGTTCGAGGTTTCACGAAGATTTTGCGAACATCGCGCACGTCTGACGAAGGTCAAGCGCTATGTCGAGACAGTAAAGACATTTTAAAAAACAAATCACGACCAAATCATGACGCATTGTGCGGAAAAGTTCATTGAAAATATATATATATATATATATATATATCTAATTCAAATTCTAATGAAGTAAAAACATCCCCAAACAAATAACGGCGCCCCGAACTCCCGCGTTCGTTTCGCGATCTTTTGCAGAAATTACGTGCAACGCATTTCGATTATCACAGTCCAATTGAGCTCCAGGATTCTTTTTTAAAACGTAAACAAAACAAAAACACTGATTACAACATAATACCACCGTCTACTGTAATTTCACGGCCACTAAAAACATAATAAGACGCTGCATTATGAAAATTCGTCTGGAAATACAAGTTGAAGAAAAATTCGACTTCCGCGGAAGTCGAAATTCGCGTAAGTCGAAGTGTTTTCGCCGGTCCCAATAGATTCGACTTAGGCGAGGTTGACTGTATAACACAAATGTACCAAGTATGTGACACAATAAATTAGAAAATTGTGGGATACACTGAAATGATTACACAGGAAAAAACAAGAACGATATCTACATTTCATGAGGACACAATCTTCTTGATGATTTTCTTTTTTGCTTTTTTGTTTGTTGATGCATTCATCATTCGTTACTTGTGGTCGTCGTTGTTTTTTTTTCTCTCCAGACACTGTGTGTTTCTTTTCTCTTGCCATTTATTTGACACCATCATACTCTGTTGAATGACTTGTGCCACTATGCATGTTACAAACATTAATGATCAACATTGCCATTTTCATCCTGGTTGACGAATATTTTGGACAAATTGAAATATCGTTATGTACATTCAACAATCTCTCCATCATAAAACTTGCCATGCTTTTTGCCTTTGATTTTAAGAGAGACAAATGCTCCATATTGTGTGCAGTCACACATACACAAACACAGCCAGCACACATGCACCGCAGCTTTATGAACCAAACTGAAAAATAGATTTAAATAAATAAATGAAAAAAAGTTACTTAACAATCCAGCGGAAAAAAAAAAAGAAAGAGAAAAAAAAAGTTGTACAACCAGACTACCGGCATACCTTTAAACTGGAAGCTTAAAAACAGAAACTTAATCAAATATGTTTTGAATGTTACAGGGCCAGCCAGGAAAGACAAAAATTAGTCAGATGATACTTTTATGTTAGATTTACATCCATGCCACTATAAAGAAACCACACAGACAAAATGGCTGACAGCATGGGGGTGGGGTAAGGGATGGGAGACAGGGAATGAAAACCTTACCTCATCCTGCCAGAAAAGTGGATGAAAGTAAAGACAGAAATAAATATCATCATAACATCAGTCACTGTTCCCCCATCACTTTGGTGCCACATACTTGGGTTTCAATTCATTGTCTAATTATGTTACAATGATAAAATTTAAGATGATTTTAATCACATTTTGACCCTACAATGAGCTTGTGATGTACCCTATGCACTCGTAACATTGTGCGCACATTTGTGCAAGTGAAGTGTTCACTTTGCTAGGGGGTCTCGGCAGGAGAATCTACTAATTTAAAGATGGTTGGAGTTAGAGTCTCTGGACGATGGAAAGGTTATTTTGAATATAACACCAGTTAGAAGGAAAATCAGATAAGTTTTAGAATCACAAATGGTTTAGTCCCTCTCATAGACTGGTTACAATCACAGTAGCATATTGACTATACAAACTCTCAAGACATCAATGATTCTCAATCAAATTATGAACTGACAACTTGTTGCGCTTAGCAGAATTTTTAGAAAGTCCCACTTCATGTCCCCATTTCAATTTTGAAACATGTATCATGACTCCGGAGGAAGGAAAAAGAAAAGAAGAAAGACTGCAGAG
Organism: Diadema antillarum; assembly: GCF_040938485.1. Classification (NCBI taxonomy): domain Eukaryota; kingdom Metazoa; phylum Echinodermata; class Echinoidea; order Diadematoida; family Diadematidae; genus Diadema; species Diadema antillarum. The sequence continues at coordinate 559,210 of NW_027271228.1, forward strand.
CATTACTAAAAGAGATTATATCTCTCATGATTCTATTAGTTAAACTATGAATAGATGTCAAATGTGCTATACATTTACTTACAGATAACATTTTGATAGATATGTCCCCATAGTTATCAAACTTGTGTTGCACACACTTTTTGCGGCTCTGCCATAATTTATATTTTGTTTTAACAAAATTCCCACCTTATCATTGACGAGTCCTTCAAAGCCGTCGTTGATGTGGTAGACATGGTAACCATTGAAGAGAGAGGTTCTGGTAAACGCCCTCACGGCAGCATTCATCCCGGCTGCAGGAGCACCGACATTCATCACAGCAAAGTTGAAGTTACTCTGCAAGTTTAATCAGAGAGCGAGTGCCGCGCTCATAAATTTACAAAATGATGTCCCAAACTATCTCCATAAACATGCGAAGAGTACAATAAATCGTCCAGAGAGATCTTCCATTATCCATTCTCAGCAGACAAAATGTTTTGTCCATAGTGATGTGCGCATTGCGTGTATAGTGTCCAGGAAGACTGACTTGCTTTCTTTAGTAAATATTCGGCAATATGAATGACAGACAGTCTCAAAGTGACTGGACACGCAATTTCACAAACAAACTTGAACCTCCAGTTACCAATTTACTAATACCCCCACTTCACTGGATGGTGATTTCACTACAATTCTCAAGAACCAACAAAGCATCACAAAAAAAAAAGAAACATCAATATGCTGAAGCAACTAAAAATAAACTGGCTTGCACCTGCTCAAAAGATGATATGATGTCCTAAAAACTGTACTTACAGCACAAGTTTTGCCGTCCAGACTGCACACATTTTCATGAGGCTTCACACGGGACAAGGTCAGGTATGTCTGCAGGTTATTGACAAAGCTCCTACAAAGCAACATACAGAGAATGAAATATCACACATTGAAATATATATATATATATTTCTCTTCATATACTCTTGGTCCCGAAATGCATGAGACACAGCGAACATTCCTAAATATATTTTGTCAAATGCATGTATATTTCTGTTATGATGTATCAAGCGCTCTCTGATATCTTGCCTCTACTGTCACGATGTCTTTGCATTACAAAATCTTTGTCATATTTTCACCTGTCTGTTTCCAACACTCCCAAATCTCATATAAGTCTTCACGAATGTTCATATAATATCCATGTCATGGACATCAAGACTGTGGAATTCACTTTACACAGTTCATGTGCTCTAAACAGCATTCTAACATTGAATATTAAATGCAAAGTTTACAAACATTACATGGTCAACAGCAAGATGTTTCAATGATCAATTTTCCAAGTGGAAATATGAGTTTGGCTAGTATATGTGAACTGTATTCCATTACTTTAATGCCACTATCAAATCATCCACTTATACTAAAAACAATTAATAAATACTCAAGGTAATGCTCACACCTGAAATCACAACTCTATCAATGTTTGTTGCAGAGGATCAAAATTATTATTTGAACTGTTATTTTACAGGTGCTGTGAATAAAATTGGATATTTTCAGTTCTTTACAGCCCATCTCTCAGCTCCTAGGTCTCTGGCATTCACCTGGCTGAATCCAGGGGGTGTTTCATATTCAAAAGAATTAAAGTCGATCATCAATTTCAATATCAACTTAAAATTATGGTATGCTGTGTGTGACTTCAATTATATTCTAACTTTCACAATAGCAATTAATATTTTGGAAACTTTTTCATACATGTGTTGATTGACAAAATAAAGAAAGGGACAAAGAAGTTTTTTGTAAACTTTGACAACAATTTAAAGTGGATTCTGAAAACATTAGATAAAAACTGAAAAGAGAAACTAATGGCAAACCACAATTCTAAGTTGATCTTAACTTTTAAGTTCAACTTAAATTCTTCACGAAACACCCCCTGATAATGCTCTTTAACAGCATCTGCTGTGTCTATGCTATGTGGGTCTATTGAGAAAGATACAAACTACATACTTTCCTCTCAGCTCACAAGCCTTGGTGAATTCTTTGGCCTTTAGTGCCTTTCCAACCTCCTGGGTCTGTGTGTGTAGGAAATAGCATAAAAGGATCATGGAAGATTATTACAATCATCCGGGCCCATTATAGCCAATGGGATAAATCTTATTACGAGCAAAAATAAGGTCTTGTACATAATCAAATAAACTATATCATCACATGGTTTTGATTAAAGCTGTTTTGCAATATTAAATACAAACTCATCATTACACTTGAAAATGGGGTCATTCAGTTTTTAAGCCAGGTTTCTAAAAGAAAAAAAAAAAGATTAAAAGTTATAATGAATGCTGTATTGCAAAGACAATAAGATAAAACACTATTATGGTCTGCATCCTACTTACCAAAAGGGTCATTCAAACAATAGTAATATATCAAATTTCATGAGAAAAACATTACACAACTGTGACAGAAAAGCTGTTTGAAAAATAAACAACAGGAAAAGCAATTATATTAATAATACCCCTGTCTAATGGGGCCATTCACAATGAAGTAATATGTCCACTTCTGTAAAAAATGAAAAAATATTGATGATGAAAATTATGAAGCTTCTTTGTCCCCCCCCCCTCTCCCTCCCCCCTCTCTCTCTTTCTCTCTCCCCCTTTTTCTTTCTCTGTCAGTCTGCCTATCAGTCAGTCCTGTCTGTCAATCTGTCAGTCTGTCAATCAGTCTGTCTGTTAGTCTACACTCTCCCTCACCTTCCTAACACATTCCATGAGAGGCACCCTGATAGCCTTGTTTACCATCCAGGGAGACGACGTAGGCTGGCATGTCAGGCTTAGTATCCACCAGGGATAAACACAGCTTTCAGCTCCCATGCGACAGCCCCTGGGGTGGGGTGGACCAAATGGAATACAAGTATTCAGTTACGAATAGGATCACACAATATGACATTTGAATTCCACAAGCCGAGGGAAAAACTCCCCTTCTCCTGTGAAATGTCGCATGAAAATGCCCATCATCATAATTAACTTTTTGTTGTACAACAGCAACAGCAACAGCACACATACGTTTGAAAGTCAGCATTTTTACGGAAGACAGACATAAAAATTCAAAAATCCATTTTTTGTATAATAAAAGCAATGTATAAATCAATCCTTTCATCTTATCAATGAGGATTATAGTCCAGTGAAACTCACCAAGATCCTGTCAAAAAGCTGATGGATTTCCACCTCTCTGGACATGTCCAAGGACGGTCACTCTTGTGTCAAAAAACCCAGCTGTTTGACGATGAGCTGTGTGAGTATAAGAAAATGAACACATGCAACAATGCTTTCATACAAAACTTAAATAGTTTTATTTGGAATATCTAATATTCACACTTCTTTGCCAATTATTGTCAATTTTACAACCAGTGCTGTCCCCCCCCCCCCCCCCCCAAAAAAAAAAAAAAGAAATCAAAAATAAATAAATCAAAAAGAGCAACTGTTTTCTATTGCATATATTTCCCCCTATAACTCTTCTTTGTAATATAGAATAATTGAAGTGTAAATGAACCTGACAGCAAAGGTACATATATGTCACAAGCCTCTATGCATCATAGACTTCAGAAATGAAACATAATTACTGCTCTCAAATAAAATGCACATTTCTAGAGCTACAGTAAAATATTTTTCTCATGCTTGCATTCTTGTCACACCTAACAGATATGAAGAATGACACATAAATGTAACCAGACAAATACAATGGGAATCTAACAAGAGGAAATTGGACCAACTTCATGTGACATCACAGCATGAATTTAATTTCAGGCAGAAGAATGCATGACATGAACAGAAAGAAAAGACTGCCTGACTATAACCAGATAAGGACAAGGAAAGAATGTGTGGCAAACTTTACATCCTTGACATGATTGGCTGTGATTGGTGAACCATCCTGATTCATAGCACCCTCCGCCACTATGATGATGTTCAGCCGCTTGCGAAACTTCCTCGTCTGCAAAGAAATGAGTGAAATATATTTGTACGTGCAGTGAGTATGAGACTACTGTGCCTAACAAAGCATCAGTAGTAAGGAGTTTACACCTTTCTGAGCCTATTTCTATGGGCTATGTTGGAGGTAATAGCTATGAGTAGGGGTTCAAATCCTTTGCAGACTTTTAACCCTAAACAGGCCAGGTTAATTAGATAGATGATGGAGTGTGTGTGGGGGGGGGGGGGGGGGGGGGGGGAGTGGGCTGGGAGGTTCCCCCTCTCCAGATCTTGGCTGTTGATAAGCAAGATCGTGACAAAAAAAAATCAGCACACACATTGACTGCCATGTCATCTACAAATCTATGGTTTAGAATGTGAAACTAACAAAAACCTGCCACTGGCTATTATAGACAGTGTATGGAGAAACTGATCATATCACATGCTGTCATCATGAAAGATCTTATCATTCAGTTTTCTATGAACTTTGTACTTTAAAGAATGGCAGGAATGACAAAGGTTCAGTCGATATTCTCCTTTATATACTCCACTGTAGCAATACTCAAATAATGCAAAGTAGTATTTCATTCCTTACGTACAATATGAATATTCAGGAAATGATTCATTCTACTCCTTCTACAGGGAAATGAATCAACAACTTCCAGACCCTAAATTTTGTGGTCTGCCACAAAAAGAGACTTATAGAAGACAAACTTGCAGGGGTCTGGTACAAGTTTCTACAAGTTGCAGAGTCCTGGTTTACCTGAGCAAGTTTGTTGCACATCCTCTCCTCCCAGTCCTCACCAGGTGGTATCTCTGGGATGCAGATCCAGTCGGCTGCTGACGCCAGGCCGGCAACCAGGGCCAGGTAACCACAGTGACGACCCATGACCTCCATTACAAAGCAACGCTGGTGGCTATGGTAGAAAAAAAACACAAAAACAAAAAACAAATAGTAAACATTTGATTCTTCGAAGGAGGGCTCACAGGAAGAATGCCTGACTGAAATGAAATCACAAAATACCTGAACTGCATCACTCACATGATGTAACCTTTTTAAAGTATGTGTACTATATGGAGCACTGTGGAGAAGCACATAAGCCCCTAGCTTATAAATGCACAGTCCTCAGGTAAAATCTTGCCTATTTTGTGTTATATCCCCTTAGACCAAAGTGTAGAAATGGGTGCCTGATACTGTTACCATACTTATGACTGCAGTTTCCTGAAACTTAATTCCTTCAGTTTTTCTTTGCCTTAATTCAAAGTGTCTCCCACATTGAAGAGAATTCTTCCTTTGCACATGAGATCGTGTCATGTAGAGTATATCAATGATGGCACATTTTGGGTAGTCGTGACTCAAAACAATCTAGCAGCAAGTTGGTTGACTAAGGGATTGAACACCAGACAAAAACTTAGCTTTCAAAGGATATTTTTTACCCCCTTTAAAAAAAAAAAAAAAAAAATCAAAGAACACTCTCACTCTTTGATTGTCAATCCTTTTGATAAGTTGAACTTGAATTTGCAGCATTTTAAAAATCATTTATAGATGTTGTTTACAGAAATAATAAATCAGCAAATGGGGAAACGTGCTAAAGACATCAACTTTACTTCAAATGCATTTACAAGCGTGAAGAACATACATTGACTGAAAAAAGGTAGAGGAAATTCTAGTCTATAAACTCTTGCACCTCAACCCCTTACTTATAAGAAGTGGAAGTACCATGTGTTCTATCTATGAGTAAGTAGTTCATCTTGAATGCAGTGGACTGAAGCCTTTTAAACAAGAGTTAATGTGACAACATCAGCACAATCTTTCTTTACTATGCAAAATGTTGCTTGGACGTGATCATGGTCACTCACTTTTCCATCCTACCCAGCGAGGGTAATTACCCCCACATCACCCCAACATTACCGCAACAACCCTTTTGTTAAAGAGGCTCTTGTGGTAACATTCGATGATACTCTCAATGGCCAGAATGACACATCCCACGCCGATCAATGCATGGATAGTAACATCACACCCTCGGTGCATGGACGAGAAGGTTGCTAGGGTAACCTACCCGCACAAGGTTTTCAATGTGCGTCTTTTAAAACTGCACCCCTTGCTCTCTCCTGCGGTTTCACTGCACGAGGCAAGAAATTTTGTTCTTCGGTTGTTGTCCTGTCATCTGTGAAAAGTCTAAAGTCTAAGAGGCTGTAATAAGATAAGTTTGGCTTCCCAGAATGCCGAGCCCGGACTCACCTAGATGCTGTGGTGCTGATGGCATCCACAGCCTCCAAGATGCGGTGCAGTGCTGTGTCGGTACCGATGGTCATGTCGGTACCACAGAAGTCATTGTCTATGGACCCAACCTGTTATCGAAAGCAAAGATGACACAATTAGTAGTATAAACATGGAGAGATCATTAGTGAGTTATGTGTTCAGCATACTTCGACTTCATTTATGATTTTTCTTCAGAGCACATTGTAAGGTTACAGAAAATTCACAAGAAAGCAATGGTAATGAAATATTTATTTCTAGCAAATAACAGTATGCAGTGGATATGGTGCTGAAGGTCTATGAACCTCTTGCTACATTTTAAAATTGTCAACACCTTTAGCTTACTTCTTCAGAGATATCACTGAAAAGTCCCCTGAATTAAATATATCAACTGAATGGGATAAATGATTGTCACAAAACTACTTCAGATAGAAAGACCTACATACAAAAATGAACCTTGATGATCTGTAGGAAAAAATACAGCGTATGATGTTAGAGCCAGTACAGCTGTACACTAAAAATCATTACCTTATGTGCAAGGTATTCAGTTTACGAAATTGGAAGGAAACTAATTTTCCATGTATGTTTTAAGGACATTCATAGAATAGGAATAACATAAGACTAATATCTTGTACCATTGTTGAATCTCCCTCTAATGGGATCTACAGTGTATATGACTGTAATATTCACAGTAGGGTCATTCTTTAAGAAAAAGTCTTATAGTTCATAGCACTCTTTAAACCAATCCCTACAACATACAGCGTATCATGAACACATGATGTACACCTGTGATACATACACTTGATACACACATATCATATGTTGTTGATCTGTACAGCTACGGAAGGACAGCATGTTTGTTGATGTGAACTCACCATCCCAACAATGTTGAGGTACTCACAGGTCTTAGCTTCAGCTGCTGTGATCTTTTCTACAAATTCAATAGGAAAGACACCCCAGACATGAGACTGGGTGTGCTAATCTTTCACACTTTTGCATCATACTACATTGTAGACACACAATCATTTTTTATTTTATCTTTAAAATCAGCATCTCTTTGCAGCATGACATTCTGCTTAGAACTACCAACAAGAGGGATGCGTCATGTGCTGATGAAAGTGTTAGAGAGGAGTGTACAATGCATACAATTTACAATTAGTACCAGTATGTGGTATCTGTCTGCCCTGTTTATATTCCCTGGCTGATTGATTTTATAGAGAATGGAGAATATACATTCAAATTTAATTGTAAATAAAGTTCTTGTAATCCCATAAACATCTTCAACCAACATTTCATAAAGTATCATTTCCCAAGAATCATATGCCTAGTCCGAGACATCGTACTGGGCATAAGACTTCCCTACAAACCAGGAACTTGAGTGATTCCATCTCAAGTTACATTAGAATGTGCAGTTATGAATGTGTGTGTGTGTGTGTGTGTGTGTGTGTGTGTGTGTGTGTGTGTGTGTGTGTGTGTGTGAATACCTATGCTAAAAAGCAAGAAGTACAAAATTTTCAGAGATCAATCAAACCTGAAAGCTCCACATTGATGACAAATAGAAATCATTGGTCTGGGAAAAAGTGAAACCAGTTAATTTCATCTTGAGGCCTAATTGGTTTAGGAAACTCATCAACAGCGACAGAATTAAAGAAGATATGATTAATAAAACAAAGACAAAACCAGAGATCACACAATGCAAACATATTTTCCAAAGACAGACATAGCACCCTCTTTCTGCAGCTCAGTGATGAACTCTCCCCACTCCTGCCTGAAGATGTTAGCGCCTGTCAGGCTGCCATCACCACCAATCACCACCAGGTTGTTGATGCCCTTCTTGACCAGGTTGAGGGCAGCATTCTTGCGACCTTCTCGTTCACGGAAGTCCTTACAGCGAGCGCTGCCAATGACAGTTCCACCCTAAAAATGTTTTTGAAAATCATTATACATGTATATCAACAATCAGTACTTTTCCCTGAAGTTTTATTTACAATCACATCAGAAAGACATTCCTTTCACGGATGAATAAGTGTGATCTATACAGAGAATAGATTTAGTGATTTTGATATCATGGCATGAGTATGGTTGTTAAGACAAATCACTGCTCATCGATGATATTTTACAGGGTTCTTTTCACTATGAATAGTTGAGAATTTTAAGTCTCTATTCTATAACAAGAATATTCGTACTGGCGTTATATCAATCAAATTAAATTTATACTTCTTCAAATGCCTTCAATGTTAACGAATGTACAGTGTCCCAGGCCTCGAAATAGGATTTTGGAGGGGCAAGGCCATTTAGAAAAGGGCACTTTTTCCAAGAGGCCAGGGCACTTAAGTCAGTCAGAGGGGCACCAAGGCCACATTGGAAAGGGCATGTTTGGTGTTTATGAAAAAAGAAAGAAGAAAAAAAAACCGAGAAAAACAAACACACACACACACACACACAAAGTGCAACACACAACAAAAACCTCTTCCCTACAGCTGTAACACATTCCCGATCTCCGCGTTTCTATCAGGTGAAACAACATTTTTTAAAACAGGAATAAAACAACAGTAGGTATTGATTGAAACTCGACACCCTTTCAGGCCAGCCAGGCCAGGCTGCCATGAAACTTCAAAGCACATTCCGACAGCTGGCTGGCAAAACCACATGGCAAAGGAATTTGCGTGCGCGTGTAGAGATTGCTATGATTAGTCTGTGACAGACAGTTCATGACCTCCAAGAATGCGCCAGTACGCGCGGTTTCTTCTGTTGATTGGTCTCTCTCTCTCTCTCCACCCCTCCCCATTCCCCAGTCTGGCACGTACCCCTTGGCATCGTGGGATTTTTCTTTTTTCTTGGAGAACTTGCGAGTTCACTCTACTCTATCTGAATATGCGCTGCCTAGCTAGTACATTGTACTCGCAGCCGCTGCGCTGCGGAGGCAGTCGGGACGGTAAAAGCCGGTCGGGCGTACATGTACGTACACGTCGTCTCGTATCTCGGAAAGATACTTTGAGTTTGAATCAGATACATCGGGACGCGAGTGAACTGAAGGTATGATATTTGAGATCAGGAAAGTTGTTCAAGCTTATTAAAGAGACTTTAAGAAAGGGCATATCATACGTCATAAATAATAACTTTCATTCCAAAAGGGCACCACGGCCCCAAGAAAAAGGGCACATTTTTTTTTTTGGCCGTAACTTTGATCAAAAAACAAAAGGCATTGCGGCCAACGAGAGGGGCACCGACGGCCATGGCCGTCGGTGGCCGTCGGTTAATTCGAGGCATTCGAGGGGGGCATTTCATGAAGCATTTTTGTCCGACAACTTGTCGGACAAATTTGCTCTCAGCCAATCAGATGCAAGGATTTCAGTAGCTTTTAACATTTTGTCAGACGAAATATCTGACAAAACGCTTCATGAAACGCCCCCCTGGGGACCGTTTCATGAAACTTTTCGTCGGTGACTTACACCGACAACTGTTAAAAGCTACTGAAATCCTTGCGTCTGATTGGCTGATAGCAAATTTGTCGGTGAAAACCTCCGACGAACTCGTTGATGAAACGCCCCCCTGGTGTCCACATGTACCACTGATTGTACCTGTGAAACACAACTTTATTATGATTTAGAGTTACATCAGTAGCAAATGTGTAATTATGCTTAATTAAGTTAAATGCATAATCTGAATCTGCTATAAGCTGGCATTAGCTCATGTGTAATGCTATTTTGGTATACTGTATACGCCAAATATTTCGCGAGGTTTTTATTTTTCTGAATTTTGCTAGTTGGGTGCTATTTACGAATTTAGAAACGGGGCAAGTCCAAGATAACACGCGCGTTACGTATGGGACATTCAGAGACTTTTATGACCTGAAAAATAGTGTTAATGGCTTTTGATCATATTAAACTTTATCATGGTGATTGATATCTAGGAGAAGTACAATCATGCAAAAAATTGAGAAAAATGACCCTCACAATTATATTCTAGAAGAGAAAATAAGTGCCGTTACGTATGGGACCAGAAAAATTTTGTTTTTTTGAACATTTTTTTCAACCTCAAAACTCTCTGAAAGTATTTCATTCTACAACTTGTAACTCACTGTGATGAAAGTCACAACACTCAAGATTATCACAGGTAAGTTTCGTGTCATTAGGTAAAAAGCTCTAATTACAGGTTCTAATTAAAGACAGACATGACGTGTTACGTATGGGACAGTTACGTATGGGACAGTTTGTCCCCCATTCATTTAGTGTGTGAAGAACCATGTTTATGGGTATTTTGCATAATTATTGAAGTAAAATCAGTTGAAACTACTCAAATACTGATCCAGATTGTCAAGGAAACAATATTCCCCAAATATTCACCATCCTAATCATATTCAATCATATTTTTGTATTTTTATGACCAACCTGAGTATGCATGCCCTTTGTCCCCCATTCGTTTAGTGTGTGGAGAGACATGTTTATGGGTATTTTGCAAAATAATTTTGCAAAATACCCATATAAATTTTTTTTTTGCATAATTATTGAAATGGAATCAGTTGAAACTACTCAAATACTGATTCAGATTGACAAGGGAACAATATTCCCCAAATATTTACCATCATAATCATATTTAATCATATTCTATATTTTTATGACTAACCGGAGTATGTACACGTGTATGCCCTATTTCTATCAGGATAGTTACTACTGAAAAATTGAATAGTTTAAAGTGTTTACTTCCATTGATGATGGCCAGTTTGCCATTTCGTTTCAATAAAAAAAAACTTGACACAAGAAATATTAATTTTTATAAATAAGCAATACCTGCTGCATGGAACCTCAGTGATCGAGTAGATATATGATGTCTGTCTAGCAGTCAGGTCATTGATTCGAGTCACACCTCAGTATGTATACCCATGAATTTTGTCATGGCTATTATTGAAACCTGAATAAGGACAATTTTTGTATCACTTGCAATAAAAAAAAAAATCATTTTACTTTATTTTTTTTTTATATTTATATCACAACCATTTCAAATTGGATCTCCATCACTAAACTTTGAATTCCTCTTGTCTTAGGATTGTATGCTCTTTAGTAATTCATATGATTGGTTTCCAATCATCTCATCAAATGTTGAAAACTGAATCCCCATTTCTACAAAAAATTATACCATCCCTTTAATGCTGATTTTTCATTGTGTATTTTGCCATTTTCCACTCCCCCTTTCTGAAAATTGTTCAGTCAAGTACATGTATTGTTTAAAGTGTCTATAACTCAAAAAGTAGCTACAATGTTGGGATGCTTTCTTCAGGATGGTTGACCATTTGTGTACTGAGAGACCTTCCCAGCTAGCTACATGCATTCACATGCATTATGTATGAGGATGTCCCATACGTAACGCATTTGTCCCATACGTAACATTATTTCAATGCCTCATAAAAAATATTCCTTTTGCTGTTTTTTCTTTTTTCTATGGTATTTAATTTCTCTAAACAATAAATTAGAACTTTCCAAAAGGGAATTAAAATAACCTTAGCAATTTCAGAAAAAACCTAAAAAAATGACCTCAATTTGTTACGTATGGGACATCTCATGATAGGACACGAGCTAATTTGCATAATCATTTGCATAATCCCTAAATTTTCATACCAAGTTAAACTATTTGATGAACTTCTTATGTCCACATGTTAATCAAATATCATTTGCTTTCCTTTGAATTAATATGAATTTTTATAAATGTCCCATACGTAACGCTGTGTTTCACATTTATGCAAATGAAGCCCCTGAAATTTGCATAAATTTACATAATATAATTTTTTCCTCCATGGAAATCAAAACTTCAACTCATAAGCTTCAAAATGATACCAAACATGTCAATATTGAGCAAAGATGAAATTTTGCCTTCTGAGGGGACCTTATCTTGGACTTGCCCAACGTGAAAATATTGACTCTCATCCAAACATGAATGTGACATGCACGCATGAGTTTCTTCATTTAGTACCGGTACTTTACTCCACAATCGCGAATTTAACCACTCGCGAAATTGTTGGGAAGTCCCGATTCGCAAAATAATTAGACTCGCTATACAATATAATGTATGGTGTTACAATGTTTGTCATTGTGATTTCTTAGGATTCTCCAATTGTGACAAATATTGTAATTAATGCACATACATAATGCAAAGGTTAGAATCTATGGTATTTCCTGTCCATTACTGCTTTTATGCAGTGTTAAAATTACATTAATAAATTCAAGTTTGGATTCACATGACTGGAGCTCTACATAGATACAATGAATGTCAGACAGATGGGGGAAGCCTGTGTAGGTCTTAATACGGTTGGAAATATTAGAAAAGCTGCACTAGATTTCATTCATTTAAATGTATTTACCAACTGAATGATGTTGGAGACATCAGACCAAGACAGCTCCCTGATGTGGTCACCTCCATCACACATTCCCTGGTAACCCTGTCACAGTGAGGAACACAAATTGACGAAAAGACCACAGAATAAAGAAAATTATTAGTAACCTGGTTGATTTTGGTGAACATCAATATGACACAATTTACATGGATTGTGATCTTGGCAGCAGCAGATATGAAATAAAATGTGGTAGAATACGACATGAAGCAATTAAAACTTATACAAAGTACAGAGTAGAAATTATGATAGCTTGTGGAATTAGGGCGTAATGATTATAATACATTGTATACTCTCATACTCCCCCTTTCTTTGTTGTTGTCATGCTACACTTTCTCCTACATATAGTGCAGCATTTCCAAATCCTGTAAAATCATAACTACCTCAGAGAATGTGTTTCCGATTCATAGTTAGCAGACATCAGGAAAATACAAGTGAAAAATTTTTATGACATCACAATACATGTACTCTTGTCTGTCCAATGGGATAAAGGTCGGTGACATTTCGAGAATCCAGAAAATTTGATCACGTTGTGCACGTAACAAAGGAAGGAAATAGGAAACTACTTGGGTTACCATGAAGTTATACAGGAAGTGTAAGAGAGAAGAAGTGAATAGCAATCAGGGCAAGGTATGTGTGGTGAACACAGGTCAGGGCAAGCTACAAGTGGACACCAGTCTTGGCCAGCTTCAATCAGTACAATCAAGTTCAATCATCAGTTCAACTGGTGGTCATTTGTGATGGCAATTTACATGATTGTTGGTGACATCTATCAGGGCAAGTGTTTTCCATCAAGCCAAGTTACTTGTGAGTGGATATAAATTCAGGCAGGCTACATGTCAATGTAAACAAGTGGAAACTTCAAGCAAACAGTAAAAAAAAAAATCAAGACACTAAATCACAAGCCACATACACAGACAAAAATGATGCATGTTGACTAGAATGAAATCTTAGATAACAATTATCATTTTTTTTTCAACTGAATACAACTTCTTGTATTGTTCAAAACCTAATTTTCTTGTGAGAATCAAACACGTGATATCACACACACACACACACACACACACACACTACAAAATGCTTAAAACCTCACAACTACACTGTACATAAACCTGTGATGGTCTGGCATTAAGAGAACAATTACAGTCCGACCTCTCCTATCCGGCCTCCCTTTATCCGGATCTCTCTATTGTCCGGACGCGATCTCGCTGTGATTTTTTTGTTTTGTTTTGAATCTAATTACGGGGGAAAGGGGGATTTCAAACTCAAATGAAATGAATACACAAACTCACATGAATTACATATTATTTCCAACATAAACGCAAACAGAAGAAAACTGACCAGAAATAAATATAATCTAGTAGTGGTAAAATGAGCAAAGTAGAGCACCGGGCTGGCAATCCGGAGGTCTCGGGTTCGAATCCCAATGGAATCCCATTTTCTTTGCTAATTTTTCCACTAATGAATTATTTCCAACATAATTACAATACATCCATATCGAATTTCCATCTAAAATAGCATGCATTCAGATATTCATTTAGACATTCACTACCGCCAAAGAAAGAGTTTCAGTGCACGCTATAGGTACCCGCAATAGGTTACATGTAGCTACCAATGGATAGGCAGCTGCGTGTATGAAACATTGAGTAATCCCATATCCGGCCAAATCCGTTATCCGGATAAGCACCGGTCCCAACATGTCCGGATAGGAGAGATCGGACTGTATATGTGAACGCATATAAAGGTTTGAATGTACAAAAGTAAGATCCATTCCTAATACTTTTAGGCACAGTGCAGAGCATGAAGTATTGATACTCCTTATAACCAACCACACCCATCGAGGTCATTCATAGTTGTAGGTCTTTGACACTATTAGGGTAAGGAATTTGGGTTAGGGTTACGTAGAATTAGGTTCAGGATTAGGATTAGGGCCAAGGGAAGGGTCTGGGGTAATTGCCCACATGGAGGTAATTGCCCTAGACCCAAATTTTAGGTGTCATGCGAAAACTATCAATACATGTCACCTAGGTCAAACTGGAGGAGACAACATAATGATGTTGCAATAATGAACATTTGCTGGTAGCTTCGATATGTGCAGTGCAATATATTATGTTCTGTAATGAAGACCCACATACTGTGCTATCTTTCACACTTTTGAGACATCACAGAATGCATGCCTGGTAATGAGTCTAATATCTGCATCTTGATATAATGTGAATTGGAATCACTGTGGCATATCTGAATCCTGCACAGAAAATATCTTGGAGTACAAGACAATGACAATGGTACAAAAGGACAATATCTGCTTTACAGAAAACAGAAAAACAGTAAATGCTGGTGTATTGATTGAATGGGATTTCTGTCTAAATGTACGATTATATTACATGTAGGTCTTTTTAATATAGAATTTAAAAAAAAAAAAAAAATGTGGTACCAGCAACACAAGTCTGTAACATAATATTTGTCTCACAATCTGTATCTATGGCTGAACAGGATGTAGCTTTCATATATACAATATATATATACATATATATATATATATATATATATATATAGCAAGATTTTTGCAGTTGTTTTTATATTTTGGTCATTCTTAATCAAAAAGAATTTGCATGACTAAAATCTAATGAATGAAATTTGGCCAGTTTGAAACATCAAAGAGCCAGAGTTCTAACAACAACATTGTTCATGTCCAGGGCTGAACTACATCCACAGAATGTGGTCATTCCCAATCAACGTCTAATAACGCTCGTCTTCCTTACTGCAATCAGTCACAAATGGATAATGATGTAATCTTGTTACCAATATTATCAGATTTCTATGTTAAAAAAACAAACAAACAAACTTGATTTGTGTCTGTCTTCTGTCTTTTTAGGAATATCCCCAACAGCTTTTTTCCATAAAATCCATTGACAATCCAGTATCAATTCCAATATATGTACACAGTTTCGTAATTTGTGTGTGGCCAGATGAACTGCAAAGTACAAGTATCAGCTAATTGTAGGTAGATGATTTGAGAATGTAACATCCCCAACAAGCACATATGTAGGCCTGTTCCTGAGCAATTAAGCAATTCCTTGTTACAGAATGTAGAGTCTGTTTGTTAGTGCAGTAAACTGTACAATGCAATCCTTCAACACACCTCGAAATTCATAGTATGTTGCAGTGACATTGTATCATATTGCAGGCACAAATGTACACATGTATCGGCCTACATGTATACCCAAGACCAAGTTGAAGTAAGTTTATTGTCTCACCTCATGTATGGCGTACACTTTGAAGCCAACATAGATACCCATTCGAACCACTGCTCGCACTGCCGCATTCATACCTGATAAAATAATAATATGCAACCACAAACACAATTACATTCTTGTACACTGTATATTCTATACGACCAAGATGGAAGATGAATCAACTCTTCTATACTTCCCACCCCTGAAATGAAATCCAACACCGGTACAAAGTGTATGTTAATCGATTGAGTGAATGTGGCAATACAGTCAGTACTGGTATAAACTACTACGAGTATAATCTAGAACACATCACTTGGTGAAGTTTAAGGAAAATTGGACAATACATATTCAAAAGTTACAAATTTTGGTGCCCCCACTCCATCCCATCACTGGAGTGTCCACGGTCTTGGTGATGTCACAGATAGACAACAAAAAAGAATCTAAAGAGAATTCCACAAAAATTCATCTTTTGCTTTTAATGAAAAGCAGTCTACATACTCCTTTGTGTTACTGAATACTAGTTGATGCTTTAAAGTAATGGTATGAAACTATAATTCACATGCCTTTTTAAAATCATGTTTATGTACCGTATACGATCACTATTAAATTTTACAGTAAAGTAGGAATATACACTGTATTATAAATGCAGTGTGTATTACTGTGAATGAGATCATGTTCTACACGATATGAAGGAACGTAACGACTGAAAGTCTTCACAGGACTACCTACTGCTAGACTACTTCTGTATACTGATGATGATAATGATATGATGATTGATGGATAATGATGATGATGGGGGTCCACCCCACTTTGCCTACACCTAGACTTCTAGCTCCACTCACCTTGTGAATCACCACCGCTTGTGAACACGGCGATACATTTGCCCTCTCCAACCATTCCAAAGCCTTCACCTCTTTCTGCCAATCTACTGACAGAATCCACCATTTCTTCCCCCGACATCGTGAACCGGCGTTGAAGCAAGGCATGCTGGTTGGCGCGGTCGTAGGCGGGCGAACTCCCTGCTGCCCCCGGGCTGGCAAACACGTCGCTGCCCCCTCCAGCCAACTGCGCACTACTACTAGACGTACTCGGGCTACCCTCGGGTGTCGCATCCGCCCTCACCCGCTTGTTCGGCGACTGAAAGCTGGACATGGTATCTTCAATTTGGAGATAAAAACGGCTAGAATTCAAATAAAGTTTAGCAAAAATCAAGTGGTTGAATACACAAAGCCGTATATTATGAACATCGCATGATTTTTTCGAATGACTTTGCTGATATTTCTCGCCGAACCCTTTGATACCGACAGTCGCCGCCGCGATGAAAACACACAGCTACAACAAACTGTTTGTGCGTACGGTACGCATGCCTATAAAATCGGCCCGGCGCTGACCTGGAAATCTCCTCACGGGTCAAGCGCAGGGAGAGTTCATGCACGTACACACGAACGCGCTGGTGTTCTATAGACGTTGATCTCAGTCCTCAAACCTGAACTAGAATGTTCAAACAAACGAAAAGTGACGAAAAATGGTCCTTTTCGTCTTTGTTCTGTTTAGTTGAATAGTTTACAGATGTTGATGTTTCTACCCTGTATTAACGATATGGGGGAAATGGTTCACAGTACGTGTACTACAGTACGTAGCGCCCGTGTGAAGCTTTTTGCAGATGCATGTGATGTACTGTATTTCTATCAATCGGAGAACCCAAAGAGCTGAATAGAGTGAAGTATTCCTTATGAGTGGGAATAAGATGAGGTGAGGTGGTCCGGGTGAGCGTTGAAGGGGTAATGTTTTGTATAGGTATGGACATTTTGTACAGACATTGATCATGTACATTTTGTAGGCTTTTTGTTGACCACTTTCACGAGTGTATGGATGCAGTTTACGGGTATTATTTTTGTATTGTAGGGCCTTTATTGTACATATTATCAAGAATTGATTACATATAACATTTAATAATTATTGCGGGGCCAATATGAATGTAATTACTGTGTATTTTGTGTATTGTAGACCTTATGATTAGAAATTTGACACGACAGTCCCAAGAATCATTGAATTTGTAACATTCTATAATATGTTTGAAATGTCACACAGCTAGCAAACAATAACTAAATGTTCAATTGTAATTAAGGAAGAATGATGGAATCGAAATATATTGTTTAAAACAACAACAAAAAGAAAGATACACTTTAATAAGCTGTAGCACCTCGACGCAAAAATTTCATCAATTTGAAATTACTCCAAGAAGACATCATAAAGCCCAATTAACAAGGCAGATGGATGGCAGATAAGTTTCAACCCTTATTAAGTTATGCACGAGAATATTATGATGGGAGTTAATCTCGAAACCGAGAATCAATGTTGCTGTCTGTTTTGTTTTCAGTGGGGAAATATCGACAAGAGAACTATACATTTTTTAGGTTTACATAATGCCATGGCATATGTAACAACACCGCCCTGCAGGACCGTCCGCTCAATGATGTAAACAAAATCCTGGAGATAGTAAGAAATGTAACACATCCAAATGTGACTTCGTTCAGTCAAATGAATAACGGTTATAACATCAAACACAGGGCTGCCAACCTTGGTGAGACCCTTGCGAGGGAGAGAAGCGACCGTTTTTTGTGTTGGGTTGTTTTGTTTTGTTTTGTTTTTGTTTTCGGTTTTGTTTTTATTTGTTTGTTTTCTTTTTTTTTGGGGGGGGGGGACCTCGGGTGTGGAGGGTGACCTCGGGTGTGGAAGGGGGCTTTTCCCTGCCAAGGTCAGGGAGCTTTGACAAACTTACATTTCAATGGTGCAGTCTAGGTATACTACGAGTATCAAGCCATGCATGGTTTCAACACACATCTGA
Source organism: Diadema antillarum (assembly GCF_040938485.1). NCBI lineage: Eukaryota > Metazoa > Echinodermata > Echinoidea > Diadematoida > Diadematidae > Diadema > Diadema antillarum. The sequence continues at coordinate 577,853 of NW_027271228.1, forward strand.
CATAGAAGCAACATTGATGTACTAAAATGAATTTGGAAAAAAAAATACATGCATTCACGTTTCATTGTTATTACTGGTATAAGTTTTAAGGATATTTGTGTTTATGCTTCCTGGGATTCGGCGTAAGAATTCATTTTTGCACATTGAGGCAGTCAGAACTCGGCGAATTGTGTGCGTCTCACACGCTCAATGTGTGAGAGTTGACAGCCCTGCAAACATTATGATCAACTATCATTAATATCGATTAACATTAAAAAAACAATCATCTCATTTCATAATATACACGGAGCATGCACATCAGAAGAAGCACTACAGATGTATAAGCCTACCTTTGGACGACGATGCTGTACAGCGGGATCCGGACATAACCTTGAAGAACTGACCTGAAGAACAGCAGTTTCAGTGAAAAAACGTAAAAATACTGAACGGAAGTAACTACGACGAAGTGGAGCACTGCTTGAGAGAAACTCCCGAAACATTTAAAATCTGACAACAAACTTAAAAGTACATAACATGTACAAACTCATTAAATGTCGAGATTTCAGGTGTCCGCATCTGGACGCCACGAGATCAGGAACTTCAGGTATTATGCCCTATATAGATCAGTGCTTCTCAACCTTTTCAACAATATAGAGAAGCCTATATTGGCTACTACTATACATTTTTTTTTAAAGGCCCAGTTAAAGAGAGCTAAAGTGAAAAAAAAAAAGTTAAAGTGAAATTAAAACATTTTAACTTGACCTCTGACCTTTGATCTTCGACCTAATGGCTGGAAACTCTGTGGAGAATCTTTATTTGGTATTATATACACCAAGTTTCAAGGAAAAAAAAAAACTTTCAGGCGTTGCATAGATAGGCCTATGGGGAAAATAGTGAAATTGTAAACATTTGACCTTGACCTCTTGACCTTTGACTTTAATCATGAGCACCCAAACGTTGATAGGCTCAACTCTGTCCACTCATGTATAAACATATTATCAGTCTCATTAGGATACCTCAAACGGTTTTTTAGTTACGCTGTCCACAAAATTCATTACGGACGGACGGAAGGACGGATAACCCGAAAACGTAATGCCTCCGGCGACACTTCGTGGCGGAGGCACAAAAAAAGATATTTACAGAAAAATAGGAATGCATGTTCGGTTTTCTAAAAAAAAAAAAAAAAAAAAAAAAAAAATGGTTTGAAACACTCCCACATTCGGAACCCTATTTCAGGAATATTTGGGGAATATTGTGGTAATCACCTCTAATTACCCCTACTTCAGCGAATTTTCGTGATTAGAGCTCCTGAAATAGGCCTATGCCCCTTTCCCGCAAAAATTAGGAATGCGCATGCGGCACAGATATGACCACATCCTGAGGGAGGGAGGTGATGATCCAGAGGGCGGCCCATCCGCGGCCGATGACAAGCGCATTCCCGTGGTTGCAAAGCGTAGATCTCAGACCACCGTTAGGAGCCTCAGTCCCCGAACATCCCCCCCCCCCCCCCCCCCCCACTCACAGAGCTACCAAGTCTCACGCATTCTGCGTGAGACTCAAGCATTTAGGGGCCGTCTCACGATCTCACGCATGGCACCCATTTTTCTCACGCATCGGGCCAAGTCTGCAACTTGGGCCTATAATAATGAGCATAGCTCAAAAGATTAAGATGATAGTTGCAATTGAAGGTATATTTTCCTTTTGTCTTTCAAAATAAGTAGAAAATAGTCACTTAAGTATGCACCTGGTCGCATCATTAAGAGCGAAAAATTGAAAAAGCTCCCTACCGTGGGAGGCCACGGGGGGGGGGGGGGGGGGGGAAACCCCTCCCACACCCTCGCTCGCGCGCGCATTCGCTCGCCAAGATGCCGAGTCATGAAAATCTCACTCATAAAACTTTTTTGAACTTGGCATCCCTGCACTCACACACACAAAAAAACCCCAAACAAAACAAAAACAAAACAAAACAAAACAAAACATAACAAAACAAAACAAAACAAAACAAAAAACAGCCAACAACTAAAAATGTCGCTATGGCGACTGGTATGCCTCCACTATAATGCAGGGTTCTCCTAATAGGTCTATAGTACGTCTTGACAATGTTTGATAACAGTTACGCATGTTTAGTAAAATAGCAAAATGACAGGTTTGTCACAGATGTGTTGAATTTTTACTTTCCTTGAACTACAGCTTGTAGATTTAATTGGACGAATGGTTATTCTATGTCTACGACTTTCAAGGCATTGGAAAACTCAATGTAATTTCAGTATTAGTAAAATGACAGCATTTTAACCTGGCCTTTAACCCTTGACCGTTGATCCCATGGCCCTATAATTTCCTTAACAATCACTGTCAGGTAGAACATGCATAAGTATGTACAATGTACTAAGTTTCATGGTGATATCTTGAGTCACTTTCGAGATACGGAGGAAGAAGTGAGATTTAGCACTTTCACTTGACCTTAGACCATTTAGCAAGAAACTTGTACCCAAGAGAATCTCTGTTGGGTATAGTTTCAACAAAAATGCTGCGGGCATTGCGGCATAAATATGAGGGGAAACAATGAAATTTTTTAGGAGTTGACCTTCACCCTTGACCCCAGTGACATTGACCCATGACCCAAAATTCCCTTGATAATCACTGCCAGTCAATACGTATGGATGGAAGGCCTATGTACTACGTTCCATGAAAACTCTCTCTGGAGAATCGTCATTTGGTAGAAGATGTATAAACTAAGTTTCAAGAAAATATCTTTAGGCATTGCATAGATATGGGGGAAATAGTAAAATTTTGAGCATTTAACCTTTACCTTTTGAGCTTCAGAATGTGCATCCTTTGGAGATGGACAAAATTTTGCCGTAAGAAAAGAGAAATATAGCTTTTTTATTTTTATCTTATTTATATGTTTTATTTTCACAGGGTGGCTCTATCAGTGGGTTAAACACTGTTGTTCTTGGAGGCCCTGCATGAACACATACATACAAATAAACACAAAAATGTATGATAATCATACAATACCAACAACAAAATCATATTTGCAGTATCAAATCTGTATATATCTTAATATACTGTATACTGTTTGGTCAAAATGTGGCGGAAAATGTACTGACTACGGACTGTGTGGCTTGAAGACTAGCAGCAATCTGGCTTACCTGACGAGTCGCAGCACTTAGCTGAAATGGCTGCTGACTGAATGAGCCAAGAGCTATTCTCATCTATTCTGAATGAGAAAAGGAATGTTGGCATCGTAAATTTTTGGGTAGCCTGATCACGTCACTGAAACATAAAATTTTATAAAAGTGGTTCCTCCACAACATTTTCTGGTGGCACTTTGTCGTGGCCCCACACCACATTTAATGCCGAGCCTTGCATATTGATAAACAGGGGCGGATCAATTTTTTTTCATTTCCTTTTTTTTTTTTTTTGCCAAAAAAAAAAAAAATAAATAAATAAGGGGGAGGGAAGCACCCGATCCGCTCCCCTGGATCCGCCACTAATAATGTAAAAGACGTTTACTTTATGAACATGACCTGTTCGTCCTACAAAAGAATGACCCAGGTGAGTGGAGACTTCACCCAATAGCTAACTCTCACGACCCGTAAGACAAAGCATGCACATTCAATCATCTCCACATACATGCCAATTCATCCTCGTCATAGTCGGCATCGTCATCAGGGTCAGGTGCGGCATCGTCATCAGGGTCAGGTGCGGCATCGTCATCAGGGTCAGGTGCGACAACGTCTTCAAAGTTGTCATCTTCGTTGCCGCACTTGCGCTGTGGGTTGCCAATGTTACGGCCATGTTTGCCGATGGAGGACAGGTCGTACTTGTGCACAAACCGGAAAATCCACGAGATGCTCCCACCAAAGTTCGTCGCATTCGTCTCTTTGGCAATCACCATAGCTTGATTTCGAAGAGCCTTTGTAGACACTGCGTGTCCCGCCGCCTGTCTCTCCTTCACCCATTTAAGGAGCTTCTTCTCCAATGCCGGCCAACGCGCCACTTTGCCCCTACTCGCCTTCTTATACTTGGGCATCGACTCAAGTAAAGCCTTATCGCCGCGCCATCGTCGGATTGTAGATTCGTTAACCCCGAAGCGACGTCCAGCCGCACGGTTTCCGAACTTCTCTGCGTACGCGAACACCGAGAGCTTGAACGCTGCCGTGAAAGATCGTCTGGTCATGCTGCCTGTCTTTTTTGGTTGAACTGAAAGGGCAGAGAAGATGAGTAGAATTGCCGTAGTCTAGCACCAAATTGAACGAATGGTGATCTCTCTTTTAAACTTTCCTAATTGCCTCTAGGCAAAGTAACACTTAGTAGTAAGCTTATGAGAGACTTCCGTTGCATAATTGAATAACATAGATACTTTTAGCAATATCCAATGCGACTATAGCTTGGACGAGATGTGTCATTTATGTTTCTTTCCATGATATTTATTGATCAAAACAAAATGGTTATAAGACATTTCAGCAAAGATTCGAAATGATAATGAAAAAAAAAAATGGTCTTAATTGTTAGCTTCATTGTGTCAAAGCTCACACAAATATTCAGCCTCAGTATAAACGTAATAAATCGGACATGGGTTGTATGCACTTATATATACGTAGTAATTTGTTCCAGATTCTTTTGGGATATTTACTCATTTTGCTGTGGCGGAGTCATAAAGTATAGTGTATGAGAAAACAACAAACAAACCTCAAACTGGCCAATACTTTGAGGCGTAACGCAGTATTCAAATTCCAATTGTCTTCGATTCGTATTTCTTTGAAGCAGTGTTGGTGTTCATGACTCACCTTTCGTTAAGATGATCCTGAATAAATACACGTAGTTAATGTTACAACGTGAATGGGAACATTGTTGTTGTGCCTCTCCATTGTTGTTTAAAGGGATGGTACAGTATTGGTGGAGATGAAAATTGAGCTTTTAACTTTTTGCGAGATACCAAGAAAACACTTATGATACAGTACAGAGCATACCATTTTAAGAGGAATTCAAGGTTTATTTGATGAAAATCGGGTTTGGAATGACTGAACATCCAAAAACAAAGTAAAACAAAGCGATCGTAATAAAGGGTGGGTCCCACACTTTATTAGAATCGCTCTTTTTTGGATATCTCAGCCATTTCAAAACCAATTTTCATCAAATAACGTTGAATTCCTCATAGAATTACATGCTCTTTCATATTTTAGAAGAGGTTTCTCATTATTTCTATTTCACCAAAAAGTGTTAGAAACCTGAAATTAGGTCTCAACCAAAACTGTATGATTCCTTTAAACCCATCTTACAGAAATAATCGCGTTTTTTTTTTTATCAGTACAAAGTACTGATAGACTAGTTGTATCATGACCAATACCGGCCTACATCGTTACATTATCTATACTCAATAACTCATGCCCCGATCCATCGAACCAGGAAACAGCGTCAAAAGTGTACAAAGATTTAATGAAGGAAGTTTTTGTATAGCAGCATCATTGTGACCACAAAGCACAAGAGCAGTGGCAGATCCAGGGGAGCGCACCGGGCGTTCCCCTCCCCTGAAGGTGAGCTTTAATCAGAGCAAACGCTTCTCCCCCATCTCATGCAAGCAGGTATTTAACACAATGCACTAACTTTAAACTTTACTCGTTAGAAAACAGAAGTTACAGAACCGTTCATAGAAAATAATTTCAACAGCATAATACTGCTTGACAGGGCTGGGCCCTGTTTTATGAGGAGTTAAAATTGATTATCGTTGATTTAAACTGCAAGTCTATGGCAGCCTGTGTGGTAAGGACATTTAAAATCAATTTTATCTGTTGATAAAACGGTGCATAAAACGATAGTGCTAGTCTGTAATTTACTTGTGGCTTGTTTTTATTTCGTTCTTTCCAGATAAGGTACGGGCGTTATAGGGTAGAGACTGAGACGGGTTAATGTTTCCACTTTTCAAAATTGAATCATATTGTGAATACAGAGGATATCCCGGGAATTCGATCAAATCTCTAGGATTTAAAAGACATTTTGTGACCTATGTTAAAACATTTCTGAGCAGTCCAAAGCGAAAGACAGAGGGAAAGAGAAGTCGAACAAACCCCTTATAGTCTCGGTTCAAATTCCGTTGCACGAAAAGTACACCCTAGAGATTAAGGGAACGTGTGTGAGCAGTATATACACTGTATGGCCAATGCTGTTATCAGAAGAATGTTCATATCATAATCAGTAATTAGTGGAAGTAGAGAAAAGACAGGTTTACAGTGCAAGTGCAGGGATGAGAGGATCAATGTTCTTTTATTACGTGTGTGATTTATTCATGTAACAATTACGCTCGACACTATTCATTTATTCTTGGAAGCCCGACAGTGATATTATTTGGTTCCCCCCAAAAGAAAAGCTTTGAAAGATTAATCATTTAATAAAACTTTGCAATGCAATTATCAGAAAATTGACAGATAAGATAAAGTTCACATGTTTCTTCAAATATCTCAAACACATTGTGACTAAGAAGAAGAAACATTTTTAAAAGCAAAACAAAAGCCTAAAATAATTAAAAACATGGTAATTATACATTAAAATTGGAAGGAGGTATACAAAGGTCTTCAAATACCACATCATCATACTGATGTAACTGTATTATATGCCTTGACATATTCAATGGAATTGAATAGTGGTATAACCTTATTTTCCACCGGACACCACATATTCATGAAATAGTTATACAATGTATCTAGCATATATGGATGTATACCCAGTTCTTTTTGAAGGATAGACAAAATTTTGCCGTAAGGAAAAAGAAATAGAGTGACTAAAATGTGGCAGAAAATGACTGACTATGCACTGTGTGGCTTTATGAAGACTAGCAGCAATCTGGCTAACCTGAAATGTGCCTGCAGTTATTACGGATTGAGCCGACTTATTCTCATTTATTCTGAATGAATCTTTGGGTGGCCTTATCACGTCACTCACTGAAACATATCTTTCTATGAAAGTGAAGCCTCCACAACTTTTTCTGGCGGCACTTTCTGGTGGCCACGGGCCACATCTAATGTCGAGCCATGCATATCAATAATGTATTGATGTTCATATTACTTCATGAAAATTACCTGTGTTGTCCTACAAAAGAATGACCCAACTATGTGGAGACTAAATTCACCCAATAGCTAACTCTGAGGAAACGTAAGACCAAGCACATTCAATCATCTCCACATACATGCCAATTCATCCTCGTCACTGTTGGGGTCGTCATCAGAGTCGGGTGCGACATCTTCACTGTTGTCATCTTCGGTGCCGCACTTGCGCTGTGGTTTGCCAATGTTGTGGCTATGCTTGCCGATGGAGGGCAGGTTGTACTTGTGCACAAAATGGAAAATCCACGAAACGCTCCCAAGAAATTTCGTCGCATTCGTCTCTTTGGCAATCACCATAGCTTGATTTCGAAGAGCCTTTGTAGACACTGCATGTCCCGCCGCCTGTCTCTCCTTCACCCATCTAAGGAGCTTCTCCTCCAATGCCGGCCAACGGGCCGACATTCTCGACTTCATATGCTTGGGCATCGACTCAAGTTTGGGCTTATCGGCGCGCCATCGTCGGATCGTAGATTCGTCGATCCTGCAGCGACGTCCAGCTGCACGGTTTCCGAACTTCTCTGCGTACTCTACCATCGAGAGCTTGAACGCTGCCGAGAAAGATCGTTTCGTCATGCTGCCTGTGTTTCTTGGTTGAACTGAAAGGGCGGAGAAGATGAAGAATTTCTGTAGTCTAGCATCAGATGGAACGAATGGTATATAATCTCTCTTTTAAATGTACTTATAACAAAAGTATATTTTATACATGTACCCCCCTAACTGCTTCTATTATGCAAACAGGTTATCAGAGACGTCCGACGAATACAGAACAAAGGATGCTTTTATTAATATGCAATGCGACTTAAGCTTTAATGAGCCATAATGCGTCATCAAAGTTGTTCTTTTTTATTGATAAAAACAAAATGGCTATAAGACATTTCAGCAAAGACTTGAAATGATAATTACAAAAAAAATTGGTCTATATTGTTAGCCTCATTGTGTCAAAGCTCACATAATAATATTCAGCAACAGTATAAAGGTAAGAAAGCGGACATGCAAATCGGACATGGATTGTATGCAGTTGTCTATAGTTTGTTCTATAACGTCCTTTGTTATAATTGTGTATACTCATTTCGCTGCGACGGAGTCATACACCAATACGAAATGAAATAATACAAACTGGCCAATACTTTGAGGTGCAACACAGAAAACTATTCAATAATTTTTCAACTGTCTTCGATTCGTATTCATGTATTCCTTTGAAGCAGTGTTGGTGTTCATGGCTCACCTTCCGTTAACCCTAACTTACCTGGGCTATTTTGTGAGCTTTAAAGTCCTGGGGGGGGGGGGGATCATGCCCCCCCCCCCCCCTATGATCTCGGCCGCGGATCGCGCGTTCGTTACGAAAATTGGCACGCGAGTCACTCATGATGCAATCTACTACGCTGTGAGGATAAATTTCAATAAATCACTCTACATGTATTTTATTTTATATGAATTAATTATGTTAATTCATGCATGAAATTAGAATTGGGCTGTAAATCATTAAATAAAGCCCCCAAACTTCTAAATTTTTTGCTTGAACTCTGGTGAACTCTGATTAGGTTGAAAAAAAAAATTGGTACACTGTAAAACATCGGTGTCAGATTTAACGCCATGGGTGTGGATGAACACCGACCAAGTGTTAACACAGGACCACACCCACAGGTGTAGAAAATGTATTGTGATGGTGTTGAAAAGTGTTCACCTGGCACTTCATGGTGTTAATTTGACACTGTATCTGGTGATATTTTGACACTGTACTGGTGTTTATTCAATAGTGACACCGCATGGTGTTGATTTGATATTGCTGGTGTTAATATCAATGGTATAACACCCGTCCAGCTTCAATAGGAGACCACACCAACAGGTTTATACTGTGGTGTAAATGTGTTCACACATTTTTTCAAAAATCAAGTATTTTATCGGGAAATTCTTGATCGTCTTGTTTAAGTTCAAAATGAACAAGAAGTGCAGTTGCTAAGAAACTCTTCAAAAAACAGTTTTATATTTTGAAATGACACCCGGGGGTGTTAATTTGACACCATAAATGAGCATCGAAAATTTAACACAAGCTCCGTGTTTCATATTTAACATCGGACTTTTTGCAGTGTATCAATTTTCATTTCTTATGTATTTTATTGTTTTTATAATTTCTTATGTATTTCCCTGCTTTTTCACTTTTTGTATTTTATTGTTTTTTTTCAATGGGAATCTTTGGCGACACCATTTCAATCATAAGAAACAAAAAATTAATTGCTTTTTATCACTAAAAGTAAAAATAATGATACAATGGTGATTTTGAGATAGAAACCTAATTTGCGTTGGTTTTTTACACAAAATCACGTTTTTGAGCAATTTTCGGTCTGACATGCACCAGTAAGATTGCGTAACTTCGGAACCGCCTACCCGGACGTCGCAAATTTGGTCTTAAAAGTTGCGCAAGGCTTCAAGGTAAATTGTCACCAATCGCCGTGTGGATGGGTTCTCGCGTTGCGGAGATATCGCGCGAAGTGTCGGGGGGGGGGGGGCATTATGCCCCCCCCCCCCCCAGGTAAGTTAGGGTTAAGATGATCCTGAAATGCCTATAGTAAATGCTACGACTTGAATGGGAGCATTTTGTTATCGTTGTCTGTTTTAAATGTTATAATCACGCATTACCCAGTAAATGCATCAATCGTGTCCAAAAATAGAATCATACACTCTATTTGCCAGTCTCGGTCCCTGCAATGCATGCTCTCCTATAGAATTATCTGTTATTCTTATCCTTCTCCCTGTGTCTATATATTACGATTCTGTAAATAAAATCACTTATCATATTCCACTTTCAAATTACTCGTTACATATAGTAATATCTTACCGATTTTCAACAAGAGACCCGGGGGTCCGCGCTCACCTGAGTATATCGCAAGTTCACCTTCCATGCATTCTTGCAGACTCTTACCTGAGAACATTGGAAACTTATGGTGGGGGTATAGCTTTGAGAATGGGGGCATGGTGTCCATTTACATATTCCATCACACTGGTAGAAATACCTGCCAAGTACACTGTACTTTATAGAACGTTGGATTATGCTGCTAGGGAAAAAAGACTGAAAGGCCCATTCTCAGTAAAAGTGTCGCCGACATTCCATGGCAGTTTGCGGTTCCAACGGCGTAGCCAGGATTTCATCTTGGGGGGGGGGGGGGGGGTGTCCCCCCCCCCCCCCCCCGTAAGAACTTTTTTTTGTTTTATTTGTTTTTTTTCATCTTGGGGGGGGGGGGGGGAGGGTGTGTCCCCCCTCCCACGGCAAGAACTTTTTGCATTTTGATGTTGCAAATGGTGCAATTTGATACATGTTTTTGCGCGTTTTATCGACGTGAAACAGTTCCATTTGTTTAAGGTAGCAGGTTAGATAGCTTATTATTGAACAATTTGCCTATAAAATGGTATAATTTAGATACACTTCTTGTATTTATTCTTCTCACTGAATATCATGAACGCGATTGAACCCGAGCGAGCGGAACGAGCGAAGGGGGAGGGGAGGGTGTGGGGGGGGGGGGGGGGGGCGTGTCCCCCTCTCAGGGTGAGAACTTTTTGCATTTTGATGTTGCAAACGCAAGGGTGCAATTTGATGCACGTTTTTGCGTGTTTTGACGAGTTGAAACAGTCCCACTTAATTAAGGTTGCAGTATATTTTGATGTAGATTATCATTGAACAACTTGCGTATAATATGGTATGATTTAAATACACTTCTTGTATTAATTCTTTTTACTGAATATCATGAACGCGACTGAACCCGAGCGAGCGGAGCGAGCGAGGGGGGAGGGGAGGGTAAGGGAGGGGGCACGGTGAGAACTTTTTGCATTTTGATGTTGCAAATGGTGCAATTTGATGCATGTTTTTGCGCGTTTTATCGACGTGAAACAGTAACACTTGTTTAAGGAAGCAGTATATTTTGATGTAGATTATTATTGAACAATTTGCCTATAAAATATTGTATCATTTAAATAATCTTCTTGTATAAATTCTTTTCACTGAATATCATGAACGCGACTGAACCCGAGCGAGCGGAGCGAGCGAAGGGGGAGGGGAGGGGGTGGGAGGGGGTGTCTCCCCTCCCACGTGAGAATTTTGCATTTTGATGTTGCAAATGGTGCAATGCTGCATGTTTTTGCATGTTTTAACGAGTTGAAACAGTCCCACTTGATTAAGGTTGCAGTATATTTTGGTGTAGATTATTATTGAACAATTTGCCTATAAAATGGCCATTTAAATAATCTTCTTGTAATTCTTACACTGAATATTATCATGAACACTGTCTGTTCAGCAATCAAACAGAAAAAGCATGCACACGAGGGTGTAGGTAGGGGCATACTTCCCCTCCAACACGAAGGTGATTTTGCATTTTCAGACCTGAAATTCAGCGATCTGGTGCAAATTTTTGGTACAATACTTTTTCATCGAAGTGTTAAAATCAAAGAATTTAGCTCTTATTCCGAATGTGCACCATCTGTGTGTATGTATAAAGTCTAGTGAGGTAGAGCTTAGGGGAAGGGGGATTCCCCCTCCCGCTCGCTGAGCTTTTGCGTTTTTAGAATCGAAATAAAGCGATCTGGGTATAGCCACAGTCTACTTCTATGCATGGCGGAAGGGGGGGGGGGGGGAGGGGCGGGCGAGCAGGGAGAAGGCGTGGCGAGTGTTATCTCCACCCTTCCCTTCCGATGGAGCTTTTGCCTTTTTAAGGTTGAATTGAGACATCTCGTATACGCATATTTGATGGAATCAACATTTGGGAAATCAAAAAAAAAAAAAAAAAATGATGGGGGGGGGGGGGGGGGACTGAGGGAGGAAAGGGTCGATTAAAAGGGGAAATGACCCATATACATGAGGGAACCTTGAGTTTTCGGAATATCTTAATAATAGTCTTGTGCACTCAGAATTATTCAACAAATTTTTGTAAATCTAAAAAGTGTACTAAGCTAGGGAAAGAGGCAGAGAGGGGGAGGGTTTGGGGAGGGGATACCCCCTCCCAAGCACGAGAGATTTTTGCATATTTTTGAATTGAAATTCAACGATCTGGTGCACACTTTGAGTGAAATATTAAAAAAAAATATCTTATTTGATGAAAGGTTGCAAAGGAGACCCGCTTCATGTGCATGCATACAGTATACACGCACTTTTTTTCCGCCTCCCAAATCCCCGGTCCAAATCTTGGGGGGGGGGGGGGGGGGGGGGGGGGGGCGACCGCCCCCATCCCCCCCCCCCCCCCCCGGCTACGCCAGTGTGCGGTCCCCTGAAACCTATTAGATACTATTTAAATGTTTATAATATATCACGAAGACTTTATTTGTTAAAAATAAACACGATCAAATGCGGTTGTCTGCCTTTTTGTATAAAAATTTTGCTGTTAAACTTCGTTAAGACCCCCAAAACGCAGTGTCGCCGGCTATTTTAGAATTACTAGTATGTTTTATTGCTCCTCTCCGTCCACAAACACACTTTCCAAATACACTGTACCATTTGCATGGACGATGAGCATATCATAATTATGTGGTAATCACAATACTCGAAAAGTTCCAAAATTTTTATTGACTTCTTTTTTATAGCCTTTTGACACCTGTCGCCAAGTTCACCGCCAGATACGTCACCAGTTTCTTTAGTGTTACAGCATTGCGAAAATAACAAGACTATGCAATGACCCTGTGTATATAAAACCATGAGGATATACTTCATACATTGCAAGTACTTACATTTTTTGTGCAACAGCTTTTTATTGAGAATACGATACAATGTTTGAAATACCGGTTTTCTACGTTTTTATTTGGACAGATACGTTACATACATTTCACGCCACCCACTGCGACAGATATTGCAATGTCAGACAAATTGTATATTATACAATACTCCTCGGAATGACGTATCGATTCAACATTAAAGTTTAGTACAAGTGAGAAATATTCGGTAGATATCGCTCTCATAATAACATGATCGACCATATACGTTACCACAGATACGTTACCACAGATACGTGACCGAATTTTTGATTGGTCTTGTGCTTTCAGGGGATCAAATCTGGTCAAAATTCATCCCTACACATTACATGCTTCGTTTTGTTGGACCTCAGGATTATATTTTTGCACCGGTACATTGTTACCATTTTCATCTGGCCTTTGACCCTAAAATTCATCTCGGATAATCACTGTCAGGCAGAACATGCATAAATATGTAGTAAGTTTCGTATAACTTGAGCCACTTCCGAGATATGGAGGAAAAAGTTAGTTCAGCACTTTCCCTTGATCTTTGACCTTTTTGACCTTTGAGGCAAAAAAAAAAAGAAAAAAGAAAAAAGAAAGTTTCCAGAGAATCTCCATTAGGTTATACATGCATACACCAAGTGTACAAAAATAATAATAATCCTGCTGCCACTGCATAAATATGAGGGAAATAGTAAAAGTTTAAAGTGTTGATTTTCAGATGATTTTTGAGAGAAGGTGTTTGCATGGCGTGGTACATGTATATAAGATACACTTGGTTTGCGGTTCACCATGTATGTATAGTCCTTAGAAGGACTGTTGAAATGACAGGAGAAAGATAGAAAGAAAGGTTGGATGAGAGGTGAGAAATTAAGTAAGAGTATTCATTCTTTCTGGAGTGAGTGTAGTCCTGAAAAGGACCGTGAACCAAGGAAGTATATCAGTCCTTTTCAGGACTATACTCACTCCAGAAAGAATGAATACTCTTACTTAATTTCTCACCTCTCATCCAACCTTTCTTTCTATCTTTCTCCTGTCGTTTCAACAGTCCTTCTAAGGACTATACATACATGGTAAACCGCAAACCAAGTGTATCTAAGTGTTGATTTTGTCCCGCAGAGGCCTTTGCCTTTGACAAAGGCAGCGACTTCGTCGAGGGGCGGCGACTTCGTCGCCGCGGAGTCCAGTTGGCAAGGGGTCTGGAAACCAGACTACATGGCCCATAGCTCAGCCCAGTCGAGTCGTCATGTTCAGCCGGTGCCATGCGCCTGCACATTGCGCGCGCTCGCTCTGCATAGCTAGCTGCACTACAAGCACAAAAAACGCACCGTAGGCCGTACGGACCAGTACGGACAGAGTGGCGTAAAATAGTAAAGTCTGACTGAAAAGCGCCAAAAAACTCAACAACAACAACAACAACAACAACAACGCTTTCCTGTCGTCATATGCAGTGTATAGTGCAACTATAGCTTTCTCCGGTTGGTGTTTCTTTGGTATGATCTCTTTGGATCATGGACATGGTATGGTTGTGGATATTCTCAGTACACCGTAAGCCTTCACACCTTATACAGAGTCACATTCCCATATCACCCACAGTCAACAATGAATCCAATTAAGTCAGCACAAAGTTCTCGGAAAAGTGGCATTCTGCATGCACCGTCTACACATACACGTTTATACCATACCTGCCAACAACAGTACGATTCAAGACGATACACTGCAGCTTGAGGTGGAATATATTTTCTGTGAAAAGGGAGCTTGAAGAAGGTCGTTTCTCCTGGCTAGCTCGCAAATGGGTCAACGGATGTGAACCTTTCCTTCTGCTGTACACCACATGGTACATGCACTGGCTTGTGGCACTGCCTGCGCCTGCTGACGCCGCAGCGCACTTCAGCTTTGCGCCGCGCCCCGCGACTCGAATGTCTAGCATAAGCCGCACAAAAAGAGATTGTGCGCTCGCCATTCAGCGATGCATACAGCTGTTATACCAGGGGGGTGTTTCATAAAGCTGTTCGTAAAGTTACGAACATCTTACGAGCGACTGGTGATCAGTTCTTGTGCTGAATTATGGCAATTCTGATATGTATAGCACATCACAACTGATCACCAGTCGCTCGTAAGACGTTCGTAACTTTACGAACAGCTTTATGAAACGCCCCCCAGGGCCTTTTTGAACATTGTGCGCACACAGAGAGGTCATTGTAATAACCACCCTTGGACTGATCTCCATACAGCTAAATGGATACCAACTCTCGCCTCGGTCCCAAGCGCGGGAGCGAGCCAGCCAGCGTGCAGGGTATCAGGGGCCTACGCTCTTGGTAGGCCCTACTGTGTTTATAGAGCAGGATCATCATTGACGATTCTACTTCACGTAGTTATACTTCACGTACTTTTCCGACATAATGGTAAAGGAAAGGGCCTGTTCATCGATGAGTTTGGGGTATACTACAGTAATCCTGTCGATCCTATAGCTTCCAATTTATGCGCTATACATGTATAATCACATTCAAATACAGAACTTCGCATAATAAATTAATCCTCAGGATCCTAAAATTACGGAACTTACACATTGCAAGGAGGGGTGTTATGTGAGCCGACCAGTGTTTATTTTAAAGGACAAGTCCACCATTATAAACATGTGGATTGAGTGAATGCAGCAATATTAGTAGAACACATCAGTGAAAGTTTGGGGAAAATCGGACAATCCGTTCAAAAGTTATGTATTTTTAAAGTATGTGCGTAGTCACTGCTGGATGGGAAGACTTCTACAGTGTATGATGTCATATGCGTACAACCGTAATAAAGAAAATAAAAAGAGAATTTCACAAAATTTGACTTTTTGAATAAAGTGCACATTTCTTCGACTTGTTACTGACATATGTTAAGGGTAATATTATTCCTCCTGCCTTCTGAAAGAGAGAAGTCAAGTGTTCTTTTGTTATGCGAGAAAAGTGAAAATATGTTGAATTCTTTCTTTATATCGTTGTACTCATGTGACATCACAAGCTATAGTAGTCTTCTCATCCTGCCTTGAGTGAGCAGAAACTTCAAAAATTCATAACTTTTGAACGGATTGTCCGATTTTCCTCAAACCCTCAATGATGTGCTCTACAAATATTGCTGCATTCACTCAACCCACATGTCTATGAAGGTGCAACTTGTCCTTTAATTGCTTACCTGGTATTCTTAAAGGCATAGACAGAGCATGATGACACTAAATTTTCTGGAAGAGAATATCACAATGTCAACCACTCTGCTGATAAAAAAAAAACACCAAACAAACTTCCTCATCCAGTTCACACTACGTAGATTTTCTCACATCAGAACCCATAGATTTGTTACACATAATTATCGTAGGCCTACTAGTAGGCATGATGATGCCGCCCCGTAGAAGCTGATTACTCGATCAGTTCGAGTGCCCATAATATTGGGCATATATGAAACTGGGGCTGGGTTGGCAAAATCACCACTCCAATTCTAATTTAAAGGAAAATAATGAGTTACTGTCCATATGCCGCAATGTACTATCATAACAACGACACTCCTATGTTTCCCTACATGTTAGAATCGTTTTAACATTATAAACGGATTTGCTGTAATATAGACTAATCGGGCCTCAATCAGGACTCGAAGCGCAATAGGGAGGCAGGGATGCCAAGTTCAAAAAAAAAATTATGAGTGAGATTTTCATGACTCTGCATCGCTCGGCATCTCGGCGCGCGAATGTGAGCGCAAGCGAGGATGTAGGAGGGGTTTTTTCCCCCTGTGGCCTCCCACGGTAGGGAGCTTTTTCAATTAAAGTGATCAATTTTTACTTATTTTGAAAGACGTAAGGGAAATATACCTTCAATTGCAACTATCACTTTAATCTTTTCAGCTATATGCTCCATATTATAGGCTCAAGTTGCCGACTTCGCCAAATGCGTGAGAAAAATGGGTGCCATGCGTGAGATCGTGAGACAGACCCTAAATGCTTGAGTCTCACGCAGAATGCGTGAGACTTGGTAGCTCTGGGGAGGGGGATTTTTCATTGCAATGCCAGTACATAGGAATATGGTGTAACCACTTGGGGTCCCACTTTTATATTTTTGTAGTTTTTGTTTACACTGGAAGTGTCACCCGACCAAAAACAAAGACTTTTTTTGTTATTTAACTTGTTTGTCGTTGTTTATCGATTCGAAGGTGATTGCATGCCGGTGTACCATAGGTTCTTGTTTTTGTTTTTGTTGTTGTTGTTGTTGTTGTTTTGTTTTGGCGTGTGTCAGCTGAAGAAATCCGAAGTGGCACCAGAAAGTTGCACTGAAGGCCTGAATTTATCTATTTACATGTATTTTTCTTTGCCAATGATAGTGAATGAAACCCAGAAGTGCCACCAGAAATATTAACTTTAGATTTTTTTTTTCACTGCACCAGCCGAAGAACTTGGACGTGATTTCACTCGTCACAGATCCTGTTGCAAGTTAGCTCAGAAGAAATTTATAAAACCAGTGCATAGGCCTATAGGTCGGAATGCGCTGACAATTGATTCAGTCACTATACCCAATAATTCACTGTCCTGCTTAATTTTCGTATGATTTCACATTTTATTTCATAAGCGCGAACACAATACTCTTCCGTACGTACGTATACTGTGTTCTTATTGTTTAGATTGTACCACAGCCGAGATAACAGGTATTGAATTCGAAATATCTTCCCCGTGGCAACCCCAAACAAACAAACAAACAAACAAACAAATAAACAAACAAACAAACAAACAAACAAAAAACAAACAAGAAAAAGAAGAGGTAAATGAATCAAAGCATATACAATTATAACGAAACATAAAACTATTCACTTATATATAGGTGAGACTTCACAAGTTAGGTGATCCGCAGGGGGTGGCCGTCATTGTCACTTGTGATCGGAACCTTTTCAAAAGGGAGAGTTGGAAGTTAATGCGGTACCAGTAGGCCTACATTCAGAAAAGTAAGTGTTATACTAAAGTAATCATGCCTTCATATTCTTCAATTTTGAATTTTATTTCCACGACTAAGGAAGACGTCTTTGACATGAATAGAATCAAACAGGACTAAAAGTACTTTATGTATACGACATAAATTTTGCGAGTCTAATTTTTAGCAAGTCGGTATTTCCAGACAATTTTAATTTTCCCTAACATTATAAATACACATGATTTGCATATCTATATAATCATCATTAATTCACTGTGGGTTTAAATAGCCCTCGTATAAAGAATATGGGGATATTGATATGGAGGGAACTTGCACAAAAAGCAGAGCTTAAATAGAAATGTCGCTATCATGGCGACTGGTATGCCTCGGCCATAATGCATGATTCTCCTAATAGGTCCAGATAGTACATGTGGACAATGTGTGATTACATTTTCACAAAATTGGCAAAATATTAAAACGACAAGTTTGTCACAAATGTGTTAAATGTTCACCTTCCTTGACCTAGGTTTAATTGGATGAATAGGAGAGCATGTATTTGGGAGTTAAGGACTTTAACTTGACTTTGACCCACATGTTTATCCATTGAGTTATTTTCAAGGTACGGAGAAAAAGTGCAATTTCTGTATTGAATAGTAAATTGTTACCATTTTCATCTGTCCTTTGACCCTAAAATTCATAAAATAATCACTGTCAGGCAGAACATGCATAAATAATATGTAGTACGTTTCAAGATAACTTGAGCCACTTCTGAGTTATGGAGGAAAAGCTTAGTTCAGCACTATCACTTGATCTTTGACCTTTTGACCTTTGCGGCAAAAATAAAAGAAACAAAAAACTTTCCAAAAAATCTCTATTAGGTTATGCATGCATACACCAAGTGTCAAAAAATGATAATCCAGCCAGCACTGCATAAACATGACGGAAATAGTAAAATTTTGAAGTGTTTCCCTTGACCTTTGACCCCTGACCTTTGATCCCATGAACCCTAAACTGCCAGTCAGTACATGTATAATTATATACTATGTTCAATGAAGATACCTTGAACAATTTCCAAGGTACAGAGAAAAAGGTGAAGTTTTAATATTTTCACTTGACCTTTTGACCTTTGACCTTTGACCTCATGACCCAAACTTTCACCAGAGAATCTTAATTGGGTAATACATGTGTACACTAGGTTTCAAGAAACTATCTTCAGGCATTGGAAATACTTAAATTTTATGTATTTGACCTTGACCTTTTGCCCTTTGACCTTGAGCATGTGCACCCAAAAGTTGATAGGCACAACTTCACCCCCTAATACACATACATGCCAAGTTTCATTAGGATACCTCAAAAGGTTTTGATAGTTACCCTGTCCACAAAATTCATTACGGACGAACGGAAGGACGGAAGGACGGACGGACGGACAGACGGACGGACGGACGGGAGGACAGACGGACGGACGGACGGACAACCCGAAAACATAATGCCTCCGGCATCACTTCGTGGCGGAGGCATAAAAACAATGAGCAAGTAACCTGACAAAAAAGTTAGGTCTTTGCATACGTGTGTACATGAAGGAGTGGGCATACCAATTCGGAAGGAACTTACAAGTAAAGCAATGGGACAGTGACCAATGACAGACTCAAGCACCCAAACAAACAAACATACAAATCCGGTCACAAGCCCCAGTAAATAAACACAGGACAAGGGGGTCACAAACGATATCGCAATTGTGGAGGAGTACAGTACTGGAATGAGAGATGTATAGTATGCACGCAAGTCATATTCATGTCAGGATCCGAGTTTATATTTTTGTACATGTTTTTAAATTGGCAAATAGCATCCGACTCGAGAAATTAAAAGCCTCTCGAAATATTCGGCGTATACAGTATAGTTTAATCTTGGTCTTAAAATAGGCCCTCCGACATAAGAATTTTGAAACAAATTTTGCATAACTAAAGATGGCTATGTATCTATTATAACATGATCAGTTGGTCACACTCTACTTGCCTACAAAATTTTACAGCAGCCAAAGCAAAGGGAAATTATGTGTGTGTGTGTGTGTGTGTGTGTGTGTGTGTATGTGTTTAGGTGTCTTGATGAACGATATTAAAGTTTAGCTCACTTGAAAAAAAAAAAAGAAATGTCGCTATAATTATGGCGACTAGTATGCCTCCGCCATAATGCATGGTTCTCCGAATAGGTCTATAGCACATTGTCTTGACCAACCGACAATGTGTGATGACTGCTTCACATAACTGGCAAAGTATCAATAACTGGCAAAATAGTTATTAAAAATGACAGGTTCGTCACAAATGCACTGAGTGTTCACTTCCCTTGAACTAGGTTTATTTGGATGAATATACTGTCTAAGAGTGCACATATTTGGGGATTTGAGGATATGTACCCAACTTTTGACCTTTGACCTTTAGGCAAGAAACTTCAAAGAGAATCTGTATTGTGTAATATATGCATACACTAAGTTTCAAGAAAAAGGATTCTACAGGCATTGCAGAGAAAAGAGAGAAATAATGACATTTTGATGAGTTGACCTTGACCTTTCACCCCTGACCTGTGACCCATGACCCCTAAATTCCCTACATTATCACTGCCAGTCTGTACATGCACATATACTAAGTTCTATGAAGATAGGCCTATCTTGAAATATTTGTGAGATATGGAGAAAAAAAGTGAAATGCTAACATTTTCAATTGACCTTTGACCCTTGACATCATGAACCAAAGCTCTCTCTGGGAAATCTTTATTTGGTAGTTCATGTATACACCAAGTTTCAAAAACATACATCCAGGCATAGCTAGATAAAGGGGAAATAGTGAAAATGTTAACATTTGACCTTGACCTTTTGACCTTGAGCATGTGCGCCCGCACCCAAAAGTTGATAGGCGCAACTTCACCCACTCATACATTTCCACATGCCAAGTTTCATTAGGATACCTCTAACAGTTTTTTTAGATATGCTGTCCACAAAATTGATTACGGACGGACGGACGGATGGACAGACAAACCGGAAACATAATGCCTCCGGCGACACTTCGTGGCGGAGGCATAAAAAATCTCTAGATTTTTTCTCAATTATGAAAGTTAGAGGGAACCAAAACCCAAAAAGAAATGTGGACTGAGTGAAAGCAGCAATATTTGTAGAACATTATCTGTAAAAGTTTGAGGAAAATCAGACAATTGATGCAAAGGTTATGTTTTTTTGTTTTTTTAAAAATGTTTTGGTGTTGGAACTGCTGGATAAGGTGATTACTATATAGAGGTTATGATGTATATAACTGGACAATGATATAAAGAAAATGTAAAGAAAATTCCACAAAAATTAACTTTTCTAGAATTATCAAAGCGCACTAGACTAATCGCTTTCAGAAATCAGGGGGAAGGTCAGTATCACGTTGATGGAATGTGTAATTTTCACGAAAAATGGAATTTTTGTGGAATTTTCTTTATATTTTTTGTACATTGCTGTCCAATCATACAGTGGAAACAGTACTCACACATTCACACAAACACTCAAACACACATATATTTTTGGGGTCCCATCACATTATTCAAGGCACATTTAACAGGATGAAGCACTGTGGAAACAAGCTCCTGGGCACATACAATGATTATCATCTGTCATTTTTGTTATTGCAGACAATGACTGCATTGCGTATACATTATGGACTGTTAATCCTGAATGAATCAGCTGTGAATGCTGTATTCATTTGTGCTGCTGGTCATGTGTTAGCAGAAAGGAAGTGGTAGATGGTGGAAAGAATCACACGGTGGAGGAGCAAGGCTTGAATATACGTGTAACTGATTTCTCCTAAACTTTACAGTATAATAACTCAAGCTGAACAAAAAAGCAAAAAGGCAAACTAAATGGAAAAAAAGTTAGTTTCTCTATTTTTTCTTAGTATCATGTAATAAAAAACAACAAGAAATAAACATAAAGCACAAAAAATACAAATATGGCAATAACAAGGTTCCAAGAAAATGAAACTTTAATCGTCATGATAAAAAAAAAGTAATATTTACAGCCCAAACATAGTTCTCAGAAGGGATTAAGTTCATCTTCCATTATTTGGAATTTTTTCCAATACAACTGTCATGAAATCATCTTTTTATATTTTTGTTAAGAATGAAATGGCTAGCGCAAAGGCAAGCCACCAAAAAGTGTTTGGGAAGTTTGGCATTGCGCCGAGAGTGAACCCTGATTTCTTCCTCTTTTCAACATTTTATACTTATGAAGAAATCTCAACACAGTTGTTGAATTTTTCATGACTGGCACATCACTGTTATAGCAACCACAGAATAAACAGGAAACAATATGACCTCAAATATGCTTCATTCTCTTTTGATTCAATGGTGCATTTGGTTTATAGTGCTCAGCAACATAAAATTAATTACATTCCCGATCACACAGCATCTTCGACAACTATCTGGCAGACCCGCAGAATTTACCACAACTGAAGTTCCCACTGGCCTTAAGTTGACAGGATGAAATCTGAAAGGTCAGCTTACCAGAACGTTGACAACTAAAGATAACCTCATAATGGATGACACCCGTGATGTCAGCATGCTGCAAAAGTACATCAGCAGAGCAGAGGAACAGTTTGAAGGCATTAAAAAGAAACATGACGAGCTGACGCAAGTCAGTGAGGATGACACAGAATTTGAGACAGTGGAAAAGTGAATGAGTGACTGTGAATCACTCAGACATTGGTACAAGCAAGATGGACTGTTTGACTGCTGTACTCGGTCTACTGCATTAGATATGCGTCTATTGAGCGTCTGTGGAGCGTCTATGCCCTCGACACCACCGACCCCATGGCAACGCTCAGACACAGCTGCACCTGACCCTTAGCAGAGTCCACCTTCAAATGCCTCTCTTACAACACCACTCTTGACATCGCATCCTTCTACTTCCGGTATGCCCAAATGGCAAGAATGAGATATCCAACTTTCAATGGAAACATCAGAGACTACAAGACATTCAAAGCTCTGTTCAATCACTGCGCTGCAGAGCTCAATGAGATTGAATGCTTCTACCAGCTGACTGAAGCTATGGTGAACCCAAAGGAACGCAATAAATAATCAACGGCTGTATCAACATCAGACGAGCATGGGAGATCCTCGATGAGTACTCTGGGGACAGAGATCGAAAAGTTGACAGTCTGATGAAGGACCAGGACAGCCTCAAGATCTATGAAAGCAAAGTGAAAATCAAAATTTCTGCTATGGGCTGATTTATCCATACACTACAGAATTCCCAAACCCAAGCTGGATCAGTCTGGTGAGATGAACAGCAAAATGATGCTTTGTTTGATAAAGCGTAAGTTACTGGAGGAGCATTGCATGGGGTTCTATGAGAATGTCAGAGACAATAATACTGTTGATTCACTGTCTGGGTTCACCAGATGGCTTTTTAGAGAACATACCATCACGCAGAAAGCTTCATTGGTGGACATCAAATACACTCGACCATCACAGAGGACGACCAAGTCATCAAACACGGCCATGGATGGTGGGCAGCACCACACAGACAGAAAAGTGCCTACTCTCGGAAGTGCCCTCTCCATGCTAAGACAATGTCACATTTCCTCAAGAACTGCAACAAGTTTCGGACTCTCAAGACTTAAGGGGAAATATGAGATCATGAAGGGGAATGGATTCTGTTCTCGATGAGAGCATTACAGGGGCGGATCCAGGAATTCCGTAAAGAGGGGGTGCGTTTACAAAATTAAAGGGGGGTGCACGCACCCCTCCCCCATTTTTTTCTTTTTATTTCTTTTGTTTCAACAAAGAATAAGGGGGGGGGGCGTGTGCTGGTTGCGGTCCTCCCTGGACTCCCTGGATCCGCCCCTGCATTACAACTGTGTTGCTAGCAAGCGCCCAAAAATGACAGCTGTTGCTGGTACATTGCTCCATGTCCTATACAGACTTGCAGCAGTGGCCAACACTTTGCCTCAATTTGCCCTGTGGTCTCCGGAATTAATGCAAAAAGCCAGGAAGGGGACCCGGAGCATCGCCCGACAAGCAGCACAGAAAAGGTGTCAACAGTGACATCCAATGAGCACTTTCAGAGTACCCTGTCAATAGTCACGTGTCACCTGCGCTGCTCTAACCAGAGACGTCTGGTACGCATACTACTGGATGGAGGAAGTCAGGCCACACTTCATAGGGAAGGTGTTTTCCAAAGATGACTGATGACTCATATCAAGACCATGATTTGATCCTTGTTGGCAGCAGCAAAATCAGCAAGAAGTTAAGAGTCCTAGAGTGCCATATCAAAGGCATTGGGGGAAATTGTTTTTGCCCTATTATCGCTACAGAGATTGACACACCTTGTGATGATGCTCCTGTCATACAACCAGAACAATTACAGCAATATGACTATCTGAACGATGTCAACGTTCATATTGCCCATTCAGAGACAATCAATGTCTTTCTCTGCATCAGCAGTACAATCTGATGATTACATCCTTGGTGAGAGATTCGATGAACCTGTAGCTGTCAGATGCCCATTTGGATGGTTTATCCAAGGTGGGAAATCAGCTGGATCAACACTATTATTGAACTACATGTATGTGAATGTTTCATCTATTGGATCTCTAAAGGAGTCCATTGGATTGGAAACAGCTGGCATGGAACCAAGGAGATTTCATTGCACTGCTGAACTAAAAAAGACAAAAAAGCAACAGTCACAATGAAAGAGAGAGTCACTCATCTTGCCCCAAATGATCTTTCTGACAACTTAAGGTATGCAATCAAGCGACAAATCTGCCTGGAAAAACAATTTGACAAAAGACCTGGAGCCTGGGAGACTTACTGTCAACAAATGAGGGACCAACTCAACAGAGGGGTTTCAAGCCATTTAACAACAAAGAAGTGCAGAGTGACAAGGAAGAAGGTAGGGAAATGAGCTCTCTTCCTCACTCAATAGTTGTCAAGGACTCCAAAACCATTGAAAAATGTCGAAGGGGAATTTTGCCATAAGAAAGTGGCAGGCAAATGTCAAAAAGGTGTGTGACCAGACTGACACCAATGTTGCAACTCTTCTAGGTACCCTCTGGAATCTCTCCAGACACCTTGAGTAATGGAATGTAGACATCCAAAAAGTGAAAAGTGAGTCAAGCCCAAGAGACCAGCAGAATGGCAAGTTTTGAGCAATTTCATCTTGAGGTCATTAGGAAGTTGTATCAGCTGGAGGCACAAGCCCTTCTACAGCTAGCAGGTCAACTTTCGCTGACCACAACTAAACAGACATGTGCTTCGGCTACTCAGGGAAAATGTGGAGGCCAGGGCTGATGATGCATCAGGTATGGCAGTCCTTCAGAGGCTGTCGGCTGGCCTCCAGAAAAAAAGGGAGCCCCTACATTCCCCACAGGCATCCCTACATCCGCCACACAAATACTACCAGGAAGCTCCCATCCCGAAACAACCCCTAAAGAGAGCCCAGTGGTCACGTCTGTGGACCCAATCCCAATACCATATGCACCGATCTACCAGAAAGCATTGAGAAATGTGGGCCAGATTGGTGAAGTCACACAGATGGACAGGCTTACCTTCTCAAGTCTCCACCACCAGATGCAGGCCACCATTGTGAAGGGTTATTCTGAAGATGAGGTGGTAGAGGCCGTCATGAAGGCAATCTGCTCTGGATTAAAGCTCTGGTTGTACCTGGAGAACTACCCTAGCCTCATGTTGGACACACTGAAGGTAGTGTTGAAGTCCCACTAACAAGAAAAAGATGGTACGGAGCTCTCCGAGGAGCTCTCCCAGTTGACCCAAGGATGCTCGGAAACCATGCAGAGTTTCGTTATACAAGCCTTGGATAGCAGATTGCCCAGGCAGAGGTGGAAGCAACTGATAGACTTCAGTCTGATGAGGCCTTAATGAAAAGGTTGTTTCTACAGACTACGAACTTTAGTCTGGAAAGTGGTACAATCGAACAGGTCTAGAAACTCCATCTTTCACCCCCCCCCCCAACATATCGGACCAAGCACTCCTTGGCCATGTTGACACCGCCACCTCCCTAGAAATGAAAAGAAAACAGAAATATAGCACTAAACCCAGAGCTTGTCTCACAGCCATCACTGAGGAGCTAGATATACAGCCAAGGAAGTCTGCAGAAACCTGACAGGATTCTGTCAATGCCCTGGCTGCCCAGGTGGGAGACCTTAATGTATGTGTCTTATCACTGCATAGCCAGGTTGAGGAGTCATCAAAGGCAAAAGGGAAACCCAAGTCAACCCACAGCCAGACTGAGGGGATGCAGAAAATGCCAAAGCGAAGGCGTGGGAGACATATGCCGCCATTGCTTCAAGTGCGGTGGAGAAAATCACATAGCTCTTGAGTGCAGAGGGCATCCTTGAAGGAACCAGACCCAGGGAAATGGAAGTGGGGGGGGGGGGGGGGAACAATGAGTGGCCCTTAACCGAGTAGCATCCCCACTCAATCCCTAACCAAACTCCAAATCCCAACACTGAGCCATCCCTGGCAATCATTCACCCAGGCAGCACCAGAAACTTATAAACTTGGTGGGCAAAAGGTATCCGGTTAAATGCGCCATCAACGATCCCCCAACTCGAGCTCTCTGGGACACAGGCACACAGGTGTCTGTTCTGGGTCATGACTTTTGATCCATAGGACCGTTTGTTACCAAACTTGGATGGTACATGTCCCTTGAGGAGTGGATGATTGCTACAAGGTCAAAGGTCACAAGCAGGGGTCAACGAACTTTTAACGCCCAAAGTTAAGTTTTTATGGCGCGTTTCTATTATGAGTCATAACTTTTGATCCATAACTCCATTTGTGACTTAACTTGGATAGTAGATGTCCCTTGGGGAGTGGATGGTCACCACTAGGTCAATGGTCACAAGCATGGGTCAACAAACTTTTAGAGCCCAATGTTAAGTTTTTATGGTGCGTTTCTCTTATGGGTCATAACTTTCGATCCATAGGTCCGTTTGTTACCAAACTTGGATGGTAGATGTCTCTTGGGGAGTGGATGGTCACCACAAGGTCAAAGGTCACAGGCAGGGGTCAACAAACTTTAAGGGCTCAATGTTAAGATTTTATGGCACGTTTCTTTTTTGCCATAAATTTTTACTCTTTTATATCTCTTTCTATCTGCTATATCTCTTTTTAAAATCTGTTATATCCCATTCGCGATGGGCGAGACACATAATGGCACTTGCCTTGTGTTACAGATAAACCTACATACCGTCCACCCTGATGGGATTGGGATAACAGTACCATTAAACTTGAGCTTGTGACCCTGAGAGCATGGTGAGGACAAACGAAATGGCCATACTGGGATAGAGAGTTTCTCAAACAAGAGGAAAATATAAGAAGGTACAGCAACCCTATAAAAGATTTTTTTTTTTAAACAAGTGGGGGTGGGGAGGTATTGGGATATAGCCACTCCAAATAAAAAAAAAAGTAAAATAGTAGTTTTCCTAAATGAGTGATTTTTGTAATGGCAAGTTGTTCAATCGCCTCCACTTTTATGTGCACATGTGTACTATTACCCTAATAGAACAATGTTTATACACCTCTTTAGCGTGTATACAAAGCATACTTTACACTTCAATCGTGAAGAGATACAACATCTATAAGCAGCTTACAGTAGATATAGATTACAACAGACACAACAAATTTGGCAAATGCAAAAAGCTTACTAGAAAAAAAACAACTTATTTGTGTCACTGCATGGATATTGAAAGACTCATAATTGGCACTTCTGTGCCTATCTGGGGAAAAATAAACAAACAAACAAACAAACAAACAAAACAACTCAAAACAAAAAACAGAATGGTGACTACCAGTAGCTCATTATTACCATAACAAGAAGAAATGTGACAAATGTAAGATCCTGGAAGAATTGCCAATAAATTTACTTCGCAACATCCCTCCATCAATAGCATATGACAGTTTTGACAGTGATTCTCTGTCAGCATCAGTCTTGCTAGGCTCTTGATTCAGGACTGAAGAGAATGTATTTATCTGTCTGCTCCCAGACATCCATAGTTCGCACACCATCTGATTCAATGACAGCAAAGACATCTCCATCTACCTGCAAGGCAGAGCAATGTAGGGCAATTTGTCAATTAGTTGCAAGGCAGAGCAAGGTGAGAAATCTTTGGACTTAGAAGACAGAGGGTAAACCAGAAGTCCTAGAAGTCCTTCAACATCAGCTTACTTTAGAGCTATGAGGTCAATAATACAAACAAATTATCAATGCTAAGATATTGGCATCGATATTGCATCTTTTCTATCTTCTTCTTTCATTCTCTGGTCACTCCTTCTTCCCATGAAATGTCATATCAATCAGTCCCTAGCCAAACAGCTTCTTTCCTGTCATCTTGGTTGCAATGCTGACTCCTTGGCAAGTGGCTCCCCTTCGTGTCTTGACTCACTCGCTTTCAACTCCTTGCAAAGTGGCTCCCTTTCGTGTCTTAACTCATTCGCAAGTGACTCTTTGGCAAGTGGCTCCCCCTCATGTCCTGACTCACTCGCTATCGACTCTTTGCAAAGTGGCTCCCTTTCGTGTCTTAACTCATTCGCAAGTGACTCTTTGGAAAGCGGCTCCCCTTCATGTTTTGATTCACTCGCTGAAGGACTGTCTTTCGTTCTCAGGGTATTCTGTATGAGGAACTTGTCTCTGATAGCATTGTGTGCTGCATACTTGTCTTTGCATATTGTTGCCTGGCTGAATGTAGATTCAATGACCTGCATCACAATGGAAGAAAATGAAACAAGATAAAAACTCCTGTCCATGACCTTGAGAAAAAAAAAAATCAACACAGTGGACTCCCATTATAACGAAGTCCTCGGGACCCGGCAGTTTTCTTTCGTTATATCGAAATTTTGCGATAACCGAAGAAATAAACAATAAAAATACATAGAGCAGATAATATTGCAGCTTGAATTTTTACTTTGTTGTAACTGGAATTTCGTTATAACATTGTTCATTATAACGGGAGTGCACTGTACACAATTGATCAATAATCCTGTCTTATTATTGGTATATGCTAAATTTTCTGTCCTTGGGGAAAAAAAACAAATCCAGTCAGAATCGGGGTTGGAGTCACAGAAGTCAAACTTGGAGAAGGAGCCAGAATTGGGGGATTCAGGGTCAGAAAAGGAGGAGGAGAAGAAGGATAACTTACATGCTGTTTTTTCTCCATGGTGATGAGTCTCCTACTAATGCTGCTGTTCAGGATCTGCTCATCATTGGCAACCATCTGCAGGCAGGGATGTTGTGGGATCTGGTCTTCAGAGTACCTGGGTAGAGATTTCAGAAGTTTGGTAAACCTCCACACGACACAAGTAGTAGATATAACTTAGTCTATAAAAACATACTGCTACATGTATTTGTTCAGATACTTGGATATTCACGAATCAATGTGGTGTGTATAGACACATTGAATTAGCAGTAATTACAAATACTTTTGGTTATGATGATATTTGTTATCAGCGAGTTTTAAGATCTGCAAAAGTTCTGCTTATGACCCCGTAATAAAGCAAAAAATGATGTTCTAAACACATGCAAACAGCTGTTCCCATTGTCTACCCAGGGAGAAAGGGTGTTGCAAAGATTAATGTTGTAACACTAGCGTCACATAATCATTTCATTACCTTTAAAATGTGGTAATTCTCAATTATTGTGTTGACACTTGGCCATCTGGTTCATCTCAGCAAAAGATTAATTCACAACTCATTGCAAGCATCAATACACATACTCATAGCAGGATAAGGATCCAGTTAAGTGATATTCATTGTAAACTTTGTAATCAGTAATACATCATCCCCTACTACACTGAATATTTCTATGCATTCTTGCTCATTATTTCACTCTTAATTCTTGATATGATTATCAATACATCATTACGTCCAATAATCATCATGTCTGCAAAGGAACTGAAAATGGCAGCTCAAAATGAATTACAAAAATACATAAACACAGAAATAAGTAAAGTGTCCATCTAGGAACCATCTACACATTATCTTGATTTCAAATGTCCCTTTGCTGCTCAGGGAGATCAATGTAACCAGCATGCAGCACTGGTGCATTCTGTCACTACCTTTAATCTGCTTGTATGCAATGTCAATGGCATTTTGAGACTGTGGAGGTTAAAAGGTTAAAGGCACATAGTCCCGGTGGTTTAGTCAAATGCGTACGCGGGTGCACGCCGCAAGTTTCCTATAGAGACCTATGCTATCGACTCCTCTTTAGCGCTTACGCTTTGGCCCATTTCCCTGAGTCTGATGAATTTCCGATCCACTGTGGTCAGTGGTCCGATCACAGTTCGGCTCATGATTCAGCTGAGGGGGATGGCAGCTTTAGCAAACTTCTTTTGTGATGTCATACTAAGAAGCACATAAGCATGCTTCCTGGCATCACTACAGACTGCGTGACGCGCAGAGAAGACAACAAAGGCAATGTTACCTAGCAACACCTACAAGCTTTACTCTTGATGACAGCTCAACTTCGGCAATCTTCGTATCATGCTAACAATGATCGGCAGTATCATCCAACAGCGCCCTCTAACCCAACAGGACTATGTGCCTTTAACCCATTGAGGACTAGTCCCAAGTATACTTGGGCAGCTGTCTATGGGAAATGCGTGTTGTAGCAAAATCAAACCGTCCTCAACAGGTTAAGGAACCAGTCTACAATGCCTTACTCTGGTCTGTAAACCGGTAGCCAGTATACCAGTCTGCCATTCAAACGGAGGTAATGGGCAGAGAAGTTTAGCAGGTCAGTGAAGATATCCGAGAGAAAGTAGCTCTGTGTCACAGGCATGTGGAAGGAGGTCCTGGGCAGAATACAAATTTCACAGACCATAAAAGTAACTTACCATTGACTCTTTCTTTACTTTACACTTGCTGTCTTTACTGGTCAGCAGTTGTCTTTAAGTTGTCAATGAACATAGATTAGGAAATTCTCTTAATTCCTAATGTATTTCAATGGCCTTTGTATGGGACTAAAGGCATTGCTCTTCTTGAGAGGATTGTCTCACTTGAAGTCAAGTTTTGAAGGAGTCTTCTCAGTGCTGGTCAAATATTTTTCCACCTGGCAGTGGAGGGCATGAATAGCTAAATGGTTAAGCACAGATGATCATTAAATCAAACTGAAACTTAAGCCAAACAACCCATTAAAACAAACTAATGATGAAACTTAATTGACAATTTAGCCAGACTGACAATGTCTAAGGTGAGGCAAACTTGAACTACAAATCAAAGAGGCCCAGACCAAGTAGCGGACTCAGTGTTGAATACATTGCCAGCTAATCTAGTAAATGTGTCATACTTACAAGAAACAAGTAAATATGTTACATTTGCTCAGTTCTGAAAAAAAAACCAAAAAAACAACATATATACTTGGCTGATAGGAGACAAGTGTGATCCCACTTGCCTGCTTGTGTAATAATCCATGACATGTTTTATGATTGAATCTTCACTTGCATTTAGAAAGCAATCCCTAATGTTGGGAGATATCTCTATTTAAACAATAAATTGAAAATCAAGAATAACTTTTGAGAGGACTTTGCATTCTACTCACTGATCATCCCGTACATATGGTTCTTTGTCAGAACCAACCTTCCTTGTCTTCTCACGGATCCCATACGGAGCTGCAACAAAAACAAAGAGAACCATGCATTTCAGGTGTTCAAAGTATGTATTATTCGTTCACTGGCAAAAGAAAAATATCAATCCAGATATCCACATTATCTATCCTATCACCTTACAGTCATGCTGAATTCATAGTTGCAATAGGGGCGGTCAGACTGGCAAAAGATCGAGGAGTCTAAGATCGTGAAGTCTTCGCGATCTTTTGTTGTTCGGTCACACTGGCAAGAGATCAAGAAGTTTGGCGGGGGGAGGTGGCATAGGGGGAAATATCCCTATTTGGAGTGGGAAGTTTGGCGAGAAGTTTGCAGTCACACTGGCAAAACTTTGAAATCTTAAGGATTCCGATCTTAAACTTCTTGATCTTTTGCCAGTCTACGCACCTAATGTGTCAATTTCTTCTTCCACTTTCATTCCTGCCATCTCATGCAACATGATTTTTGATGACGTGATTAGATGGCATAATGAAAAGAGCTGATGCCTTACTTGCTTTTCAAAATACAGTCCACTCCTGTTACAGTGAAATCTGTTGTAACAAAACTCTTGTTACAACAAAGAAATATCAGACCCCCATATCATTGTCTGTAATTTTGTTATATACTCTGATACTGGATTATTTAGCTATAGCAAAATTTTAATATAACAAAGGAAAACAGCAAGTCCTGAGGAATTTGTTAGAGTTGCCTGTACTTGATTCTACTTGATGTTTCATCTCAAATATCTGTTTCTAACCCATTAAAGACTCACAGATTTTCCTATAACACACATTTCCCATTCACCCCAGCACGAGAACACCTGGGACTAGTCCCTAATGAGTTCACAGAAAGGATGACAAGAGTAACATATATAATATATTTTTTTTTCCATACAGGACTGTTAGGTCTGTTCTGAGCACAGACGATCATGGTACAGTTTCTACAGTTTGTCATGCATGCAGATGACCAAAAGGCCCTGCATATTTCCAGGATTGTACAAAAAGTTTAACATCCATCCTCAATCTTGCAGTTGACAGTAAATCAAATAGGGAAGCACTGTGAACAAACAACAGTCTTCACAAGAGAAAAGATCATGCTTCATGGTCCAACTGGAACAGATATGCCTGAAGTCAACATATTTGTAGGAAGTATAGAGTCATACTTTAAAAGATGGGACAAAATGGTAGGACACAGGTGAAAGGCAGAAGACTGGTAGGGAGGAAGATGGAGTGTATCTCTTTGCTTTGATTCTAGTAACCAGGGAAAAAATAGTAGCAAAAAAAAAAAGAAAAAAAAAAAAAAAAGAGAAAAGCTGCTCAAAATTGCTAATCAAAATAGACTCTAGTGGTGAGCCAATGGAGTAAATTAGAGTAAAAAGGGGCCTGAGCTTTTGATTCTAGCAGAATCTTTGTCAGAGGCAATATGACAAACAAGTATGGAAATCAAACACATCATTATAAGGACTACACACACGAAGCATAGTCACAGGAGGGCTAGGGATACAAAACAAAGAAAACAAAAGGGGTGAGGGTAAGAGGTCAAAGGCAGAAAGCCAATCAGGTATACGGGGGGGGGGGGGGGGGGGGGGGGGGGGGAGGGTGATTAAAGCATGGGGATGAATAGACAAAAGGAGCAATCTGTGGAAGATGAAGATGAATAGGGAGGCAACATCAAACAAGATATTTAAAGGAACAACAGAGGGATCAAGAATAGGAAAAAAGTAAAATAGTAACAGCATGAGTGCAGAGACTCCAACCCGAAGCACCTTCTGATCTGGAGATTCTCCCGCCTGAAACCCCTAGCAAACGGGAGACTCCAAGTTTATGTGTGCGAAGCGCGAAGTTCCTAGGGTTACAGATGCTCTCTGGTGCTATCTGAGGCTTATTTTTGCAACATACGACAGCAATAAGTAAGAAATCCTTTCCAACGGGAGACATTGAGCCAGGGCGGGAGAAATTAAATCTCAAACGGGAGAACGGGAGATTTTGCAAAAATGGGTTTTCGGCGGGAGATCTCCCGTCGAAAACGGGAGAGTTGGAGTCTCTGTGAGTGAAGGGCCAGATAAAAGTATTGTAACCAGAAATGAGAGGTGTATATTTGGAAAATGCATGAAGTAAGGAATGACAAAAATTATGTTAGTCATTTTCCTCCTGGAGGTTGAATAATTGCGTGAAGCATAATAATAGCGCAATGATAGCTTACAGAGAGTTTTTAGACCCATGAGTTGTGGACAGGTAGGACTGTAAACATTACAAATATACATGTACATTATCACTAAATACATTCCCTGAACATTGCCTACTGGCACACTTTTCAAAGAGAAGAAGACAGGCTCACGATCTGTAATGATTGCATCAAAGAGGGGCTGCTCTCTCCAGATGTTGCGTGAGAAGTCTGATATGAGGACATCAATGTACTTGTGGTCCAGCCCGTACTGCTTGAGGTTGGCTCTTATGTTTTCGTCTCGTCCTAAACAGAAAAAGAGCAAAGTTGGAGAGTCACATCTTTTTCACAAATTTGTGGCTGTAGTTGATCTTTCCATCATTTCTCTTTATAAATAAAAAGAAACCAAATTTTAAAGCATAGATGTAAAATGAAAAAAACCAAATTTTGGAGCATAGATTAAAATTGTGACAAAAAAAATCAAGACAAATTCCAGACGATTTTTACAATTTTACATCATGTAGTACAAACACTGATAGTGTCATGCATACATCTGTGGAATTTATCATGGTCCTTGAGCAGATACACCAATACACTGAAAAACCAATAACAATTGCACTGAACTAGAATGACGACATAGAGTCTCAAATACTCTATAGTGATGTACCAATGTAATTCAATTACAATACCACTTGCTCATTAGACAACTTCACCTGTGTATAATTTATGCATGCTTTATTGAGCATCACTCTCACGTGAAGCTGCCATGTCATCATCCTTGTTCATTGTGATTTCTCTTAATGGATTTTGAAAACATAATTTCTCATTGCAATCACTATCAGGTAACTTCTGAAACTCTGTATGTGGTTAACTAATTGACAGACGATCAAATGCTTAAGTTTGAAAATCATCTTAAAGTCACCTCTAATAACAGTACTAACCAACTTTTGCCCACTTTGAGAGAGTGGAAAAAGATGAGGTCCTATTTTAGTGTTGCCAGCAACTCAGACAAAGATACAGAGGTTTGGGATACACATTTTTGGGTGTCCATAATGACAGGGTGGCTCTCCTGCAACTGAAATGAAGACAAGATTTGTTCATATTTGTAGATACCAACATCTATCCAAGCTTGTTTTAAAATGATGCCATTAGTCCATTTTGGAGTTAAAGACAAAGAATACTATAGCATATATAAAGGGTAATACCTAATCCATCTTTAATATATGCTTAGTGGCAAAAACAAATACTATCATAACACAAAGCATAAACCTGTCAAGTGAACATTGTAGAGATTAAGGCACTTGATTTCTGTGAGGCTCACCTCTGTACTTGCTCTCTGACTGGGCTCGGCTGGCCTTTCCTTTTCCATGAATCACATTGTAGTTGATGTCACAGCCTGCGACAAACCCTCCAAAATGGGCCACTGCCACAAGGAGGCTACCTGGGAATAAGTTTCATGAAACTAGGTATATGATTAAAAAATTTAAGAGATATGACCAACATCTTCCAGATAAACTACACTCCAAGAATGTAACAGTGCTACTAAACAACAAACTTTATTCTGAAGACATCAGGAATTGTCACTTTCCAGAAATAACAGTAAAGCTGTCTAATGCAAAGAATGAGGAGTCAATAAAAACATAGTTCATCATAACGGTGCAAACCGAATGTGTATTTCAGTGAGCTGCCAATAACCTGACATCATAATGATTCCATTTTTGTTTTTGTTGTTTATCAGAGTTCACCTTAATCAATAATGGGGGGGGGGGGGGGGCAGCAGAGGGTACATTGTAGTTAACATCCTAATTCTAGTCATGAAAGAGGCCACTCTGCAAATAGAAATAGAGAGAGTGAAGGAGATTGAAGACTATTCTCACCTGTACCAACAAATGGGTCAAAGACAAAAGAGTTCTGCTTGATGGCGGCTTGGTTTGCCATGAGAAAAGATAGCAAGGCATCCATGCTGGTATTGCCGATGAAATGGCGCTTCTTGACGGAGTATGTGTGTGCTAGCCGCTTCTGACCATCTGCAATCTACGAAAACAAAAAGTTTAATTTTACATAGGACACATGACATTTTTTGTTTAAAAAGAAAATCGTTCTTTCCTTGTGTCAGCCTAAGATCTATCAAGTACATCATGGGTTTATACAATCTCAAATTGTAAACTTAATAATGCATTGTGCACATAAAAGACAAGAAAGTTCAATGAAATAACTTTTTTCATTTCATATATGACACACAAGAGATAATTTACGTGCAAACTGACATATAACGTTACACTTGAACAATTTCCTCAAAATTCTGAAAGTGGTGCAAGTTTTTCAATACTCTTATTTTATTGTTTTAATCCAAACTCTGAACCGACTAAACAAAGTAAAATTGTGATTAAGTACATTGTATGTCACGCAACACTCCTGGCATAATATAAAATTGGAGTTACTTTACAGCAGACTCTCTTAAAACAGAAGTAAAGGAAGATGTCAACCACAACTCATTTAAATCAATCTCAACTGTAAGAAAAATGCGTAACCAAGAGTTAACACAAAGTGACAGTACACTCACCCATCTTCCCACAAATATCCTGTAAGGTTTTTCAGGAGCCTGATTGGGTCTGGTGCCATAGTCCTCAAATATGTAGAAGATCTGATCAGGGTCTCGTAGTCGAACTTTTCCTTTAAGGGGTAAGTAATCCTCTAGGCTCTGCAGACCCATATAAAACAATGTAGCACATCGTTAGACAAATTTTCATCTGATGTTCAAACTGTTGGCATGACCATTATTTTAGTCCTGGTGGTCACTGCATGCTCTCTATGTTGTTAATGACCATTTTAGGTCAACTTCTGAATATTTCTGTCTAGTCCATGATTTATTTCAGTTGAAAAAAAGAAGAAAGGCAAATCAGTCCTTTTGTTACCTCAGGCAATGCAAAGTAAATTTCATCTGATGAAATTCATGTGTATCTGAGCAAACTTTTAGCCAACCAATGAGAGACATAATGCATTAACGTCAATGAAGAGAGGAAAAGTCTGCTGCTCATACGGCAAGGCAATGACAAGAATTATTTCCCAGCACCGTGCACATACATAAAAGCCTTTGCAATGCACAGCACATCAGCATATGGACAGTCACATAATTTATGAAAACAAGGATTTCCATGGCCAACACATTTGATTGGTCTATTTTTCTATTAGGTTTCACCGCTAATGGTGGCTAAAGGATCATATTAAAACTGCAAAATCATACAAATGATCAGGAGCTTCAGAAGAGCTTGCCTTCATGGCCTCCAACTTGGCTGCACTGTTGAGCTGTTTGCCAAAAGTGTGAACTTTGAAGCAGAATGTCACATCCTCATGACAGTATGGCTCCATCTCACTCTGTGGGTACAGCTTCAGCTGCTGACAGACTTCTGGGTAAGTAGTCCCCTGTGCCCACACTTCTATGGAGGACTTTGCCAGAATGCTGCGGCCCATAATCTTTCTAGCACACTCCTCAGACGGCAGATCAACAAGGAGAAAGGGGCTCTACACAAACAAAAATGAATAGACATTTGACATCACATCATCAAAAAACCACTATTCACAATTCTTTCTTCTTATTCATTGCTTTAAAATCACTCTTTGTCACATATCAAATATTCTTTGGCAACACGAAGAATTGAGGTCCTTCTCTGTTTGTTTTGAACACTGGTCTAAAAGTGCAGATAAGACTTAATCTCACTAACAATAACATGTTCCTCCACCCCAATGCGAAGAGAAAGGATTTATCACACAGACATGTAAAATGACAATTACATGCTGTATACTATACTATGTTGTGTATAAAATTTGGTTGTATCATTGCCAGCACTGGGTTCAATCTATAGCTCTGTAGAATACAGAAGACAGCCAGAAAAGTATTTCTGGATATCAAAATAATATTATTATTTATAGATTACCTGATCTCCATGTTGGTGACTGGAAAAATCTGCATCTACTTTCAGCAGCGACACAATGGACTTCAATTCCTGCAAACAAGGCAGATATCAACACACATGTAAAGGTGCAAGTAGGACTTACCTGCCTAAAGTAATATCCTCAATTATACAAAGCCAATGATATTTTACATCTGCATCAAAACCATTTGGAATATACAAATGAATAAAACTTTATTAGGATGTGCTACAGTTAGTACTGGGTCAGGAAATGATTACAAACACGTCTGGACATAGGAACTGCTAACAATAATACCACTGCATATGCAACAGTGATGTATTGGCACTCAGGACAATAATCAAAAGTGGATATTTTTGTGTGAGTATTTTTTTTTGGCGCATTTCTAATTCCGCAGAATCAAGACATTAATTAATGGAACATATATATGGCATGTAAAAATATCTACAATTGTATGTGCTTAAATTTTAGCAAGTTATTTACTAAATTTCCTCTTAATTTACAATGGTCAGTGTATGATATTATGATAATCATTACAGCTCCAGACACGATAATCAATTATGGTACAGAACACAGAAGCCAAATTTTCTGCTGTCGGGCGTGTGCTGCAGTTATACGTTAATTCTGCCCGACTTCTAAATGGACCAATTCATAACCACAGAAGCAGTCTGAGAGTGCGAGCGCAGACCTCTGCCAATCAGCTCATTTCCACCACTGATGATCTTGTTCTTCCATATGTAGAGATCAGTGATTTCCACCCACATGTACATGTGCTGAAAGTCACTTGATTTCCCAATATAGAAGCCTTTTGTCTTATGTCATCAACTTCCAGCTGGGTGGCGTGCCTCAGCTCGCCTTAGCAGAAACTAGAGCACGCACTTGCTTATTTAGTGCGTGTTAAGTAACATTTTTATAACTAACAAAACCTAAAAATGCGTAGCTTGAACAGACCAAAGTTCATTGACGCTACCTGCCAAAATATCAAAAATCCTTGATAAAATCCACAAAAATTGCCGGATCACTACCAAAATTTAAATCATCTGTTCCTTGTGACATCATTCTCAACTGCTTTTCCTGTACCGTACCAAAGTTTAAGTTTCATCCAAATCCGCGATCCGTTCATAACTTTTGCTATTTTGCACACGGACAAAAATGGCGAAACAAACATCCAACAAACTAACAAATGCCGAAGAAAAAAATAACGGAAAACCTCCTCCTCTCTTGGCGGAGTTAATCATAATTCTTGTCTATGGGACATCTACATACCGGTACATCATTATTAATTCAACTGTATAGTACACTGCATTTATAAGATCACATCATTTTCAGCGAATGGGACTATTGAGCTGTTAATATTGAAGTAATAAGACATGTTTTCTTCCCCTATCATAATCTATTAATCACACAAAAAAAGTTGAACTTACGCTTATTCTGAACTCAATGTGTTCTTGAGCAAACAGTATTAAAAATTGCCGCATCTTTGACATTGATTTGATTGCTGCCATCGAATCGACTCAGAAGCTTTGTTTGGATTGTGTTGCGTGTGTGTAGACTGCATGCCTGCGGCAAGTTCAAGTGTGTGGAAAGTGTGTGTTTGCGTGGACATCGACAGCAGGCTGCTAGCACACGTGGACGTCACGCAACATGCAATCAGGGCGCAATCGACACTGGTTCCTGGTGGGACAGTCCCTCGCCTTGGCCTTGTTTACATGCAGAACATAACATCAGAGTGCACTGACGTGGTGGACCCAATCGAGTAACAATCAAGCGAGGCGCAAAATTGCATATCTTTGCCAAGAACACAATACTAGTACTTCTGAGATGCCGCTCTCTGAATGGCAGCTTTGTGGCTTCCCATCGCTTACTGCATTCTGTACATTTGTACAGTATTGACAAACAAGGTAAATGCAAAAGTCTAAACGCATGATTTACTCCTATGACCAAACTGATGACAGTGTCTTTACTCAGGACGGACTGTGGTGGGAAGAGCGCTTCGCGTTCGGGCTGTATCAAAGCATATCACTTCTAGTATAGACTAGACCGAAATAAGACAAAGTATGGTCTCTCCACAATGACTTTTACTTTTAGTTTTAGAAGTCTAGAATCTATAGATTCTATAGGTATAGCTAGACTGCTCTTAGAAAATTGTTTTGTATAGATCTATGGCATGGGAATGAAACAAAGAGTGTTGCAACAAACAAAGGGCAAGGCAAAGCAATTGAACCCGTTCAGAGGAGAGAAACATAGACTAGACTAGGTCTAGTCGGTGTCTGAAGTGAAATTACTGACATATTTTGTCGAGATAGATTTCTACTCAATTCTTTGGGAATTCCATCCCTTAATACAGACATGAATGTGCAGATATGATTCAAGTCTGCGCAAGATATTGATGTGGATTCGCTATTGATGTGGAAGATTTTGATCCAGCTATTCTCTTTGCCATTAAATCAATGGTCAAGTTATATGCGGTCATATGAACTCGCAAGTTTGACCCTTTCCCCCCACAATTTCCGGCGAGAGCCTTAATTCAATGCCCCAAAGTAAGATTCTTTTTGCCCATCAACAGAGAAGGGGCAGATTGGTAATCCGCCTAGCTGTGCGAAAGCGGTCAAGCGTGGCATGTACTGTAAAACATGATATATTCGCGGCACGATTTTTTCTCCAATTGGAGCCGACAGCCATTTTTGCGGCATGAATTTTTCGCGAACTGCCACTGACATTCAATGCATATAGTGTAGACAAGAACTTTTGTATGCATTTTAATTTTGTGAATCTTGGCGCTCGCGAAATCTGCAAAATTAAAATGCATGCAAACATTCCTCGTTTTACAGTATCCCCTTTCCACTGTCCACTGTGGTACCCTTATCCCTATGTAGTGGCGGATCCAGAAGGGGGCGCACTAGGCGCGCGCCCCCTCTCTATTAGTTAAAAGAAAAGAAATAGAAAGAAAAAAAAATGAGATAAAGCCCGAAATAGCGCCAGAAGTATTGTTTTACAGAATTCCTGGATCCGCCTCGGCTATATGCCATCGAACAATGCAAAATATTGATCGAACATGAGGAATGAAGATTGTGCACTGATGATGGGCTCACAAATTCTTTTGTTATACACTAGTATAAAAACACCCGAATGGGGTCAGTGAAAATCTCGCGAGCTCAGCCTTGATGGCTAATGTAAGTCTCCATACAAGTTGATACAGAAAAACAAGCTCACTACTACATTGGAAAGAGGTAAGTTAGTCAAAAATACACAGAGTTTTGGTACAGGAAAAAAACAAACAAACATACCAAAAGAAGAAACTATAATCTTTCGATGAAGGTCATTTTTCTGGTCAGCGTAACACAAAGAAACACAAATTTACGGTAGGCCATGAAAGCAGAAACTCTTGTCTATATTTTGGGAACCTTGTGTTCCAAATATATTATTCGTTTACACTAACATGAATGTTGTATTGTTGATATACAGAGGTTCAACAGAACTCTGGCAAAATCTTTCCATGACCTAATGTTGGAATATGTCAGGGGCAGATCCAGGAATTCTGTAAAGAGGTTGGGGGGGGGGGGGGGGGAGGCGCAACTAATATTTCTGGTGCTACTTGCGGGTTTCATTTCATTTTTTTCTTTTTATTTCTTTTGTTTTTGACGAAAAATAAAGGGGGGGGGTGTGCGCCGGTTGCGCCCCCTCTGGATCTGCAACTGTATATATTGTGTAATATATTTGATATTTGCTTGGATATGAAATGAAACAGCATTGATTGAGGTGCAGCTACATGCAAACATCGCCACTAATGACCAATTTACTTCTGTATCCACTTCGATGAATTATCAAATTCACATACTGTACCTAAAGTGCACCAAAATCACAGAAAACACTCAATAGCTTATTTCCAAATTCTCTTGTAAATTGCAACCAAATCAGTTAAGATCATGAAGCATATTGATATTGACTTTTATGTTGTCGCTCAAACAACTCATTCTACCTTCACAATCTCTGAATCTAATTTTTATACATGAGTATTAGTGTGAGGGTATGGTGTCTTTCAACTGGTAACTGGAAAAGGAGCTAAGAATCAATGTACAAATGATTATTGCAAGTTGAAAGAAGTCAATTGAGAAATGCAGTTAGGTACCTCTGAGTGTTCATGAACATAATGAATGTCGTTTTGGTGCAAATTTGGTATGTGGAATTTGAGATACCAGTATATCTACATATTGTTTTATGGAATTACACACTGTGCATTAGCACCCAAACTTCTGCTTGCTCTGTAATCAAGGTTGATAGAGAATGCTGTAGTTGTTTCTTCAAATTAAAGGTGCATCTGGAGAGAGTTGTAATAGTAGGCCTAGTCATCATATTACTGGTAGGAGACCATTACCTGGTACATGGTTTGTATTGCAATGAATGTATTGTAGAATTAATGTAGCCAAATTGGTAGTGTGTAGCTGATTACTGAAATTAAAAGCTTTCAGGATAGAAACATTGCATTGTCACTGGAATTGACTGGTACATAGGCTGTGTGTGCTGTTGATATAAGTGCTAATCACAGTGCTAGCTTAAAACAAAAGGATATATCTTGTTACACTTTAGTTGATGCTTGCTTGTAGCTTTCATGCTAACAATAACTTCCTGCTATACCTGCACTAGTCTTAGACCCAAGACTTTGATATGAAAGACAAGATATATCTGTGTTGTGAGAAGCCTGCGAAATTGTAGAGCATGTTGTACTCTATACATACTTCATATCTTAACCCTAACTAGGCCGGGCTATTTAGGTAGATCATAGAACTGGGGGGGGGCCTCCTAGGCGCCCCCCCCCCCAGATCTCAGCCGTCGACCGCGCGATCGCGACGAAAATTGGCACACACATAGCCTGTGACGTAAACTCAAGTACTAAGAAGTTTAATTTTTAAAAAAATTATCATTTATGCTAAATTATGCTAATTTATGCATAATGATGCATTTAATTAAATCAGACAATTTGGTATAAATCACTAAAAAAAGCTCAAAATGGGCACATTTTTGGTGTAAATATTCTTTTTAGTGTCCTGAGCAAATATAAGAGAAAAAAATTGTGCCATCAGAAAAAATTTCGTAAGTATTTTATTGTTTTAATTTTGAATTTCCTATGTATTTCTTTGTTTTTCAACTTTATGTTTTTCATTGTTTTTTTGATGAAACTTGTCCGCGACATTGTTCCACACAAGAAAATATGTTATTAATGGATTTTAATCAATACAACCCCAAAATAATCATGTTTTTATGAAATTTGCCTGTAAGCACAGTTTGCATTGAAATTGAACACAAATTCATGTTTTTGAGCAATTTTTGATCTGACATGCAAGTAAAAAATTATGCGCAACTTCGGAACCGCGCACCTGGGTATCGCAAATTTGGTGTCAAAAGATGCGGGAGATTCGAAAGAAAAAAGTCATGAAACG
The DNA here is from genome assembly GCF_040938485.1 of Diadema antillarum. Taxonomy (NCBI): domain Eukaryota; kingdom Metazoa; phylum Echinodermata; class Echinoidea; order Diadematoida; family Diadematidae; genus Diadema; species Diadema antillarum. The sequence goes on from NW_027271228.1 coordinate 620,731, forward strand.
TGGCGGCAATAGCTTTTCGCGTTAGTGATACATCCCGCCGAACGTCGAGGGGGGCCTCCCCCCCCCCCCCCCCGGCCTAGTTAGGGTTAAAAGAATAGTGGTATGTACATATATGTACAGTTATGCTGCTGTAGTGACACAAGTCTTACAAAGTCGGAAACTCTTCATCATATATACAACATTGTCACTGTTGACTGTGATGATTTGTAAAACCAATGCAGAATAGTGATTTATGGGCCTGTATGTCTGATTTTTTACATTTCTGTACCCTTTCTGCATATCAAATGGTGTGAGTGAGTGTTTTTCTTCTGGGGGCTGGGGGCTGGGGGCTGTGTCAAGAGAGATGAAAAATCAGTTAGTGTATGTCACTCACTGCTATGCACTGCATTACAGAATACTACAAATTGTATGTAGTAGAATAGACCAAAGTGCAGCAGCTGGAATCGAGGGCCTATGAATCATGATGATGCACCAGCCTTAGATTGTGGTAAAAAAAAACGCAAATGTTATACCATACACTGTATCAATGGATTGAAAGAGACCACCACTCTTTGAACAGTAAATGAGCTGAAAATGATAACAAACTGAAAATATGATGTTTAGTGGACTATTTAGTACTACAATGTAGGCTAAATTGATAGTAAATGTGGCCAGTTCATCACTTCTGTTCTTCTCCATCAGCATGTTCTGGATTTTGTCTCTTATACTGGCATGAATAGAGTTTACTGTGCAGGAGCTGTATGACACCTTTATGTGTTTGACATGGCTGTATCTTTTACCGTAGAATCTTAACAGATTGTATTTATTCTTAAAAAGAAATATTTATGTGGTAGGCTGAAGGTAAGACTGAGCTTTAACAAAGATTCATTGTTAGATGAGGACTCTTCATTGTATTGCATTCTTAGAAATATGTTAAAGTGTTCAAGGTTCTCTGAAATACAATTCATGGCGATTTGTGTTGATTTATGATACCCTCAACATCACTTTTGCGGTGAAATGAATATCTAGAAACATTCCATATATTTTTAACTAATTTTTCATCTATTTTTCTTCAGATTACTTGGGTACACCCACAAATAATCCTTCAAAACCAGTATTCCTGTCGGGACCTCATCTGTCAATCATTGCTTAAGTACTGATATGTTTAACAAAAGACATTGGAATGCACCTTCCCCTCGACCCAGCATAACTTGCATGTTCCCTCGCCGTGTCTTTAGTTAGTCACATTTATATCACAGATACCACAAATATTAATATTTCCCATAGACACCTGTCCGAGTATTCTCGGGACTTGTCTTCAATGGGTGAACAAAGTGGTCTACTGACAATTCCTCCCGAAGACACCTATCAGTATCTTACAAGTATGTTTCACTAAGTTTGTCTGTTTTGATTTTGACAGTATGTGCTGTGGGTACTAGGCTTCACCTTCCCAACACTGTTCCAAGGATGGCAGACTCTTGTTGGATTCCTCGTGCTACGCTTCATTGCTTCCCTGGGCCACATTGACCTCAGCAGCAATATCAACAGGTATGCAGGCCACTGGCATCTAGATCAATCTTGGAGCAGGTGCTAGTTTGATTGGTTAAATAGTTCTACACATTTTAGAATTCTTTTCAGAGAGTACCACATCACAGTATTAAAGGGGACCTCTGGATGATATTCAGACTTTTACATTTTAACAACTATAAATTAGATCTATACTTAGTACAGAGCTTCAGAATTTATAGTGATTGGGATGAAGAATAAGAATGTTTTCAAAATTTGTAACAAATTGCAATGAACAAGGATGATGACATATGGCAGCCTCACCATAAGAATGCATGGGTTGGGGTTCAAGGAAGCAGAACAAAAGAAGAAGGCTTGCATAGATTCTACACTGGTGAACTGGTTAAGCAAGCAGTATTGTAATGGAATTACAATGCTACATTTCTGAAATATGTGAGGCTCCTATGTCATCAACACTGTTCAGTGTAATTTGTTTCAGATTTTCAGAGTATTTGGTTCTTTGCTCAAGGACAACAATAAATTTCACAAATAATGGAACTGTCAATTTGTGTACTGCATAATGTGAAATTATGAAAATCGTCAGGAAAGCCCCTTTAAATCACACTCAGCATTACATTGAAAGTAGATTCACAGCTTAAGAAATAAAGAATTATAACTTTTGGCAAAAAGTATCCCACAATTTTGTGACTTGAGTAAAAGGCTGACTGCATACCATAAACTCAGCAGACAGTCTTCAATGCACAGGGGCCAACTGTCGCATGTAACAATTCAAGAGCTAAAGGGCATGTGGGCAATTTAATACTGTTACAGTGTATGTTCATTTAGTACTGGGGTCCATTAGTTAAGCCCTTTTTTTAAATGAATGATAATCATTTTCATGGATCTGAAGGGCCTTGGTGCTAATTAAATGCACTTGACTTCAATCAGCTAGCATCTGCTGGGATTCTTGGTGCTAACCATATAGGGCCCTTAAAAAAGACTAAGAGGACATGTTTTTAAAAGCCTATCATATCAAGGGTATGATACAGATTTTAATGGTTGCATTTCTTTCTTCTTCTTTTTTTTTGGGGGGGGGGGGGCGCTGGAAGGGGGATTAAATTTTTCAGCAATCCTGACTGAATTGTTATCATGCCTTTTCCACTTTATAAAGGTCTGGTCTGCTACAATGGATGCCTTTCATGCTTCTCTATGTGCTTGGAGTCTACTCTGGCTCGAGGGCTTTAGCGAGATTGGTCAGTATTGAAAGAATTTCATTGATTTATTAGTTTTTGTGTCGTCAGCATACCTAGTACATAAAATTGAAAATACAGCAACAATGTGTTACTCACAAAGCAGTATTGATTATGTAATGTAGAGCATTGCTAAAGCTGATTAAACAAGGCATGATATGTTTGCCGGCTTTCAAATAAAAAGATTGACTGTACATATTTGAAACATATGAGCTATTGCTTGAGTGAAGAAGAAGAGAAAGGAAAGAGAGCAGTAATATCAACTAAGAATGAAAGATCGGCAATACATTGTGCTCCCGTTATAATGAACACGGTTATAAAAAAATTTTGGTCACAACAAAGTAAATATTCAGGCTGCAACATTATTCAGTCTATGTTTTCTATTGTTTATTTGTTCGGTTATAATAAATTTTTGATATAACGAAAGAAAACTGCCGGTCCCGAGGACTTTGTTATAACAGGAGTCCACTGTATCAACATCATATCCCCCTCATGAACAATGTCTATGGTATCCCCTCAAGGCCAAGTAACATGATGTAATGTAAATGGAGGTATATCTTCTGACAAACTCCACTATCAACCTAGCAAGAAACATGTGCACTACCTGCAATAGGTAAGGTTTGTTTTGTTTTAATTGTTTGTTTGTCTCTCACACTTTTCCAGCCAGTACCAGTCTTTGTCTGTCTTCAAGGGGCTGTGGAGGTGATATCGGCTCTTAGCATGGCGGTGCTTCATAGACGCACCCCAAAAATACAGTTAGCATGCAGGTGGGTGCATATGTTGATGTCATGCAAATGATCAAATCTACCTCATCACCTTTTTTAGAAATGTGGGGAATGTCTTTTACATATATTTCAAGTTATACAAGGAATTTATTTGATATTTGATATCAGTGCTTGTTATGCAAGTTGCTATTTGAGAGAAAAATAATGGATATTTTACTATAAGATGAGGAGGCCTATCAAATGGAGAATTTCATGTGTACCGTAAATCCTGTATAGCAGTGCTTCTGGAATATTGCAACTCTTTGTTTTGATGTCGCACTCAGTTTAAGAAAACATAGTAGTAACATAAGAGCTTATACATTTCTTTACCTAAAAGTTGGTCCAGGTAGAAGCATTGGAAATTGCATACTACCTTTTCAAAGCAAAAGGTAGCAAGATGCATGTCTATACATAGAACTGAACAGTGGCTCAAATGAAATAAATTGTTCTCTTTTTTTTTTAACAGTTGGGTGATCATTTCAGTGTCATGCATCACAATATGGCTGACAGATCCTCAGGTGAGTAGAAAGATGGGAAACCGTCGGCCCACTTTCCTGATATTGTATTATTCATACTTTCTCAATAAAGGTATTGTGTGACCAATGGTTACTTGCTTTGGATAAATCCAAGATTACCCCCATTCATGTGCAGCAACATCTGTTACATTCAATTTTCCAATGTCATGAGGTGTGTGTGGGTATCATAGACTGAATTATCGTAGTAAATCTGGCAGATTGAAAAAAAAGACTTGACAGAAAAGTTTAGATGGTCCATATGTAGTTAGTATGTGTAACAAGTAGTCTAGTAAACACTTCCTTACACACTTCCTAACACTGAATAAATGAAAAAATATTTGTTGCCATCATTAAACAAATTTGTCTTCCATTTCTAGAATTGGTCATTGTCATTTTGCTGTTTGTATTATACATTGCATCAGGATCATAGTGCTGTTTGGATGAGGTTAACAAAATTCAATGGGACCTACAAAATGGAAAGTTTGCATCAAAGTAACAAAATTTCTGGATCACTGAATGATAAGGCATCCCTGCAGCAGAGTCAGTACCATTATCTCTCTGGGCTTATCAGTTGATCATAAATTATTGAGAAATTATCATATTGAGATTATTTGTGTATGTCTGCTATTTCATTTCCTCCTCGACAGTATGACCAAAGTGGATACAATTGGATGTTGTATCATGTGGTTGTTGGGAGCCAAAGTGCAATATATGTTAGACTGCAGAAAACAGTATTACTCAGGTAAGCATCAGATTAGATTTATAATCATGCACTGTTGATAATATGGTAGATGAAAGATTATCAGTCCAGATTATACAATATCTAACAACAACAAAAAAGAAGAAGAAAAGATCCTTGCAATACCTGACATTTGCTAGAGAGTATCATTGTAGGTTTGAACATGCTATAGTTTTGTAGAGCAGTTTTGGGTAGCACATGCCATCATGTACATGATAAGCTTTCAGTCAAACTTGCAGTTTTGTTCCATAGCCATCTGTGTTTGTCACAACATACATAGCGTTGCAGTGCGCACTCAATCAGCTACCAGCACACGCTCATTCATGTAATACCAACAATAACTCAGCAGAATGATTTCTGGTATGACTGTACCAACAAAGATTCTCCTATGTAAAAGAATGTTTTAACTCCACATTGATTTTGTCTCACATTTATCGTACCCTACATGGACAGTGTTAAAGCACCGTTTCTTGTTCTTATTTGTTTTATTGTATGTTTGTTAACAAGTGATACTGGTTATTTTCAGGCATCATATCACATATGATACAGAGACTATAGTGCCTTCTTTGAGTCATACGGGTGTATCTGTGATAATGTTGGCAAATTGTATAGTAAAATATTGTCTTTTTGTGTCACACACAATTTTGTTTTCTTTCCCATGAAATGTATGTGGAGTGATGCACATTCTGGTGTGTTTGGCTCATATTCAGTAAGGGAACACATTGTAAAATCCCATTAGTATAATCTCTTCCAAATGAGGCATTAGGCTTACATTTTCATTCAAGCTGTTCATATCTTGAGTCACTGCCTTAACACTCCAGGGCCCCGTTGCAAGAAAGTTGCAATCAATTGCAAATAATTGCTAATTTTGAAACAACCATTCTGATTGGCTCAGGGTCTTCCCTACTAAGAAGACATGCATGCAACGATGATTTTGATTGGCCAGTGACAATCAGTTGCAAGTTGCGTTTAAGCGCGAAGTTTCTAGCAACGGGGCCCAGATGTGCTTTGCCAGATAAAGTGTTTTTGGTTTTGAGTGAAACATGCAGTGCTTCTTGTTGCCATGCATAGTCAATCCAAGCTGCTGAGCAAATTCCACGATGAATTTCCTGAATTTTTATCAATCACATTCTCTCATCCTCACACTGGTGTCTCATTTTAGTGACATAGACCGCCTTCATTATGTGTATGCCTTCAGTGTCTTCCTCTTCGCTCCTGGAAGTTTCTTCCTCGGTAAGAAAAATTGGATACGTCTTCCTTTAGTTGTAGAAATGTAAACTAACAATCTAAATATTAAGGGATGCATTTTTGATCTTGTCCATTTGTCTGTCTGCTTCTGTCTGCTATCCATCATTGAAAAAACAAAAACCAAAACAAATGAAAATAAAGTTTGAATTGAATCGAAATCGTCTTGTTTTAAAACTATGCCTAAATAGTTGCTTGACCTCACATTAAGGTCAAAGGTCAAAATATATATATTTTTAAATGTTTGTAATATATGCAAATCTAAACCCAAAAATATCCCAAGGAAAGGTACGCAAACCAATTATGAGCATTGTCTTTGATGTAGCAGTTTGTTGGAATAAACTTTAAGCATCATGATGCTGAAATCACTAGTTACTTGAAAGTCAAGAGTCAATGTTTAGATTTTCCATATTTGTGAGATTACAATCTCCAGAAGCACGTGAGAAGTTTGTCCTAACAAGGTGGTGTATAATGACAAAAGAAATTCCTCAAGTGGATTTAGGGCTTCCTGTTGTAAAGGTTAGGGAATGAAAGTCGTTACCAAGCCTTGTAGAGCTGTGGAGAAAAAGGTGGAGAAAATCAATCACAAAGTGGAAAGAATTTGAGAAGTACATGTACAATTACAAGTCATTTGCAACATATTGTCTCTAGTTTAGGTTTTTTTTCTTCTCAACTAACTGCTCTTGAGGAAGAAATTGTTAGATGTTCTTAATCTGTCTGTATCAGCCAGTATCGTACCTAATTGATTTGTTGATTGAGTTGGATTGTTTTCAAGACACTCACACATGCTGAACTTAAAAAAAAAGAAGCAATTTAAGCAAAAGCAAAGCATGTGTTTCAAGTAATTTGTGCATGGGTAGTGTAGGAAAACTGTAAAAATGTTTATAGTGATATAGATATCGTATACTGTATATTTGTTACATTGTCTGTGTTTCTTTCATTTTAAGTCACAGTGAATTTCCATAACATAATTACATGTCAGTTTCTTTTTCCTAACTTTCCTTATTTTCCCCCTCTCTCACCAGGTGACCTAACATCATCAGCAGCATTTCCCCATTGGTATCTCCATCATTTCTATGTAGGCTGTATCATGAGGTGAGAACTATTTGATCATCGCTTTTCAAAAGCTGTGCATGAAATTCACGGACAACTCCATGGTTTTAGATCAAGGAGTGGCACTTACACAATTTTATTTAACTCTCTGAGGAACACCATTTCAAAATGCTGTTGACATTAAATACAGTAGGGTTACCATTGGTATGTGATGAGTTAAAGAAAGGTGTTCTTTTGCCTGCTTTAGATGTGTCAGTGTTCACCATTCAAGCTGGTATGAAACCTCCATATCAAAACGGTCTTCCTTGCAACCCCCATCCCACCCCAATAAAAAAACAACAGCAACAACATCAGGATTCTAAATGTGCGCATTATTGAAGAAAGGAACATATGTGTCTTCCTTGACAATTGGATAATTTCAAATTAGTTTGAAGAATTTGTTGATAGGGATTTCAAACCTCATAGTGAAGCTGCCGAGTATCAATTATACTACATGTATATTTTATCTTTCTAATAGCAGGGTAACTATTTGTTTTTTCTTTCCTGCAGTGGCATTCTTGGAGTGAGTTTATCCCTCTGTCACCTGTATATGGAATACACTCATCCGGAATATGCTGTCTCTCTCACGGTTGCTGCTGCCAAGGTCTTGTGTGTGGGTGTCTCCAATCTGCTCTACCTGACTGTGTATAACACCAACTTCTTTCTTAGGTAAGTGCTGCTGGCAGATTTGACCCAGACAAGAATTGCTTAGAAAAAGATCAGTTCTATGGTGAAATTACAGTCCTATGTAAAAGAGAATCTCCATTTTTTTGGTCAAGTTGACTTTATTGAGAAATGTCGAGTCAAACAGAACGATGAGATATTCACTGAAATCAGACAAAATGTATGGAGCTATGAAGTTCAACATGTCTTCACTAAACAAGTCTGGGTCACATTCACAAATGCAAATAAAAAAAAAGAGGATGATGTCATCTCTCTCAAAAGTATAAAATGAAGTCATTCTTTTGTTACCAAGCAAGCTCTTATAAACCACCTGCCCTCTTGAAAGTATTCATTGTCAAATCATGGCAATCTATGATACAATTGATATCACTGTTCTGGGGGGGGGGGGGGGGGGGATATTGATATTAAAATCTCTGTATAAAGTCTTTTTTTTTTGCATGGCAACGTCATAAGATTTTAAATTGACTGTGATTTAGGTCTAGTTGTGATATGGACAAATGAATCATAGATAGTCTCAGGACACAATATAAATATATGCATTTATGTAAGTATGTATGTATGTGTGTGTGTGTGTGTGTGTGTGTGTGCGTGCTTATGTATATGCGCATGTTTGATAGATGTATGTAATCTGCGCATCTATCTAGTATGTGTAGTGTATACACCTGTAATAGATCTTTACATACCTTTTGTAATGTACTCTCTTTGTTCCTTTTGCTAGTTTATTTTTCAGCCTTGCAGGACAACTCATAAATGCTATTGCCAGGCACGATGTTGGAGGAGAGGGCACAGAGGATGATGTGGGAGTGAGCAAAGTGGACAAAGAGCAAGCATAGCAAATGGAATTGTGCCACACAGGGACATACTTGTTTGTAGAGGGAGCTCTAACACACCTTGAATTATTAGAATTCCTTTGTATTCAGAGTAGCATCAACCTGTGACAATTTGTTCATTGTGCGGTCCGTACTCATCTGATCAGCGCACAAAGACAATAAAGGGATTGTATAGTTTTGGTTGAAACCTATTTTCAGGTTTCTAACATTTTTGGGTGAGGTAATGAGAAACCTCGTATGAAATATGAAAGAGCATGTAATTCTATAAGGAATTCAACGTTTATTTGATGAAAATTGGTTTTGAAATGGCCGAGATATCAAAAAAAGAGCGATTCTGATAAAGTGTGGGTTTGACCCACACTTTATTACGATCGCTTCGTTTTACTTTGTTTTTGGATGTTTCAGTGATTCCAAACGTGAATTTCATCAAATAAACTTTGAATTCCTCTTAAAATGGTATGCTCTGTACTATATCATAAGTGTTTTCTTGGTATCTCGCAAAAAGTTAAAAGCCCAATTCTCATCTCCACCAATACTGTACCATCCCTTTAATGAGTAGGAAGTGCTGAACCAAAAAGTATCACAACAATATGAAGAAGTGGCAATTCCATCCTAAGCTCTGCATCGTGTTTACGCACACTTTTAGTGTGAATGGATCTCAAGGAATCTCAGGAATACATGTCTTGAACCTCCTCTTCAACCATAAGTGCACAGAAATGTCAACTCCTTTTTATTTTGTCACAGTTTCCTAGAGTAACAGGCACCATAGTCCTTTACATGCATGCTATTACTAGGAAGAACACATCAACTTCAGTACTTAGATGGAAGCATGATGGGGATAGCACCTTGAATGTAAATGTAGTTAGGTAAGCTACTGAAAAAGACTTGAAGAGTTTGTTCGCAAAAACCGATAAGTCCATATTTGCCAAATGGAGATATTTGCAATTAAAGGTCAAGAAAAATAAAGAGAATAATAAGAAAATTTTTGCTTCTTTTGACCATAACTTCAAAAATGTACCTTTATATGTAGTGACCAATATATCATTTAAAAGGTATTATTTTGTACTTTATGACAGAGACTGTACTTCAAAATCTTCAAATATGGACATCAGTTTTTGCGAACAAACTCTGCACTTGTTATCACAGCTAGTTTGTATGCCTCAGTGTTTTCAGGACAATTCTTTATAGGCATTACAGAGTAGAGAACATCACACAAAGTGTGCTAATCCTGTGGTAATTAGCTCATATACTTTCAGATTCACTCTTCAGCAAATCCCCAAAATAGATGAGTTTAAACCGCATACCCTAAATGTCACCTCATTGCCCTTCAGTAAAACTGCTTCTATTCTGAGACAATGTGTTTCACAGTAATCTGTTGAGTTTTCAGTTGTTCTGACTTTTATTTATTTTCTGCTGAAATTCCTGGAGTAGGCCACACATTGTTCATTATTATTTTTGTCTTATAGAAGATGACAAACAAAATAGGTGTTAAACCAACCTGAGGCTTGCCAACAGATGATGAAATGGGAGTAATTACTCCCTAGCCAGTGTGCTTTAACTTGTTTTTCTATTCATGTGGACAGTCTTTTCACTCAGAAAGTAACGTTGGGCATTTGTACTCACCGTCATGTCATGTATGTACTGTTGTGTGCAACACAAGAAAATCATGCTATGTCAGGCCTAATTTTGAAGATCAGCGGCATGACATATTTATGCATAATATAATGTATGAAGACAGTATTCCTGCACATGCTTCAGCGGCATTAATCTAGGTGCTGATAGTTTTTATGCGTCCCTGTAAAATTAATATCATCTTTAACTGAAAATGCATGAACGATTTTTAGTAGGCCTAATGTCAGAATAGAAAGATTACATGAGCAAGTGTGTGTGCACTATTCTGAATGGCTAATTGTGGGATGTTAGATATATTCTTGGTCATATAGCTCAATAGAATAAGAATCTAACAATTTCTTGAAGACCACCAATTTTTACCAAGATCTTTACAGACAAAGGATACCAAATATCATAAAGCTACCACTTTCTGAACATGAGTATGCCATGTGATTGTCAATTGATTGACAGAGTGATAGTTGCCAATGAAAACAGATATGAAGCAACCTTGTAATGTTTTCTTATATTAGTGTCCTGCATTGTATAATGTTCCTCAAACTCTTCCACTGTACATGTTTATCATGCAGTGGTGTGAACTAGTTTCTATCATACAGGGCATTTACATTACAACTCATGCCATATACATGTAATGTATTAATATAAATGATTGTTGAGCAGTACACATGCACATTCTTAGCCAGTCCAATGTGAATAACGAAAATAAATTTGATATATCAAATGCCAGGTGATGTTTCAGAAAACGATCCTTGCAAAATGTAGGATTTACATAATGCAAAAGTCATATCTTGTTTCTTGCTGGTCTCTGTGTTGTACCCTCATGTTTTGGTTCAAAAGTATGTGTACGTATGTATGTGGCCGAGTAGTTTATAAAATCAAATTGAAATTGTCTCAAGTTTCAATAACTTTATTGCCTTTGCTTCAAATGGACTCTGCATGAGCTTGGTAACAAAAAAAAATACTGGTAGTTGTATTAATAGCAAGTTGAAATGTTGTCATGGTAGCTTCATGTTATTTGTGAGACTAGTCTCTGTATAACGTTTTGCATAATACATTTTGAAGATGTATGCGATTTTAATACTTATGCATCATATTTGAGATGTATGAAATTCTGATGTGAAAATGACATTGATACGATTGCACATATTATTTTTTATCATGACCACAAATCTGTATCGACTTTAAATGATTTCTTGCCTTCCCACTAAAACTCCAGTATTGCATACTGAGAGGGAAATTCACTCCTGGTATTGTGCTGCTTAGTATGAAAACAGAAAAATCTGAAATGTAGAGATGCAAAAAATTTAGGAGAAAAACTAGACACATGAAAAAAAAAAAGTTTAGAGAGTACAGTCAACTCCTGTTGTAACAAAGTCCTCGCAACTGGCAATTTCTTTCGTTATAACCGAACGAATAAACAATAAGAAACATAGAGCAGATGACGTTGAGACCTGAATTTTTACGTTGTAACTGGAATTTCATTATAACTGTTCATTGTAACAGAAGTGCACTGTACAACAAATTGGCAATTTTGTGTCATGTAGGTGGCTTTTTGTTTTTGCGAGCTTGATTTTTTTTTCACCCAAAATCTACTGAGTTTTCAGTTTCCATAAAGTAACATAATACCAGGTTAGCATTTCTATTAGGCACATTGCCTCTGAGAGATGATAATTCTCCATAGATCTGATACATAGCACATATGGTTCTAGTAATTTCTGGGGTCATTGCTGGCAATAATATTATTTCTTTTTGGAAGTTGACAAGCTTACCCACCCTGCCCAGTGTGAGAGAATTAGTAACACAGTATTTGGGTAACAATGCACCCAGTGCCTCATGATATGCAAATCAATACACATGTATGCGAGTAGCTGTTTAATTTTTCAGTCTGTTGCTTAAAAAATCAAGTGCACATATTATAGATCATGTACTTCGATCACTTGTAACATAACTCAAAGTGGTAATGGACATTGTGTGTGTGTATGTATGTATGCTTCTGTTCAACACAAAGTGGAATAAACTGGTCACAGTTTTTTTTTAACAAAACAAAAAAATGATGACAACTGATATCCTATTCTGTTCTTTTCTGTTTGAATGATTGTTGGAACTCAAGTTCAAGTTAAATGTTACTTTGATGAAGACCATACTTTAGTTTCAGAGTACATGTATTTGACTTTTATGAGCCAGATTTCACGTCCTATTCTAGTGTGTTACATGTATTTATTAAGATTTTCTTTTGGCTTATTGATGATGATACGAATGATTCGCAGCATTTGTATGGCGCCATATATCGATTTAAAAAAAACATTCAAAGGCGCAGACTCCCCCAGAAAGTTAGCATTTGAATGCCTGGTGAAAATGTGAATCCTGAGCAAGGCTTTGAATGGTCTTTGAATTCTAAGAAGAATTCAACATTTATTTGATGACAAACAAAAACAAAGTGGTCCTGATAAAAGGTGGATCCCATGTTTTATCAGAAACTCCTTATTTTGGATATCTCAGCCACTTCAATTTCATCAAATAAACTTTGAATTCCTCTTAGAATTGTATAGGCTTTAATATTTCATGAGAGGTTTCTCATTATCACTGAAAAGTTGGAAACCTGAAGCCCAATCTCAACTAAAACTACCTGGTATACCATCCCTTTAATGTCTCATCATCAATCTAAGAATGTTGACAAATATCACACTCATAATATGCATTTTGTGCCATACAAATGTCTGTGTGTTGTCTGTGTGTTCACAGACCATACATTAAAGATAATAAAAAGTTTTGGTACCTCAAAAGTGTCCTTGAATTTCCTTGGCTTAGTTTGTGTTACAGGTTAAAGTACCTTTCATATAACTAACACTGTGAGACTTACTCGCCCCAAAGTGCTCTCATGTCTTAGTAATCATGCAATTAACTGCAACCAGCAGCCCCATACGCATAGCGACCAGCAGTCCCATACGCATAGCGTAATCGGGCTTCGCATTGTAGCATTCAGGATCATGACAGATTTAGTATCGCAGGGTAAATGTCAACTTAAAATCCCATAAATTCTTCAATTTGAAGACTTACCAATTAAGTTGAAGTATTGAAAACAGGCTTCGGGCAACGTTTGGTTCTGCCTATAGTCCCTTTCTGTTCGAATTGATGACTGAATGTGACTCGGTCGACAGGACCTTAGGAGAGCTACATACAGTACACTGAATACTACAGCCAGTGCATGCGAACACATCACATGCACACAAATTTCAAATCCATGAACGGATAAGATGTTTGTGTGCGCATGCGCTGGCCATGGTATCCAGTGTATGTAGCTCTCCCAAGGTCCTCTCGACCGAGTCACATTCAGTCATCAATTCGAACAGAAAGGGACTATTGGCAGAACCAAACGTTGTTCGAAGCCTGTTTTCAATACTTCAACTTAACTGGCAAGTCTTCAAATCGAAGAAATTTTTGGATTTTAAGTTGACATTTACCCGCGATACTAATTCTGTCATGATCCTGAATGCTACAATGCGAAGCCCCATTACGCTATGCGTATGGGGCTGCTGGTCCTAGTTAGCTATGCGTACAATGGGCTGCACGCTGCTGGTCGCAGTCAGTGGTTTCGTACAATATTTATCGACGCTGTACAGCGTTGGCTCTGGTACGAAACCATTATTGCATGATTACTAAGACATCAGAGCACTTTGGGGCGAGTAATTCTCACAGAGAACGTACTTTAACCTGAAACACAAACTAAGACAAGGAAATTCAGGGAAGCTTTTGAGGTACCAAAACTTTGTATTATCTTTAATCAATGTATCATAATGAATGATGTACAATGTACTTGTGTAAACATGATTACAGCTTCTTCATATTATGGGTACTGGCAACTATTCTTTCCTGTTACCTGTGCACTAATGCCTTGCAACATGAAAAAGATGATGGCCGAACAAGATTACAGTAATAGTACATCCACAAGTAGAAGAAGAAAACATTAAAGACATATAGTTTGGTATATCAGTACATTTTTTTTTCTCTCTCTGTAAACATGATTCCCTGTCAACAAGGCATATAAAAAAGATGTTTTACAAACATACTGAAAAGTACCAGAATGATACATTTGGAATACTAACAGCAGATCTATCGAAAAAGTTCTGTCTCAAAAACATGCAATCCTGCATTAAAGGAGATGTGGATAAAAATGGTTACTTTGTTACCCAAGATATCATTCTTGAAAGAAATCTGCATTATCTTTTGGAATAAAGTTGCCATGCGTGTTGAGTTTCACTCTAAAGGATCAGCTGGAATGTAGAGATTTGAATGCAAAGGATGCCAAAATTTTCACAGATTTCACAAATTTTCTCATTTTTGATTTGTAGGTGTCTGAATACTTAGGGACTCCTGTGTACCATTCAAAAATTATTTATGCTATTTTTTATGGTCATTACGACTACTTCTACTTGAAAACTCTACCATGGCATAGGACGCTGCATTATTGCACATGTAGAACTATGTGAAGCACTGATATAGAAGATACACGTGAGGGTCATACGCACAAAAGATACCCTGTTAAATGAGCTTATTTCTTGAAAAATGTGATCATGTGGTGACAAAGGAGAAGACAATGCTGAAATGAAGTCTCAGTGAAAAAAAAAAGAAACTCCCGAGAACCAATCATTCCTCACCTTGTCATGGTAAAAAAAAAAAAAAAAGAATATCTTGAAATGCATCCCTGTTGGAAAACATACACTGATACTGATTCTTGTCATGGCCACATCAACATGTAAATCACATCCTTTAACATCTGAATATCTAATTTTACAGTACTAATTCCATTGGTTCATTTTGCAAGATACTGGCTAAAGTCATGTTAGCTCAAACCATGTTTTGATAAAAAATCTCATTTGTTACCGTGATAGTTACATCCTGATACCAATAATTGACAAAAGGGTATTTCTGTGTACACTCAAGGTGTATTTCTATTGGACAGCAAATATCAAAATGGTTAATTGCCCACTTACTGCTTGAGAATGTGGTGACACGACATTTGCTCCTGAGACAATAGCTCCGGTCTTATTTTTTCCAAGGACTTAAGGTTAGGGTTAGGGTTAGGGTTAGGGTTAGGGTTGTGAAAGGGTTTTAGATTTAGTTTGAAGTGAGGAATAAGATTAGGGTTAGGGTTATGCTTGTGGGTAGAACTTATATTTGGCCCTGTGTGCAGATATTTCATGGGAGCAATTGTTACAGGAGTAAATGTCATGGAACTGAGAATGTACCGGTATCCATCTACAGGGACCACAGTGAAATAAGAGTTCTGAGCAGTTCAAAACAGGAGTTTTTATCAAGCTTTTGTATCCACTTGTTTTTTTCTTATTTCAGTATTGACATTGGTCGAACATCCATGCAGGTACAAGGAATAACATCTGCTTTGTCTCCCTGTCTCAGTCAGAGCCCCTCAAATCTTTAGGAAAGCACTGGAAAGGGCTTTGAACCCGCCTTGTGACAACTAAAAAATTTACAGAACTAATGATAAATGAAAAAAAAAAAGAAGAAAAGGTATAGACTAGTGTCATGTTCCTTTGGCCATCTTATTATTCCTTTGCCTCCAGTGCCTGATAAGTTTCTTGATGGGCTCTACAATGGCATTAGGATTGCGGTACAGCATGTGATGGTCAGCCCCATTGATGAGGAGGTGTTTGGCTGAGGGGTGCACTGAGGAGACCAGCCGCTGCGTAGCTTTGGCCCAAACCTAGTCAGAGGGAGAGGAGGAAGGTAGGAAGGAGGGATGGAGAGGGAGAGGGAAGGAGGGATGGAGAGGGAGAGGGAAGGAGGGAAGGAGAGAGAGGAGGGTTAGAAGGTGGTGAGCAGCCAAAAAGAAAGGGGTAAAAGGACCAAGGGATGGAAAGAGAGAGAGAGAGAGAGAGAGAGAGGGGGGGGGGGGGGGGGGGTGGGGTGAAGGGAAGAAAGGATAAAGAGAGGTAACATCAGACATTAGCAATACCTTAGAAATGCCTTGTACAAAAATCACCTCATTCCGATTTTGGTAAACTACGTCAGAACATTCCCACTCATGAGCAAATGAGAGAGTGGGAATCAAATATCCAGATTTGGCAGCATCTACAAGATTCAAGCAATTGCAGAAAATGTACGAAAAATGAAAAAAATACTCATTTGAAGAACTGATTTGAAGAAGTAATTTTTTTACTGCTGTAAAATGAGTTTCACCTAATGCTTTACATACATCATCCTCTTCTGACACCACATTGCCATCCACAGTTAAAATTTTAGGACATTGACATGGCAGGGAAATAGAAAAGGAAAATGCTTTGCTTTCAGAAATGAGGTTGAATAGAATGTATTATAAAATGGGTTCAAGAATGTAGCCAATTGGAAGCGCTGAAATGAGTCACGTGTGCGTGCATTAATTTCTCACTAACATGCACGGCCTGACTCACAATGTTTACACTAGCAGTGCGCACTCAATCAGTTGTTACAAATGCGTCGCGCGCTACTATACGCGCTGTCAATCCTGTAAACAACTTCTAGTTCAGGCTGCCAGCCGGCCTTTCTTGTGGATACATGTGGCGTACGTATACTCTTATACGTACATGCTCACAGTACTTTTATGTGCGGGATTTCCGAGTGCGACGTGCGGAATATGTTTGGGACGAACATCTTCGGACATCTTGACTTTTGGACTTGAGCTAGTGCTACATGTAGCTGACTGGTATTGACCCACAAAGGTACGTGAAAAATGCTGTTAGTTTTCGACCCATTTTATAAAACAAATGATGCACAGGATTATTTCGTGGCGTTAGTGGAGATGCAGCTCACTCTCGGGTATTTACAATGTAGTGCAACATGCACTCGGCTTCGCCTCATGCATGTTTCACAATTGTACATACCCTCGAGTTGGCTACATCTCCACTAACGCACTCTATCCTGTGCATCATTTGTATATCATTAACACATGCACAAATATTAACTGTTTAATAAGCAATTGGCACAAAAGAAAATGTGTTTATGACACTGTGATTGACCAATCGATTGATTGATCGAATGATTGACTGATTGGCTGATCGGTTGATTGATTTTATTTTGCAAAAGTGACATCTGCATTAAATAGTACTTGTAATATCAATCACAAATCAGTGAAAAGGTATCACAAGCTTACAAAACAAATTTGTATACCTTATTTTTTTGTTTTCTGTCAGTTGATAGAGTTCCATCAACTTTTTTTTTTTAATATTTCACATTGTTATTAATATTCTAAATATGTCAATGCCATAGGAATGTGAGGAATGTAGTAGGCACTGTGTCACTTTCAGCTCACCTTGTTAAGTGGACTGGGTAGCTCTTCATCATAATAGTTCCCTGTGATGACCGTCACACTCACATTCTGAGGGAATGGTTTCACTGTGTACGCCGTTCTGTTGAAAACACAGGGAGTGTATGAAAGGGCATTGCAACCTCATCACATCCAATATCATCAAACATTCTGATCAAATACCACAATTATGGTTATTTCCGGTGGAAAAAAAAGAAACAAATTCTTTTAGGGCTTCAATAATTCTGTTTGTGCACCAGTTGTGTACACTTGCCAGCCAGAATTTTTCAATTTATGGAAACAATTTTCAACACATACACATCTTAATCCTCTAATGGCCTCTAATGGCCTCTAATGGCTAAACACCAAACATTGGACATTAAATAGCATACATCTTGTATGGTATATTTTGCCCCATCTAGTAGGTGCCATACATTGCAGTTGATAAACTATATCAAGTTTTATAGCAAAAGAGCTTAGCTTTGTGAACAACACTGAAATGCGTTCTCTTCATAACATTATCAAGATGTCATGACAAACTCTAGCAGAAGCAAGCTGTGTTGGAGGAAAAGACATATTTAAAGTAACCAAGTGTCTGCACTATCACCAATCTTAATTTCTATTTGTGGCAACTTTACTTGGGCTGTGACTTAACAAAGAGAGAAAAAAAATATTCAGGTAGTCATCTCAAGAAAGTCTATTTCAAGACTGATGAAGACACAGCTTAAGACAACACACAAAGATGGGGAAGTGAGAACAGAAATCAATAATACAGACGGGAGGACCAGCTATATATTGTGAGAGAGGCTTTGTCCATTATACTCACTTCATCTGTGACAGACTCTGGTTGGCAAAAAAATGTTCTTCTACAGCAGCTTTCAGATGTCGGGGAAGGCACATTAAATGTTTCTAAAAAAACACACACAAAACACGAAAAATGTTGCATGACAGAAACACCATTGCACAGTTATTGTGGCACAGTTCAAGGTTTTTAAAAGTTGCTACATTTTGCCATCTTGACTGATTTGTTTTAAAACTTGGAAACTGCACTAGTATGGCTGCTGCTTCTGCTGTTGGTGATGATACTGCTACTACTACAGCTTCAACCAATGATAACTATCATAACACAAGCTGTTTGTCTGTTTGCTTGCTTGCTTGCTTGGGTTTTAAGGGCATCTGTCCACAGCATTGTGGTGCTAGAAGTATTTCAATGCATCATAGACAACTAAAATTAAATGCACATTTGAAACACATTCACGTAACTCCCTGAGGAGCATTACAAGAAGGCAGCAACCTTCATGACCACATAAACAAGAATGTATGGTAAAATGCAGTGACAGTAATGCTGAAGTTGTCACTGTATACCCATTCATGCAGCTGGGAAGATAAGAGAATTTACCTTACCATGTCTCAGAGTGTGTTTCAAAGCATGGTACACAATATCTAGGATCACAACACTCACACTGAAAAGAGTTCATCATTACACATATAAGAATCTAACTAGAAATGTCGCTACAGCGACTGGTTATACCCCCGCCAAACGCTTTGGTCAAAACAACATTTCATAAGCTTTGGTCAAAAAACTGAGGAAGTAGTTAAATCCGCAAGATCTTTCCTTGATCTTCTGCCATTAATATGCCGTTACCATGGCAATGTACTTTCGGGTACTGTCGAAAAATGCGTCTTGCACATCTACAACCAAAGGCACACATCTGTACCAAGTTTCATGGAAATTGGGCAAAAACTGAGAAAGTAGTTTGCAACACAAAATTTTCCATCATTTTGGCTCATAATATGTGAGCTGTTACCATGGCAACATACTTTTTGTCACTGTCAAGAAATGTGTCATGCTGACCTATATCCTAAGACAAACATTCAATATGAATTCCATGAGAATTGGAAGAACACTGATGAAGCAGTTTTGCCATGAAGCATTTTGCCCTATATTTTACCAATAACATGCCGTTACCATGGCAACGCACTTTTTGCCACTGCGGAAATATGTGTCTTGCACATTAACATATTAAGATGAACATCTGTAGCTAATTTCATAAAAATTGATCAAAAACTGTGGGAGGAGTTCGCGACGCAAGATTTGTACCCATTTTTGCCCATAATATGCCGTTACCATGGCAACGTACTTTTGGGTACTGTCATCTGTGCCAAGTTTTATGGGAATCGGTTGAAAACTGAGGAAGTAGTTCGCGACGCAAGATTTGCAACGGACCGACCGCCCGACCGCCCGACCGTCCGACCGTCCGTTGATTCCTATATACCCCCTTCACACTTCGTTTGGCGGGGGTATAATAAAGAAACACCTTGAAAAAATCAAACGCAATATAATTCCCTCCACATCTTCCCAACAATAACCTTCTGGGATTATGATATGGTGCATCTAGACTTTGTGTGTTGTATCAACAATAGTTGGCACTCATTTTTGTTTTTGTTTTTTTCCACATGGTGTCAACATTTTCTTTCAATAAAACTATCACCTGAATACAGAGACTGATACTGTCCATGGTAGTGCTGAAGAAAAATCTATCATTTCATCTTTCACTAGCTTTACAAATGTTACGATAGCAGCACAGCAATATTCTGAATCCTGCTTCCTTACTTGTCTGGCTTGCACTGTTTCAGATATAACCTCTCCTTTGATTGGCTGCTCAACCAGTCCCAACATGAGACCAAGACGTGTCAGGCCAATAGCAGCTGAGAGCTGAAGAGACTGTAGTGTTGGCACAAGGTGTCCATACCTACATTCATGATATTAAAAAGAAGAAGATAAAAAGTATGTCAATACAGATTCATAATGTTAAGTCATCATGATGGATAATGGTTCCACAATACAAACCCTTTCCCCAGTTACTAGCCCAACAAAGCCCCCCCCCCCAAAAAAAAAAAAAAAAAAAAAAAAAAACCCACAAAAACCCCCACAAAAAACCCACAAAACACAAAAGACAAACAAACAAACACAAAAACAAACACAAACAAACAAACGAAACAAATTAACAAACAAACGAAACAAATTAACAAACAAACAACGGGAGAAACATCTCTCACTACTGCACAGAAGCTATGGGAGAATTTTGCTTCATTAAATCCTATTCATAATGTCTTCTGCATGACAATGCTTAGCCCTTGAAACACAACTAGTTGTAAAGCCATATCTTTTACTCGAGTCCATCATGTATAGTATATCATAAAGCATTTGAAGTTTGAAAATAGTGGACATACAGGTAGTTCACTATAAAAGTGTTTGTGAGGCCAAATGATTGACGGACAAAATCGTAACTCCTACGTACTGCCTTCAGAACATCTGTTTATAAGGGTTATGATGACTATGATTTCTAATGAGGGGTGTCAAAATACAACAAGCATCATTAAAATATTCAAATGAAGTCCTCTCTGAAACCCTCTTTGAAACACCAAAGAAATTTGTAAAGGTAAATGACTCCTGGTACTTTATACGAAAAAAAAAAAAAAAATCTTTTGGCTCACCAGAACTGTTCCCAGATGGCATCGTCAATCTCAAACATTCCATCCACCAAGGGGTCAATCAGCACTATATCACTCACTTCACTGGAACACAAAGAGAGGAGTAAGAAATATGTGAAGCTACATATCAATTGCAGCAGGACAACTGCTTTACAGATAAGAGTATATTAGTCTTCACAAGTACTTGGAATAGGTCAATATAAAATAAGTTCTTAATCATAACCAGAGCATTAATTTAAGAGATTATCATTATTATCATTTCTGTTGTTGTTGTTGTAACATGACAGGTTATAAAATAGTTGGTACTCGTGGCTAGTTTTTAAAAGAATTGGCAAAACAAACATTCTTATTGCGGCAAATTCAAGATGGCATAATATCAACTTGCAAAAGCATTTCTTTTGCACAGGGATGATATTGAGGTTTGTTGAAGAAAATCGGAAATCAAAATTTACAGGTGACTTTTACACGTGGAAACAGCAAAATGTGTGTAGACTTGAGAAAAAGAATCTGAAATCAGATTTAAATCTACAAAATAGTTCATCACAGTTTATCATACAAGATGTAGTGTAATGTAATGTAATTTGTTTTTTATATGTTGTTAATATGTGTCCATAGTGAAAGTGTGACAAAACCAAAATCTCAATACCATGTTTCTATACATACTTTGGACATATAAAGAAATAAAATAAAATGATATAATAGCAAATCATAATCAGATTACTAACATCTTATTACACAGGAGTCATAAAGCATAGAACCTCTCTGTCAAGCACACACTGCAGGAGATGTGCTTAGACAGAAAAGATTAATTCAGTAATATCACTGCAGACTTGAGGGGAACTTGTTTCTTTCAGCTTAAGAGTTATGAATTTCAGTACCATTAATATCTACTCTGTTCTATCATTAGCAGTCCTTTCATTTTCGTACAATTTGGCCATTATTAGTTTTCCGTTAATAGAATGATATTCACGTAGTTTAATCAAGTCTTTAAAATAACATAACCTGCAACAACTCCCTTTTCATCACAAATGCCATCAGACTGCTGAGTAATCCGTGAAAACAAATTTCAGCAGACTGGTGTTGAGCAGTTACCTTTCAAACATCTGTGCATAGAACATGGCATTGACAGCCCCAAGCTCAGATCCCACCAGGATGTATGGCAGCCCACTGTATGACTGGTTGGAATGGATCAGTGTATGCAGGTCCTCTACCATCCTAACACACATACATAAATGAGAACATCCACACAAAATTACCAAACATTTCAAAGCACTTATAATCAGATGCATAAGACAAAAATAAAAGATATCAGTGATTCCAGGGACTTCCCACTTTGCGCTTGTGATGTGAAATTCATGCATTTACATAAACCTCACACATACATGCATATAAATCATACACGTATATAGATACAAATATATATATATATATATATATATATATATGTAACATATAGGCCCTACCATGCAAGTGTATATTACATACATTTATATCATTTCATCTTTTTGTCTACAATGCTACAATTTCAGTTGTGGATGACCCAGACAATCTTCTTCTCTCGTGTCGCTACACTTTTCCCAGCCACTGCAGAACACAGGCTCTGGCACGTGGGTTATAATCGTGGAGATCATGTGATGTACAGGGTTCTGGTAGCAGGGTGCAGTTTAGTAGGTGCTCCAGACAATGAAAACACCAATTAAACCAAGGGTGGGGTACAGTGAGCCTGTACAGTGAGTATTAAGAAAAATCAACAACCATGATGGCAATCCAAGGGTAGACAGGTTCTTTGTACAACTGACCTTTCTGTCGTACTTTCCTGCCCTTTGGTCAGCATGGAGGCCACATCACTGGACATTGGGCCAGGGGGACTGTCGTCAAAGCCTGGACGCTGTAAATGAGCAGACATACCATATCAAAAGTAGCATCAAACTTCCTGTCCATGACAATGATCAGTAAACAGGAGTACAAGCATTTGTCCCTCTGTGGCAAGAAATCAGAAGGGTACCAAAATGTGGATAACGGAAGATCTGCCGAAGAGAATTAAAGACTCCCATAGCTCCCAACTAGAACCAGACAGTCCACCTTAATGCCTTGTGCCTACATGTCAGCAGAAAGGAAGCTAAAGTGGAGAGTATGGTTTTGAAAGATTTAATTTGGAAAGATCATTTGGCTGAAATGTGTAGTCTTTTTCACATCAGAATACATGTTTATACACTCATGACAATTATGTCTCATAGATGTAGTTTGCGACAGCCATCATTGATAATAAAGAGTCAATATCTAATGTTATACGCAAGTAGTAAACCACTGCAAGGCATCTGAATGCAGTAAAAGTTACAGAGTAGTTTTTACAACTTTTCTAGGTACTTTGCACACAAACTTTGAACATAAATTTGTCATTCCATTGCCATGTAGTAGTTCTTGACATTATCTTCAACCACTCTTTCAAGTTCTGCCGTCATCAGAAAAAAGCTTAAATTGCTTTCCATTTACCTGATGTGGATATGAGCTGCTGAAGCCAATCCCTGTCCTATCGTAGGAGCACACCTGTCCACAAAACAAACATTGCTAATTGATTTCACAAACAAATTACAAAAATAACAAACACATTATTAAAATAAAGGTCATTTTGGTGACATTTACATACATATCTCTTTCTAATCAAGGGAAGACAGGAAGGGCATCAAGGTGCTCAGAGAGAAATACACTAAATCTAAGCAACACCTATCAAAACTCCAAATGCCTGTTGCAGTCTTCTTGTATGAAGATTTCAAATTCAATGACATTTATATTCAGCAAATATGAACATACATACATACGTATATATTTGATTTGGCATCGTGAAGAGTAACATACTAGTGCACAAAAATTATAGCAATAAAGAATATGGCAATTCTTATAGCAAAAAAAAAAAAGAAGAAGAGAAAAGCGAATAAGTTTGCATATCAGAAACTTTACTCTGACAAAGCTGCAGACATTCAAGATGAGACACTATCAAAAAAGCAATCTGACTTAACAGTGAAAGCTTGATGTTTATTCAAAGCCAAAAATTTATATGTTATGACATTTCCCTACTGTTCAGTATTTCAACCAAAGTCAGACATCATCATAAGGCAATAAATAAAAGACTTTTCATAAATACACACCACAGAAGAAGGTACAGGAATTGATTAGAATTTACCAGTAATGATGATAATAATGATAATGATAATCATATATCTATATTGTGCAGTTTCTCTAGAGGTACACTCAACTGGATGTAATACAGTCAAAATAAGGGAGAGAGAAGCTGATAACAAAAATTAAACCTGAACTGGATATCTGACAATATGGTGGGAATATCTAAGAAAAAGACTACTAGCTCACTCACCCGGGTAAGTTTTGCTATCCTTGGTTGCACCAAACACCACACATCTGATGACATGCCAGTTGGTGCATCTAAGACGACTGAATACACACAAAAGCATTCAAACAATGTTACTCATTGAAGGGCAAAATGTGACACTGATGGTGTATATTCTAGACATCATGAAGTGAACTTTTAGCAAACTTATATCATTATCTCCATCTTCAGCATTGTGTTTATTGGATAATTCAGTCTTGAATAAATAAAGACTAAATGAAAAGGACAAATGTGAAGTTCTTAATGGCTCTCAAAGAACTATATTGATGTCTTTAGAAATATATAATTTGCCAAGAAAATGTTTAAAAAGTTAGGGACACAACTTCTGCTTGCATTCATCATTCTGCTAATTAAACAATGTAAAAATAGTATTTCTTTTGTATGGGCCATTCCAGAGTGGATCAAAAGAAAACTACACTTTGGAATCTGGGATCCAACTATGCACAAATTACTGCAGTATTGAGAGATTTAAAGTATTCTTGAATGCTGTGTAGCTGTTTGTGTTTTCTGTTTGATTTTTAGCATGCTTGAGGTATCTTCCACTCTTTCTAGGATCAAAACTTAAACTTGGTCAGGCAGATATCTCACTTCGTGGCCATTTACAGATAACTGTGATAAATTTACAGTGCAAAATATTGTTTTTCACAAACACTGAACAATAGCTGCAAATGAGGGCCATAATAATGTGAACCATAGAATTACCTGTTGGCTTCCCTTCACCAGTGCAGCTGATAAACATCTTGTGGTCTGTTGGACCCACTGAGACCAGTTCCCCTTTAAAGTGACAAGTACATGACAGTTGGCATTTGTTACTGCACAATGGACAGGATGACATTGTTTACATCTAAATGCTTTCTCATGTTGGAACTTTATTTGCTCTTAAGAATCTAGGAAAGGCAACAGATTGGATTACTTGATTTGCTTTTTAATATTATGTATCAATGTTGCAAACTAATACATAATAAAAAACTTGCATAAATTTTTCAGTTTCTTCAAGAAATGGGAACTAGTAGATTTGTAACCGCTAATTATAAAAGACCCAGTAGCATGTGGATTCATGGGTGGCTGAATTCATTCGCTGCCCACTGGGGTACATTTGAAAACCAAGAATAGCACCAATCAGCGAGTATGTGCATTGAAGGGTATGCTCATCCATAATGGTCAACTCCAGTCAAGATTCTTTGGCTGTGTGTAAATACTTACATCTAGAGATCAGTTCAGATCAAAGAACAAGGTTTACAAAATCAACTTTTACCAATGCTGTTGACATACAGAATAATCCAGGAACTATGGAGACTTATTTTGTGCTGTGTATGTTATTGTTAGCACATTTTGATTATCATTTTTTTCTGTTTATTTCACCTATGGTACCCATAATGTACCATAAGTGGTTGGTACTGGATGTATGTATGCTGTCACTGTGCCTCTGTATACAATTCCAGATTTGGTTTCTTCTTCAAAATGACTGGAAAATGTCCTGGTGCAGAGATTTCTTTGATGAGCTCATGATCATTTTTCCAGCATCTGTTAATGGATATCTTTATACTCCCAGTAATTTGAAACTTTTATCATTACAAACTTAAAGTCTAATAAATGTTTAGAATATTCTAACACAGTAACAGCAAGCATTTTGTACCTCTGTGTCTCGATCCTTGGGATAGTCAATTTTTTTTTTGTTTTTTGTGAGCTCTAGATCTATCTCTGGTTTCTTGTAAAAAATTTTTTTAGAGGGAATCCACTTTACCTTCTGGTTTGAGATGCTCTGCTTCCTTATAGAGTGAGGCATGGTTGAGAATTGCTGGTAGGATGAGAAGAAATAGCAACCACTTGAGGGAATGTAGACATCGACAGGCACACTCTGTCAATGCTGAACGTGAGCAAGAGGAAAGTTCCTCCGTGATAGAAGAATCACCTGCAGAAGCATCTACCACCTACATGAATGAAGCCAAATCTTAATCATGTTAATGATTGGGTAAATGAAAATTGGATTATTAAGTAACTGAACTGTGAACAGCTGATCATGTCAGGTCAGACAAGACCATTCATTTGAAGCTGGTAATCAATCAGTGGTTTAACTGCACCAGCGATCCCAACACGTTACTGGTTACAGCGCCCCGTGCCGAGGTTATCAGTAGCTCACGCATCGCCTAGTGTGCTCTCGGTGTCGGATGAACCATAAAAGGCATGAGAAGAAAACAAAATGACTACCATTATCCTGCACATAGAGCATTTATCTTCACGCATCATTAGGTTATTAGGCTTCGGAGCTGCAGAGTAAAGCATGGATTACAACAAATGGGACTATTACTATTAGTACCAGTAATCTAATACTAGTATTACGCGATGGTTCTCCACTTCTCTGGTCTCTGGTTCCGTCATTGAAATGCAATAGTTACAGCCTACAGCTACAGCCTATATTATATTATAAAATGGGTTCAAGAATGTAGCCAATTGGAAGCGCTGAAATGAGTCACGTGTGCGTGCATTATTTTCTTCAGGTAAGCACTAAGAAGAGTCTCTCTTCCACCTCCCTGGCCTGACGTACGTCACAATGTTTTACACTAGCAGTGCGCACTCAATCAGTTGTTACAAGTGCGTCACGCGCTACTATACGCGCTGTCAATCCTGTAAACAACTTCTAGTTCGGGCCGCGGGCTGCCACAACAGCCGGCGGCCTTTCTTGTGCATAACAGTACGTGGCGTACGTATACTCTTATACGTACGTACAGTACTAGGTGAGTGTGCGGGATTTCCGAGTGCGACGTGCGTAAATGTTTGGGACGAACATCTTCTGGCATCTTTACTTTTGAGCGAGTGCTACATGTAGCTGACTGGTATTGACCCACAAAGGTACGTGAATAATGCTGTTAGTTTTCGACCCATTTTATAAAACTAATGATGCACAGGATTATTTCGTGGCGTTAGTGAAGGTGCGGCTCACTCTCGAGTATTGACAACGGTTGCAAACATGCACTCGGCTGCGCCTCGTGCATGTCGCACCATTGTCAATACTCTCGAGCGCGCCGCACCTTCACTAACACACTCTATCCTGTGCATCATTAGTATACTATCCACTGTGTTTCAGTCACTCCACTGAGTGCGTAGCAGAGATTTAATAAAAAATACACATTGCCAGCTGCCTATAAATTTTACACCGAGGTGCTGGTGCGGTTAGGCTATATTAAAGGCATAATTTACCTTTTGCAAATGAAACAAAAACCCAGCATTAGTGCCTTAAAATAGTTCTAAAAAGCGATTAGGGATAGAAACATCCACTGTAAAAATGTAAATCAGTAAAATCAATGTTAAGTACTGTTAAATATACAAAATGTGAACAAATGTTTCCAAACCAGACCATCTACAGTTACGGTTTATTGAGAAAAATACAGATATGGTAAATTTTAGACTTTTTAGACATTTTAGACTTTTTGAATATCGTGAAGATTCTATATGACGGGATGTTTTGTGGTAAAACAGACCTACACATACTGTAAAACGAGGAATAATTGCGTGCATTTTAATTTCGTGAATTTTGCGAGAGCCGAGTTTTGCAAAATCAAAATGCGCGCTAAAGATCATTTACATACACTAGTAATATGCATTAAATGTTAGAGGCAACTCGTGAAAATTTCATGCTGCAAATAAGGCTGTCTGCTCCCATTCGAAAAAATCTCATGCCGCGAAAATCTTATCGTGTTTTACAGTATGCATTAAATGTCATTAATACTCATATCCAGACATTTTTTTTTAAATCACTGTTCCCAATTTGTAATTAAAGGTAAATTTAAGCCCTAACACTATCTACGTAAAATAACAGGACCTTTATTCCCTTTTGCATGCAAAACCGTGATTGTCTAGATTCTATACCATTTTTACCCTGCCTTTATGTGCCTCCTCTGCCACCAAGGGCCTACTATAAACTAACTTGTAGTAACTGGGTATACGGTACAGTTTACTTTTATGTTAGTTACTAATGTGTAATTTAATTGTTACCGTCATTGTATTGCATTATCATATGACATCATCATCATCATCTGGTACAGGAAGAAGGCATTGCCGTTGGCCTGTAATTCCCGATCACTGCTTCTTGTTTGGCCTGTGTAGGCCTGTGTAGGCAGCGGGGTATACCCAACCAACTCTCGCCTTCACACCATAAGGAGCTAAACAAGCCCAGGATGCCTCTGTGGCTACACTGATGAAACAGTGACCCACCTGGTGGGCAAATGCTCACTGTACCAAACCCTTAGAGACAGCTTCCTCACCAAGTGGCCAAAGCAATGGAAAACACACCTCACCAAAACTGCAACACCACCCGAATGCTTCACCAGACTCACTCTTCTTGGATCCTGCTGCAACTCCACTATCTCCCTCTCTGACTGGAAAAAACCCCTCTCTGTTTCATAATGCATCTCTGAGCTTTCTTTTCGACATACATAACAAACGTACAGCTATGTAGTTCTATTAACTGTTATCCCGTTGTTAGCCTGTTGTTATCCTGTGACCTTGTGACTACTGTTGGATATTTTCGCGCGACTAATTTTTCGCGCTTGGCCGGGTCAGAAGAGTTTCCTGACTGGAGGAATTCAAACAAAGAAGAAGAAGAAGAAGAAGCTGTACTTAACTGAGTACGACATGGGCAGTAGTAGACAGAAAGATCCGTCTGTCCGGAGGACTCTTTTGTATTTTACCATTAGATATGTATACGGAGGGGATCCGTGAAGCCAGACGAAGTCTCCGCAACATTCCCCGACGGACAGATACAGACCGATCTTTCGGTCAAGCGCAGTAGTGGAGTCATAGGAGATCAAAATGATGCTCCCACCAATATTTTTCAATATATTTTTTGAATTTTTCAGTTGTTGACAAGACCACTAACAAAGTTATATGTTCCGGCAAGGCATTCCGACATGACTCCGAGCTTCGGAGCGGAGTAAAGCACCACGAGCACGGATTACAAGGAATGGGACTATTAGAAATAGTATCACGCAAAGCCAATGGCTTGAGTTAACACTCCTGAAGATTAAAATCATTTACTTACGAATAGTGCAACTACCTGCTAATGTTTACTTACTCCATTTCCTTCATCTCTAGCCCGCTGGCTTGTTGTCTTTTCTTTATCTTTGCGTTTCCTAGCAGCTGGTACAGGCATATCTGCAGAGCGGCTCCTGCGAGAAAACAAGGGAAACGATCAGCACCAGCGTAGCGTCTTTGTTACACATCAAGAAGGCGTAACTTCAGGATCGGAGCGATCGGTCGAGTCCGTGCCGCCCCAGCCAGCGGGGCACGGCCCGTGTAAGATGAGCTCCCCGACCGGACCACCCTGGCCTGGCGCCGCATCGATCGCGTAGTGTGCTCCGGCGGTGTTGGATGGACCGTGAACAGGTGAAAGGCACGAGAAGAAACCAAAATGACTACCGTTATCCCACACATTGAGCGTTTATCTTCACGCATCATTCGGGTATTAGGCCTTAATCCAAGTCCAATGACACTACGAGGCACAAATACTTACATCGTGGGAACAGGAGCTAGGTAAATAGTGTCAACATTGAATTTGTTGTTACCCTGCACAGTCCCATATACCGAAAATGGTGTTAGCTATCTGGATCTGGATGTGATACAGTGCAGGACCTTTCGGTATACTAGGCACCGGTTATACAATTAAGTCGCTCTTCACAGAATAAATGTTTTAAGTGGGCGGTGTCTGGTGATTGATAAGCAGTTTGAATTTATTGTTTAATTATGACTATTTGACTATCTAAAAGTAAAAGTATATGAAGATGATATTAAACGACATTCAGGGAGTTAAATTCACTCACTTTTTTGTTTGTTTTTTGTGAGCACATCTGAACATTTTTGTCATTGACATTGTATATAAATTTCATAATAAATAAGTGGTAAGTTTGTTATAGCCTAATATAGGCTTTTCTTCTCATCATAGACCTAGGTCGCGCTAGTTTGACAGGAGGTGTGAAAGTACATTATACAACACCTAAAAAGAATGTACTATCCAATTCAGGTCGATTGCCCATCATCATGGACATTCAGTGTAATAAAAGTTCCATCGCACAC
This sequence comes from Diadema antillarum, assembly GCF_040938485.1. NCBI lineage: Eukaryota > Metazoa > Echinodermata > Echinoidea > Diadematoida > Diadematidae > Diadema > Diadema antillarum. Next base: position 651,228 of record NW_027271228.1, read on the forward strand.
TGTGGCTGTCAGCTGTGCAACTTTGTTTGAGCAAAAATGGATAGCGCATGGCTGACATCACCCATTTCTCTTATGTTACAATAAACAAATGTTTGCCGTACGCACTTAACAATATTATTATGAGCGCGCTTAAAAGCGTGTACTTTTGCCACTCATTTTTGTAAACAACTGCAACCGGTCGGTTTCACATATATGTCCATACACACAGCTGACTGCACGATTGACTGCAGCCACTCATGGATTCACCTTCCATGGAAAATGGTTGCCATTTCTGTGCTAAATTCAAGAATCTGTGTGGACCACACCTGTTGACGTCCACAGTGTTGTACAAAACAAATAGTGTATGGTCAATACTCTTGCAATGGAACAAAATTTCGCACTCTGTGAAAGATGAGTGCCTTTATCTTTCACCTAGTGCGAAATCTTGTACCATCGCACAAGTGACCATTTGCTATTTGTAAACTAGCACTAGACCTAGGTCTATATTGAAGGAAATAAATGTTATTTGAAATTATATTGAAATTGAATGGTTGTTCAGGGTTGTGATTGCCAGTAGTAAGTACTTGGCCAGATCTCACATGAGCTGAGCAACCAATTACTGGGCACAGCTAGGGCTGGTGCCATATTTTTTAAAAGTGCATGGGGAGGGGAGTACTACCGGGTTTCATCAGGTGACAAGCAAAAAAAAAAAAAAAAAAAGACTTACCCACACTGGCTACCACTTTTGGATTTCATCAGCTAGCAAGCAAAAAGAAAACAAAAGAAAACAAAAGAAAACAAAAAAGGGGGGGGGGGGGGTCTTAAAGGTAATTTTCTAGTACAACTTCCAGACTTTTTGATAATCGACTTGAAAGCAAACTCAAACAAAGCCCCCCCCCCCCCCCCCCCCCCCCCACCCGCTGGGGAGAACTATGGCTAGGTGCAGGCAAATGTCTTGTTAAACCTAGACTGTTGAGAAGTTAACTGATATAATTAAATACATATGATGAATCAGAATCTTGAGCTAGATATGGCACTATAAATTGCAACTTTTCAGTTAACTTAAACTTTTCCTACTCCTTCTAGGCTTTACTCAGCGGGGTAGAATCTGTGTAATGTTAGATCCTGTCTAGAATTCCAGGCTAGAGTCCAGACTAACAACCTAGACATTGACTTCTAGAACCCTACATCCTTTATCATTTTCGGTTGTCGCTAACTTCCTGCAGGCAAGCCTAAGTAAACCAAACGGAATGCAGATCTAGGCGTCTCTAAACCGTAAACTAAATCAAAGTCGCCTGATGTCAACAACCAAAAATTCTAACTTCTGTTCTACTTTAGACTCTAGGTCTAAATAACATTGCATAACATATCGCGCTAACCCCTAGAGGTCTAATATTATTATCTACAAAAGTGATTTTCAGACTAAACTTTCTTAATATGATTATGAAGCAGATGTTTTCCCCCATCCACGGTTTAAGATTTATAAGTATCAATATCAAAATTCAAATTTAGAGTTTCAGACCAAAACTGAATAGCTAGATACCTTGGCATGCTGTGGCCAATGCAATGCTGAATATTGAAGAGTGAAAACAATATAAGAATTTAACACATTTTGAAACATTTATTTTGCCTGTAGAGTAGGCTGTAAAGTGGTCATAATGATGATAGCCAGGAAATGTATTTAAACTTTGGAAAGTAGTGCTCCGAGCATAAAAAAACCCAGTGAATTATCAAAATCTTTGATCTTAACTTGTCTTCTAAAATGAACAACATATTTTACGAATGCATTGATAGCCTAATTTTAAAAATAGAAGGTATAGTAGGCATACACTGTAGGCATAACTCTGTTTCGAAATCTGTGCATTTTTATGCCGTTGTTCACTTGTCTCTAGTATGTATAGGGCCTATTCATCATGCATCAGTGGTGAATGAATTTCACACACTGCCATGCACCTTCAATTTCTGGGGGTTTTTTTTCTGTTATTTGTGCACCAAACAACTGCACAATATATTTTCCTGATCTTTGAAGTTTTCATTGTGAATCAATATGTCTGAATCATTTGATTTGTCCAAAAGAAATGGAGGAAAAGTTGCTGAAAGATGTTCACACAGTGAGTAAACAATCACAATATTAGAGCCGCTGGCGCGGCGGCGCAGCAGCCGCGCCTGCCGGCCAGCTCACTATGCGCGATGGGTGTACTAGGCTGCAGCTGCGCCAGTGCAACTGGCCAGGTAGCTAGCTCGCTGGCCCCCGATGGCCCCAGTTATGGCGACCGTTATAGCGCCGCTAACGGCAGTGGGTGAATAGGACCTTCAGCGAGGAAAGTCTAGTGAGAATATTGTGTTCTGAGAAGGGTAGAAATAAATGCAAGGGAAATGATAATTACTTCAAGCAAAGGGCTAAGTGGTCAGTTCTCAAAGTCAAAGGTCAAGATTCAGAACTTCATCTATACAATTGGACCATTGATCATAGGAATCTATGTAGTGGTCAGAGGTATCATATAGTTGACCAAGCCTGGCATTTTTTTCCTTGTCTGGTTTCTGATCAGCATTTTGCATCTCAATTGCGATGGTCAACCCCCCCCCCCCCCCAAAAAAAAAAAAAAAAAAAAGAAGAAGAAAAAAAAAAGAAGGAGAAATGCCTGAACTTTCATTTGCTACATTACTCCAGGGACCATAGGTGTAACTATAGTGTATTGACCCTAGTGTAATCTCTAAAGTGAATCACTGACTGATGGTGTGATCAGTTTAGTAAGGTGCAGAGTGCAAAGTACAAGGTACCAAATTCATTGTCCTTGTGATTAAAGAAGGACACTGCTTCTTGATTTACTCTTAACTGCATCTGCCTGCACAAGCTGTATTGAAATAAGTCATATGACATGCATTTATCCTGTAGCTTTTCATGATAGATTAAATGGAAAAATTTGTGGTTCAGAGTGCATGCAATCAGATGCAATTTTTTTTTAATGATATTGTAGGGGAAGTACATACTTCTTAGAAACTGTCAGATTTTGTTGAGTTCTTGTTCTATACCAATGAGGAGTTCCAAGCAAATGACACTACAGTTGTGTGACCTGGAGAAATCATTAGTTGCCTCCCAGGAGGAATGATGCACAAAATGATATTTTGACTGGCATGAGTGTGATCAAGTTTCCTATTTCTTTGATTTTGCCCTTAAAGGGACTGTACAGTACTGGTTGAGGTAGGGATTCATGTTTTGAACATTCCTTAGTGAGATAGTAAAAAGCCTCTTATGAAATATGAAAGAGCATGTAATTTTATGAAGGATTCAACGTTTATTTGATGAAAATTGGTTTTCAAATGGCTGAGATATCCAAAAAAGTAATAATAATAAAAGGCGACATGCCCCAACTTTATTAGCATCTCTTTGTTTCACTTTGTTTTTGGATATCTCAGCCATTTCAAAGCCGATTTTCATCAAATAAACTTTTGATACCCCTTAGAACTGCATGCTCTTTGACATCTCATAGAGTGGTTTTTGAACATCTCACAAAACGTTAAAAGCTAAATCTTCACCTCGACCAGAACTGTACACACCCTTTAAAGGACAAGTTCACCTTCATAGACATGTGGGTTGAGTGAATGCAGCAATATTAGTAGAACACATCAATGAGGGTTTGAGGAAAATCAGACAATCCGTTCAAAAGTTATGAATTTTTGAAGTTTCTGCTCACTCAAGGCTGGATGAGAAGACTACTATAGCTTGTGATGTCACATGAGTACAACGATATAAAGAAAGAATAAAGAAAATTCAACCTATTCTCACTTTTCTCGCATAAGAAAAGAACGCTTGACTTCTCTCTTTCAGAAGGCAGGGGGAATAATATTATGTCAGTAACAAGTCGAAGAAATGTGCACTTAATTCAAAAAGTAAAGTTTTGTGAAATTCCCTCTTTATTTTCTTTATATGGTTGTACGCATATGACATCATACACTGTAGTAGTCTTCTCATCCAGCAGTGACTACGCAGATACTTTAAAAATTCATAACTTTTGAACGGATTGTCCGATTTTCCCCAAACTTTCACTGATGTGTTCTACTAATATTGCTGCATTCACTCAACCCACATGTCTATGAAGGTGAACTTGTCCTTTAATATGGGAAAAAAGCAATCAGAGTTTCCTTTCTCACTGTTTCATGGATTATCAGAATATGCATGCAGATTTAGAATATTTCCCTTTTCATGCAGTTGGTTGCAGAGCAGTCAGATATGAGTTTTAAGATTGTATCTTACGAGATACTGTCGAGATATTGTTGCAAAACTTGTACAGATCTTTGTCTGGAATGAGAATATGAGGGCAGTGTTAGCTAGTCTGCGCAACCGGCTTGTACAACACAAGCTTTTCTTGTGAAAGTATTCTGTGATTTTATGTAAAAAAAAAAAATTGCAAGTCATTGTATGCTGTATGTTTCATACATGTCTATTGTCAACTTCAATGTTCCACAGTATCAATTACATTGTATGTCTGGTACAGTGGTACCATATGCCATAGGTACACTGATCGTCAGAAAGCCTCATGCACTGATCATTGAACATTGTCATAGTGAAGACCTGAAGTCACCAGACATCATTAAATGCCATTTGTTGAGCTGTTCTTTCAATCCTTCATGATTGCATCCTTTCTGTTTGTCTTGTAAATTTTAGTCTCTTTTGTTTATATTGTGCAAAAGTAAACAATAGCTACCTGGTAATCAAATGGTTCAATGCTGCTGCTCAGAAAAAAACACACACACAAAAAGAAACAACAACATCTTAAGTTGATTTAAGGGGGTCTCTGCCCCTTAAATTGAGGGGAAGAGGGAAGAAAATTAGTTAAACACCTGAAATGCTACAGACTTTATTATCTAGTCTTCTAAACCTGACTTCTCCTATTAGGGTTTGTTTCTCTCTCATAATATCCTTTACTTTGGTAGTTTGTTTCATAGTTTTTGTCATTTTTTTTTTTTTTTTTTTTTTGGTAGTGGGGTTCTGTATTTTACCTGTCTTGTTTTATTGCCATGAATATTGTGATAATTTAGAACTTGTGGCCATGATGCTGTATGGTAAGTAATGTACTTGGGGAAGCTTGTCAAACTCTAGAGCTCCCTCTTTTGACAAGATTAGTGCAACTGAATTGCGCAATAGGTCATTAAGTCGAGGAGAAGGGGAAAGAAAATGAGTGATAAACACCTCAAATGAACAACTGGAGACATATCTTATTTAATGATATTTGTTTCCAGTTGTTTTCCATTTTTTTGTCAGGTTACAACACAATAGTGTGGAGTTGTAGCAAGATAGAATCTCACAGAATCAGTCCTGTGTCTCACCAATGAGTTGCTTTGGGCAGATGTTGTTAATACCGGCAAGGTTTACAACATAAAGCAGAAGGACTACTAGTATGATATGCCAGCATCTTTAGCAGACAGGGATATTAAAAACAAGTTGACTCAGGTATAGGGGATTTCAGCCCACAAGCTGGTTTTAAGCCAAATATCAAGCTGTAAGAGAAAAAGAAAGTGCTTTCTCTTGTCTGCTCAGAACTTGGAGATATGTATAAAGTATAAAACACAGCAGTATTCTGAATGCTTGATAGATATATAGTAGGAACTCATCTGGTGCCGATCTTTACTCTGATGTCATGGCAACTGAACTGCCTCATGTGTCGCAAGTTTCTCCACTTGTTCAACGCATTCTTGGCTTGAACCCTAATCATTACACTCTGGCTGGAACAAATTGCTATTTAGTTGGTACTGGAGAGAGGTAAGATGAACATTAACGTTAATTGCCTTGTAATGGCAGCTTTTGTGTGATTATGATCTCAGTGTATTTCTTACTTCTTGCTTTGTAAAATGTTAACATGTATGTAATCCTCCCAGGACTACCCATCTGTATGATGGTGCCATTTCTTTGCAACAAGTGATGACAGAGTTGATAAACTTGCCGGAGCAAAGCTGTATACTGGTAACTAATCAAGCGATTTGTCTGTGAAGCATCAGCCAACCATGAGATGGATAAGGAATTTGAACCTAAATAGTCTGAAGTTTAAAAATATTTGTCTTTTTCTCTATTTTTTCTTGTCAAATTTACTCAGTCTTCTCGTATTCTTGATCATCATGGCTACTTATAGAATACTCCACTTCTCTACTTATTTCACATTCTTTTAAATTGTGTTAATATTTCTCAGTTTTCTACCTGTCTCCAATATATTTCTCTTTTCCATTTCCATCTTATTTTTCTTTCTTGCATCTTGTCTGTCTTCCTCTCCTTTTTTCTTCACAGTTTTCTTCAACCCCTTTTCCCTCATCCCTCTTCTCACCTCCTCTTTCTTTCTCATTTATTTTGATCTTCGAATCAAATCAAATCAAGTGAAATCTCATTGCAACTGATTGACAAATTGCCCTACATCGACATAAATTATTTATTAATTAAATTTAATATTTACGTCGATGTAGGGCAATTTGTCAATCAGTTGCAATGAAAACATCTCGACAGAAGAATTTTATGAATTTGAATAAGTGAAATCTCTTTCTTTTAATTTCTGTTTCCTCTTTTCTTGCTTCCATCCTTTTGACCATAACAGCTTTCATTTTTCCTTTACCTGCCAATAACCATTATTGCACCCTTTATTGTCATTATTGTCTCCCTTGTACATCAGCATTGGCTAGTCTACTTCTTGTACTAGAGTTTGTAATGACTACGGCAACCCATGCATAACTTACACAGTGAAGGAAAACAGCCCAGTATTCTAGAGTGTCCCATCTGTGTGCCGGTTTTTTTAATTAAAGGGTGCCAGCATTTTTACTGTGCATTTCCTCCTCCTATGAAATGACAAATTTTTATGTAACCTGCCGGGCTGCCATTCACTGAATACACTTTGACTTCAGTTGTATTAGTCTGAGCAAGTGGGAAACTGTTGTGTTACTTGGCTTAAACATGAGTACTTACTTGCCTGACATTGCACAAGTTTCTCCTCGAGTCTGGCGTGTCTTGGGGGACAATGCCAGCCCAGGACATCTACAGGGGACCAACTGTTACATCATTGGTACAGGGGCAAAGTAAGTTACTGGTATTGAATCCTATATGCTTGCATTTCAAGAAATGAGGGTAAATATTTGACTTTGTTCACTGCACTCCTATTTTACATTTCATGAAGTACTGTATTTGGTGTTAGAATGCATACGATTTCATTATGCTCCACAGGAAAAGGTTGGCAAACTCACCACATCCTCTGGCTGAAACAGAAAGCAATAGTAATGACATTTTTGCACAGGGAAAAACCCTGTGATTTCTCTGGTTCTGTGCCTGTCCGCTTGCTGATTTTTAAGTATTATTGTTTACTTGGAGCATGGATGTGTACTCTTGATGTAGCATTTCAGGTGTAGTAAAAACAGAAACAAATAAAAATTATTTGTCACATTATGATTTAGCATAATCCGGCAACCCTTGCATTCCCTAACATCAACTGTATCTTAAAAGATGCACGGACCACCATAGATAAATACTGTGTACGCCATATATTTCGCGAGTCTAAATTTTTGCGAATCGGGAATTCCTGACGATTTCGCGAGTGATTAAATTCACGATCGTGGAGTCCTGTACTGAATGGAGATAATGTACACACGTACCTCACATCCACGTTGGGATCAGAGTCAATATTTTCGCGTGTCTTTAATTTCGCGAATAGCACCTGACTCGCGAAATTCGCAAAAATAAAAACCTCGCGAAATATTCGGCGTATACAGTAAATGATGTATAAAATGGGGAGGGAGAGTTGGTAATAAGAGAGAAGCAAAGATAGAGCATAAGAAATTGTGGTGGTATGATATACATCCCAATCTGGTTATTTCTTGGAAACATTAGTTAGGTACGGTAATAAATCAATTTAGATTGCACAGCTAGATGTGATACTTTGCAGCCCAAAATGGATCATATTCAATTCTTGTGAAATGCTGTCACTTTTGTGTATTTGAGTATCATAAATTCTTCTTAACCTCTTGAGGATGAGTCCCGAATATACTCGGGCAAGTGTCTTTGGGAAATGCTTGTTAAATAGCAAAATCAGCCCATCCTCAACGGGTTTAAAAGAGTAAAATTTGATGCTGCAACTTATCAATCACATATTTCAATTTATTCATGAAAGGTCACAAAACCAAAGACTGTATCATTGATCAGTTGAAAGTGTTGAATGTCTATCTCTGTGAGATCCTCTGGTATTATTGTAAATGTTTGAGTGACCAGTGCTGTGATAGCCTCAGCCTTTTGTGTTACAACATCATGTCGTATATATATTGTAGTAGCTCTAGCTGCATCATATCAAGACTCCCAGGCACACTTGAGACTATACATGTAGATATAATCAACATTCTGTCATTGCCCCACCATTGAAAAGATTATACCAGGAAAAATAAAGTATCAATTGGTAGTTGAAATACTATTTGCTTTTGTTGTATGCAATATACAGAGAATGTGTTCCTCTACATATGCCAATTTACAATGTATCAATCATATTTTAGTATGTTCTATGTAAGTTGTCTTGCAAACTTGTGATTTAGAAATCACTCAGACTTTTAAACTGTCATAATCCAGTTCGGGTTTAAGGACAACAGTGAATTTCATTAGTGATCATTATTATTTGACTTCATGTGATGTCTTCTTTGCTTATTTCTACCTTATTTTATGTTACACCAGGGAGGTGAGACGAAATCACCTCCCTGGTTACACCTGTAAGGAGTATCTGCAGGCTTACAGGAGCTGTATGTAACTAACCTTGCCAGTGAGAACAGGCAAAAATGCGTACACTGTATAATCCACATACAAACACAGAACACATACACACACTCAAACCACAACTTGCCTCATCCCCCCACAAGAAAATATAGAAGAAGAGAGTGCACATTATTTTTTTTTTACTTTGTTAGAACTGCATAGCAACAATCGGATGAAGTAAAAATTAGAGATGTAACAAAAGACTGAATCTCAATGTATACATACAAAATCATACACTCAGTTTCATCTTTCACTTTCACCAGCTAATGCTGAGTTAATGTTGAGTAGTAGAAGAAATCACTACCACCAAGAACCTGCCAGTTTGGTAGGTTTCCTTTGACAATTTGTATGTCATATTCTTCTAAAAGAATACATCATATGATGCATGGGATACAGTCTGAAGATCAGGCATAAACAGAAATGCAATAAATACTAACATCTAGGGTATTAAATGAGCTTGTTGATGTCTGAAATGAATATTATATTAAGTTAATCTGTCTGTAGGACTTTAGAAAAGAAAGAAGAATACATGCAGGGTGCTACAGGGTAGCCCGGGACAAGTGAAAATCAAAGTCAGGCAAGTGTTTTGGAACGATGAAAAAAAAAGAATGTTTTCCCGAATAGGGCAAGCAAAAAGTTTCAAGGCCACCTTTGTAGTCACTCCCACCCCCTCCCCCCCCCCCCCCACAAACCCAAGAAGTCAACCATACAGAAGCCAAAAGATAATGACTGTTTAGTGATGCAACTTTCCAATACATGTGTGAAGAAGCCCCAATGCGATGCAACAAAAACACTCGATCAAACCATGTTTGTTACGTTTTGGGCTTTCTATTTGGGCATGAATTTCATATTCAGTCAGTGTTCTGCAACAATTTGAAAATCTACTTGACCAGACAAGTGGTAAAAGGAAAAAAAAAATATGTAGCACTCTGACATGTATGTTCAGGTTGTCATTGTGTCAATGTGTTTGATAAAATACCTTTATATTCTTATGTTGATAGGAGAGTGTTGATTGACACAGGTGAAGAAGGGAAGCCAGAGTTTGTGAGTAACTTGAGGAAGACACTAGCAGACAATGGTACATCCATCCAAGAGATCCTTGTCACCCATTGGCACCATGATCACGTCGGAGGGATCGCCGACATCGTCGGTGACCTCCAGTTGGGTAGGTTGTACCATGGTAACAATATTTTATCACCTTTTTATATTCATGAAATTTTATCACCTTTTTGTACAAAGCCCTTGAGAGTTGCATGGCCTACTTCATGTATTATGGACTTATAGAAGTAATTATGATGATGGCAACAGTGACAGCGACAACAGCAACACTAATAATAACGATAATAACAACAACAGTAATATCTTTTGTAGCAGTTTTCCAATACATGAAGTCCAAAATGCTTTATAACATATTATCAGTAGGCCTATTAACCTGATAGCATAGTGCATACATCAGATTAGATTCAACATTTTGAGGGCATTTAATTGTAAAAGTGGATATTTTCTCACGAGTAAGTTTTCACATTCTGCCAAGTAAGCAGAATTTCGCACGTTTTTTAATTCCATGGAGTCAAGACATTACAAAGTGATACATATAAAAAGCAAAACCCTTTGCGTGCTTTTATTTCTGCGCCAGTTTTTGATTTGGCAAAAAATTTGTATACAGCGAAAGTTTCATCTGTTACAGTATATCAATTTCTTTGAATACTAGTATCATAAAGTTATCGTAGAATATCACAGCTGCTATGATGTTAACTAATTGCAGATAATGAAACGCTTCTAAAATTGTTCAATTTTATATTGACGTGATATGATGAGAACATTCTCCTGCTCTTGTTTGCTAACTCTGAAATAGTTTGAGCCCATTTAAAATGCTTTTGAGGGTCATTTTCGATTTGTGCCTCTTTTAAACCTCAAAAATTGTGCCATGTAAACATAAAGATTTGCATGTTTCCAAAAATGAAAGTATCATGGAGTTGTGTTTTAGAGGATCACTGTTAAAAAAAAAGAAAAAAACATGATAAAAAACTCTTGCATCTTTGTCAACCCCATTGCTCACATCAAGCAGGAAAAATAAGCAAGCTCTATTTTGCAGTGCCATTATCTTTAAAGCAATGGCTCTAATACAGATGTATTGGAAAGTAATTCAATTGCATGTTGTGTTGTTACAGGGACTGATATCAAGATATCCAAGCTTCCCCGTCACCCACCTCAAGAGGAAGAGATAAACGGAGGAACTCTCAAATACAGCTACCTGAAAGATGGCGAGAAGATTGTCACAGAGGGCGCTACACTAAAGTAGGTTTTTATTTGCCAGTGACAGTGCAATGATTATGGTGTTTAGATATATTTAGAGAAATAAATGCATGTGCCATGGCACCAAGACATGCAAAGTTGCTAACAACAACCATTTCAAGAGTATAGGATTTCCATTATTCCTGACAGTAACCTTCCAAGATTTTTTTAAAGATTTGCACCACTTTGTTTAAAAAAAAAACCCAAAACAGCCTGCCATTGTATCAGTGAGATATACAGCAGTAGAGAAAACAAGCACAATTTCAACACATCACCACAATCAAATGTAATCGTAAACATCATTCTCCTCCACTCGTTATCGCTGTTCTCATCATCATCATCATCATCACCATCATTACCCACAACCAAATCATGTCTAAATCATCTATTTCTCACATTATACGTTTTCCCAGAGCTGTTTACACCCCTGGCCATACGGATGATCACATGGTTCTCATTCTCGAGGAAGAGAATGCTGTTTTCACTGGAGACTGTGTGCTTGGCGAGGGCACAGCCGTAAGAAGTGCTATTCATATGCTCTTTGATGATTATTGTTTTGTGTGTGTGCTCATCTTGCTGTCTACTATTATAATTTTTTGAAAATTCGTCATTTGGTGTCCATCATGCATTGTCATTTGCAAACTTTTATATATTCAACTTCTTCTTGAAAACTCCATGATGGATATTTACCAAACTTGGCTGATAATGTACCATAAATTTTTGTAGACATTTTGTCAGTCAATTTAATAGTGTTAGGTGAATTCTTTATTTTGCTAGTATATTGATTATCAGCTTTGTTCTATGTTTTGATTCATATTTTGTCACCATATTTTTTCGACTTCATGTGATATGTTGATGTGAAATCAAACAAATATCAAAAGAATTCTGAAGAGAAGAGCAGTTACTGTAGGTTGCATTTAGCCCTTGGGGTATGTGACAAGTGTGAATGAAAAAAAAGGCAAACAAACAAACAGATAAACAGAATAATCTCAAATGGAGTAGCTTGTCGCTCATTTTTTTCTCTTTCTCATATACACTTTGTTCAGGTGTTTGAGGATCTCTACACATACATGAAGTCGCTGGAAAAATTGGTATCCCTCCAGCCTGACAAACTCTATCCTGGCCATGGTCCTGTTGTAGAGGGCGCTGTTGAAAAGCTTCAGATGTACATCAATCACCGCAACATGAGGGAAGGACAGATTGCAGCCGTCTTAGAGGAGCACAAGACTGAAGACATGTCAGCGATGGATCTAGTGAAAATAATATACACTGTAAGTTAAATGGGTGCTAATATACTTTAGTATCCATGTACCATAATCTATCATTAAATGCATTTTAAGTAAACTTGGCCCTTAGCATTATTTCTTTTACCTTTTTTTATTTTAAAGTGAAACCTTGTATGAGACAAGAGGCCACCCTTTTAACCTGTTAAGGATGGACTGATTTTGCTACAACACTTATTTCCCATAATCACCTGCCCGAGTATACTCGGGACTCGTCCTCATTGGGTTAAAATCAGTATTTAAGGAATACCTTTTATCCTTCATTAGGAAACACCGGAGGTCCTGTATCCAGCTGCAGCAAGGAATGTCAGCCATCATCTTCAGAAGATGGAAAAAGAAGGCAAAATAAGTAAGAATGACAATAATACACTGTATAACATTCTTGTGTACATTACCACTCTGTTTGAGTGCTCAAAGGGTACAAGTATTGCATGTTGTTACCTGTCTTTTCATCATCAAGGGAATACCATGTGGTTGTGTCTGGAAGAGAAATAGAATCAATTTACTTTTGAATTTGATTTTAAAAATTCAAGGGTTTTGTTCATACAAATGTGCTTTAACTCTTTATGTGCTATGGTAGCTAGGAACCCCCTGTGTGCCACATTATTCTGAGACACCAAAGTAGTCATGCTTTGAGAAAACATTATGTTTTTCAAATCCTTGTAACTTCTATAGATTTCTGTTAAGCTGGACATGTAGTGAGCGAAGTTGTAGAGAAAATACCAAGCTTTGCTTTGATGAAAATGTTATGACAAATCGATGATTGTTTTTCTTTGAAATGACCAATTGCTACATTACAGTAAAGGCATGACTTTTGCACACAAAACAGTGACAGAAACTAAGAATTTACATGTAAATCTAGAAGGGAACACCGCTTGATAGTCAGTCACCACATAAAATAGAAGCTATATGTGAGACGAAAGGAAGCTCAAGTAAAGCTCTCATTGTACTGTGGTATTTGGTGATTTATCGATCAGTTTGGGCGGGTTTGTGGGTTTGGGCAGAATATGCGAAGTTTGCACGCCGTTGACTGAGTCGGACGTGCAAACGTGGCACGTAAAGAGTTAATGAGCCCTACAAAAAAGTTATTTTCCTGGAAGAGTGCAATGAAGGAACTACTGGGGTATTACAATGATATGAAATGTCTAAGTGTAGACGATATGATCACCTGCTGGCCCATTGGCAAGATATTTTCCTTGAAATGTCCAAAGTAGTTGCCAGCTGACAATAGAGTAGCATGGTACAAGTCTTACTTTGAAGTGCTCTATGCTTGCCTAGAGTAGCAAGTTACAAATACTTTGATATGCTTTAAACTTGACTGACAAAAACAGGAAGCCCATTGTTTCAGTTTTCCCTTTTTGTACTGAACTTCTATTCTACCTTTCGAGTCATATGTACACTCATATCTCAATAAAGAGCTATATATTCAGGGCCAGAAGACTATTTTTGTTGCATACCCCTCCCTCATATAATTCTCAGCTGTCAAAGCTTACTTACTGTATCCTGCATGACATACAAACATGTTTCAAGCGTATTTTGATATTTCTTTTCTTTTCCTTTTTTCTTCATTTTTCCAGCGAAATCTTCTTCAGATGGTAACTACAGGTGGAAGAGCAACCTCTGATGGAGCCAATGTCAAATCATCTTTGTTGGATTAGTATATTCTTGCTGCAAAAAGACCTCCACTGAAATGATTGATTTAAGTTTGCTGTACTTGGTAAGGCCACTGATATGACAAAGGGACCAGCAGAACAGTTGAAGAAATGGATTTCACTCTTGATGATTAAAGTCATCTAAATCAGTGTCTTCACCAAGATTGAAGGTGAAGGTATGTTTAAAGTGAAGGGGATAAATTCACCTTAACCTGTTGAGGACGGTTTGATTTTACTTCAACATGCATTTCCCATAGACACCTGCCCGAGTATACTCGGGACTCGTCCTCAACGGGTTAAAATTACCTGGGAGTATAAAATGCAAATGGCTTCACCTGTTATAGAGGGGGGGGGGGGATTTTCAGCATGTAGTCAATATTTTGTGACCTGACTTCTTATGTATAGACTCTGTGGCTGTCAGCGATGACAGCATTTCACAGAAAGCCAGGCAACATTAAAAAGCAATACATGTACACTGTAGTCAACTTAATGGAACAAGAACTACGCAAAAGTCTCTGCTGTTTCACTGATTCCGTATGATTGAAGTGACATACGATTGTCGGAGTGTATGTCATATTGACGGATGTATAATGGAAGAAAAAACATAATGAGAGATCTTCTTCTTTTATGATTTCATATACCACGCTGCTACTTTAAATCTTAACCTCAGTTGCTCCTTGGTGAAGTTGTCTTCAAAAGTTAATACAGTGCATTCCTGTTATAATGAACACGGTTATAACAAAATCCTGGTTACAACGAAGTAAAAATTTAGGCAACAGTATTGTCCATTGTATGTCTTTTATTGTTTATGTGTTTAAGTGTAATGAAATTTTGATATAGTGAAAGAAAACTCCCTATCTAGAGGATGTCGTCATAATGGGAGTCCGCTGTACTGGTAAACTATAGTTTAAAGCCCTTCCCCTACAGCAACACATTACAAAAGAACTTTCTACCACTTTACACATTAAAGATGGGCTTTGAGTTTGTACCATCCTACACAGTGAAGCAGAAGACAAAATGCTTTGAATTTGTCCATCTGGCTGTCTGTTTCTTCATTCAAGAGAAGAATTCATACTTGTCACCACATTAACTTGAGATAGATTCTCTGTAGATGAGAGAAATTCATGATGTGGGTGTTTATCATGCCTAAAATGTAAAGTTACAGAGTTATGTGACACGATATCATTATTTTAAGCAGTAATTTCAGGAATCACACCTGGTACAGTGATAAGGTAAGGACTATGCATTTCTTGCAGTTCAATATTGTTATTCTTGGTCAGGTAAAGAGATGAAAAATTATGTTTTCTTGGCATGGGTAACAGTGGATCCCCTAAAAGAACAGCCACTGGTACTTTGTGATAAACAAGGGCTATAAAAAGTTTGTTGACATATAGGCATTTCAATCACCATCCTAACATCTAATGGTATCATTTTTTTAGCATTTTTTTTTCTTCTGTGTCTTTTTTTTTTTGTCTACATATTTTGCTGCCATGATACATAGTAAAAAAAAAAAAAATCTGAAAAATGACATCATTTCACTAGGTCAAGAGTAGTTTGAATTCATATTCTCACAAAATGCCATGGCCTTAGCAGTGCCATTTTGCATACATAGAGATATAATATGATGATACTAATTTGGTTGTACAAAAGGTAAATTTTATCTGATAAGCTGTGTTTTTTTAGGAAGGCACACTGTAAAACAAGGAATGTACGCTTGCATTTTAATTTCGCAAATTTCGCGAGCGCCAAGATTTGCGAAATTAAAATGCACGCAAAAGTTCTTGTTTCCACTATATGCATTGAATGCCAGTTGCAGTTTGCGAAAATTTCATGTCGCAAAAAAGGCCATCGGCTCCAATTTGCAAAAATTTCATGCCGCAAGTATACATGTATCATGTTTTACAGTAGTGCAGAGGTATCACTACAGTACAATAAAAAAAAAATAACAGGAAAAAGAATGAACATTGTACATACATGGCCGGCGCAGCCGTGGGGGCCATGGGGGCTCGGGCCCCCACACTTTTTGTGCACCATACAAAGGAATACATAAGGTGTCATCACTTTGGGCCCCCACACTTTTTTTAACCCGGAAGTACGTAAGTGGCACTAAAATAGAAATAGATAGGGATCTTGAAATATGGCGGCGGTAAGGTTATGTTTTTTCTCTGAAGACCTTTTTTTTTTTTGCTTGTCAGCTGAAGAAACCCGGAAGTGGACGGGGAGAAGAGATAAGCCTTTTTTTTTTTGTTTTTGTTTTTGCTTGTTAGCTCATGAAACCTGGAAGTGGGCCCCCACACTTTTGAAAACACTGCGCCGGCCCTGCATACACTCTGCATTTTTTCCCCCCTTCCGAGCAGGCATACATTGTGTATGATAAATCAATGTTTGAAGAAAGACTGAATGTTCATGTGACACACTACCCAATCATGTATTGTACAGTCCCACATATTGATTAATTGATGTGATGTCTGTAACACTGAGCTGCTGGTATGAAGGAAAGGCTGTAGGTGACAACACCCATCTTCTGACATTCCCTGCAACTTTCCCTAAATATGAATGTGAAACATTCATGCTCTTCTGATTTTCAAAAGATTCATCATAGCAATGAATCAGCTGTCAAAAAGTAGTGATAAGATATCATTTAAGTATATTACAACAAAATAAAAGATCTTAAATGCAATTTGATGGTTGGCTTCCAGAGCTAAAGTTTGTTGTAATTTGCGTTTGCAGTTTGGCTCATATTTTTTATGATAACAAAGTAACTTAATGATGGAGTCTATATGCATGGAAATCTTCGGTATTCAAGCTGGTAATTCTCAAGATAATCAACAATTCTGTCTTCTTTGAAGTGGTCAGCCACCACAAAAGACAAAGAAAAACATCTGTGTAACTATGCCACATAGTATAGGTTGTCCATTTCATATCCGAATGATTGTACATGTATTAGTTCATCATGCCAGGTGTATATCTGCTTTATATTGCAAAGACATTGAATTGATTCTTATTGATTGTGGTGTGTGAGAATATCTAAGAACATACTGTATATTATTATATGCCAGAAAATAAAATTTTATCACAGGAATCATTGCATTTCTTGCAGTTTTTGGCTTTACTGCTTCTCGATACTTCTGCTTTTGTCAATCAACCATAACCAGTGTAATCATTGTACATGAATACATGTGTGTTATTAGTTTAAGTCAAACATACATTCTATGTATTTTTTAAAAGACTGAATTTTCCCCTCATGAGAGGTGCATAGGAATGGTTGAAGTATGTTGACTTCTTGATAAAAAGGAAAAAGACAAACAATGATTGAATTTCACTTAGCAGATTTCAATGGCACTTAAAAAAATAAAAGTAGAGAAAAATGACTCCCTTAGCTTGCTGCAAAAGATGTGTTTGGACCTGAAAAGGAAGACTCTCGTACTGACACATAGCTGCACCTTTTCTTGGGAAAGTTCCCCCTACCCCCCCCCCCCCCCCCTGATATGGACATTGACTGACTTTTCAACTGTTAATGTAGATCTCTGACATCTAAAATATCAAAGATATGATGAAATAAAGTTTTATGAGATTTTGTTGCACATGCAAACAATATATAAACTCATACAAAACCTCATAACTTTCAGATATGATTCGGCATGCTGTACCCCGGGGTACGGCATTGTGTAGCGCCATCTTGTGTCCATTATCATACAGTTGTACAATGTTGTCATGTTGTCTAAATTTCATTTTCAATCTCAATCAAAGTCAACATAATGAAATCAGTACTTACAATAACACTAGGCCCTACAATGCTGTTAATCATTAAATATCACAACAGAGTATGTAAATGAGAAAAACAAAATTATAATTTAGATGCATTAAGTATAGCAAAATTACAAACAAGGAAATGTTATGTGCATAATAATACTAAAATTATTTTGACACATTTTTTCGTAACTTTGGTACAGCGCTGAAAAAAAAATAACAAAATGGTGAATTATCGTTTGGTACCCCAAGGTACCAAATGAAAATTTGCATCATAATATTGCATATTATGATGCAATCAATATTTTAAGATCTTTTAAGATCTCTTTAACTTAAAAGGACCGAAACATTTTGATACCAAATGCTACAATGTCATAGGAAGATGAAATCTGCCGTTCAATATTCCTGGAAGTGTATTTTTGGTAGATATTGAATCTATTATTACTCTTACAAAAGCAAAATAGGTTGGATTGGATGATTCTATCTCAACTGAGTACTGTGAGGGACTGAGGGAGAAATCTTGACAAAATACTTCTGGCCATGAATATCCAGCTCTTCTTGTGTAAAAAGTTTGTTGACATATAGGCATTTCAATCACCATCCTAACATCTAATGGTATCATTTTTTTAGCATTTTTTTTTCTTCTGTGTCTTTTTTTTTTGTCTACATATTTTGCTGCCATGATACATAGTAAAAAAAAAAAATCTGAAAAATGACATCATTTCACTAGGTCAAGAGTAGTTTGAATTCATATTCTCACAAAATGCCATGGCCTTAGCAGTGCCATTTTGCATACATAGAGATATAATATGATGATACTAATTTGGTTGTACAAAAGGTAAATTTTATCTGATAAGCTGTGTTTTTTTAGGAAGGCACACTGTAAAACAAGGAATGTACGCTTGCATTTTAATTTCGCAAATTTCGCGAGCGCCAAAATACTTCTGGCCATGAATATCCAGCTCTTCTTGTGTAAAATATCAACATTCTTAGCATATTGAACATTCTCTCACTTTTCACTTAGCATATATTTACGTACATGTGTGGTTGTTGTTTTCCCCCTCAGAGCAGAGAATGCGTTCCTGAAGAACGCATTAGAAACTTGGCTCAATCTAGCAATTGCGCCATCATCGTTTGTTGGTCTTATTCTATCTGAACGAGGGCTCACAGAGTTCGCAGTGATCAACATGCTACTATATGCTGTTAAGATAGTGGGAGAACATTCCCAAACAAATTGTTGTGTAATCCTGTCTTCCCAAGGTGGGTAGATCACTTACGTAAGAACACATTACAAAACCCCGTAGCAGGAGAACAGATTGCAAAGTTATTCATTCAAACGAAGGAATGACCCGATTTATCAAATTCCATGGGTATTTTTATCTAACAAACAAAAAAGAACTCTGCAAGAATCACGTTCCCATGCATCTATTAGATATGCGTCGAAGCATTTTGGTGCTATACACGAAGTTTTTCGTTGCCCAGTGTGAGAGCAACACGAGAATAATGTGATTGCAATGGGCCACATGTCGAGATCTATAGCTGTGCATGATTAATGGTAACAATGAAGATAATTGTGATGATGGTGGTTATGATGACGATGGCAATGGTGATAATGAATTATGAGAGATTTTTGCAGTATATTCGCATAGCTATCTCATCGACCAGGACAGTGATTTAGTAATGTAAAGGTGTCAACACGGTATTGATAATGCTTCATGAATTCAGTGATTTTTTTTTTTTCGGGGGGGGGGGGGGGGCGGACAGAAAATCCTGGCACATTGTATTATAAACAATGGTTGATCCATAATATGGTACAGCGCTCCAACAACTTTTTTTGTGTGTGTGTGTGTGTGGCTGGAAAATCTAGGTTGGGAACTGGAGTATAGTAAAAGGTCTACCTTGGATAAATGAGACATGATGCTGATGATAGTGATGACGATAATGATGAGGATGACACTGATGATGATGACAATGATCATCATAAGATAATTGTGATAATGATAATGATGGCGATGATGATATCTATTATCGTCATAATTTTCAGATGCTATTAGAGCTCTTATAGAATATGCGATTATGAAATCAGTTGCGGTTAGATATAACGTGCATTGTATAAGATGCTGTTTGTCACATACGAACAATGATGACGGAGAGGATGTAGAGACTATTATGACGTAATGACTCCCTCGATGGTAATTGGTGACAATCAGTGTTAGATATGATTGACAAATACATAGTATATAACGGATAAAATGTGCGGTGTGTAGCTTTGAAGGAAACATTCAAGTGGTCTAGGAAACCAGGCGCTATTTTGGCAATTGATAAACGATTTATTGCTCGGAGGTGAGCAAAATGGGCCTATCATTAATTTTAGCCTACACTGTTATACAGGACTAAATCAAGATTTCTTTGACTTCATTTAATGTTTCACAAAAGCAGGGAGGTATAGTGGTCCCGTGTATAGTGAGCAAAGTTTGGCATCCAACCAGAATAATAGTGAGTAAAAATCTTCAAACATATAATTAAGATTTCGTCAGAGCAGGTCAGCTTACAATGTGATATACAAAATTTATATGCACAGTCTACAGAATGTACATTTTGCGAAATCTATAATGAAAATTGCATCGTCACGGTTTGGTGTGCGGCGATCAGCGTCAGATACATGTAAAATATGAAATGCATCTGATGCTGTATGGACACAGATTTGGAGCGCAGGGGTTAGGATGTAGGCGTACAATCCAGCTCGAAATTGGAATAGAATAGTGTTTGTATATATTGAGGAAATTCGATATATTCATGTTAAGAAAAAGGAAGTGTCAAAAGAATGAAATATTGCGTCCTACTCACATTATGCAACGTACACAATTCACAAACCTTATACGGAAGAACCCCAACTGGCGATTTATTTGCATGGATGTGTTCCGTATTTATCTTTTTCATTTTTTATTTAAAGGTTTTTTCATATCATCCACATTACAGAGATTCCCTCTTTAATACGTCTCTCCACTTAATGCTTGGCATGGCCCAGTGTTCTCTCAACTATCCTCACAAAATTCATTTTTCTATACCCTGTGTATTGAGTTGTTAAAGTAATTATATTTCCACAAGCCATGTATAGTGATCTTCAGAACAATGAAATTATAGAGCTTATTTTATAGTCAAAGTAAATTGAACTGCATTGATTTGCACAATGCACGTGCACACATCTTGGGAACGAAGAGCCAGTGTCCACAAATAGCCCAATCACATTCCAGTAAGGAATGTTTAAAAGTGGGGTTTTTCATTATTTGATGTCAGAACGGAGTGTACATGTAAAGAAAATGCAGGAACAGCTGCAGCAACGTCAACATCCTATAAGACGACAAATATATCACGTGCCCACAGGTAGCCAGTGAAATACCTCAAAGTTCATTAATCAAACTTTGTTTGACCAAAGTTTTATGACAAGCGGCTGACAAATAAGGCGCATCATCATCATGATCATAAAAAATGGTGTATATGATATTTACCAAGTTCAAAGTTTGTCACTGTGTAACAAAAATCTCGTTAACGCAGAACAAACTCAGGGTTGACGCAGAATTTATTGTCTGATTGTGTCTGATTCTTTCATTTCACTCCAGAGAGAGAACAAAAAACTGTGATACACACTATCAGAATCGTTTTCAAAATATCGTGATCAGCGATTGCTCCCCATTACAACACAAAACGATATTTAATATCGATGTTATTGTGACACCAGAGTGCCATGCGATCCACGGAATGCAGGCGGAGAGGAGACAAGAGCCGCGCCTAGACCTCCGGGTTGGGTTATACTCAAGTGCTGCCACTTCGCTGGCGCTTAATCGTGCACTTGTCGTTTCCTGAACACACGGTATTCGAGGGGGTACTTCTTCGGAAAAAACACCCAGTTATTTCCGCCGGAGGGTAAGTATCTATCCAACCCTGGAGTGTTGGGTAAACTCGCTAGACGACTGTAGTCAAGTACCGATCACACGTCACATTCTCAGAAGAAAATCTTGGGAAGAATGTTTTCATAATAAAGCAAGACAGTCGCGAAACCCCTTTTATTCTCGTCTGAAGGAGCTTAATATGGTCTCGGTATTTGTTCGAAACAACCGCTGATTCATAATACCTAATCTTATCCTATGTTGTTAACGCTTAAGAAAGAACTTGGAAGTGTGTTCACCAAGACGAAATCAAAAGTGAGGAACTAAACACGCTGTGAGTCCATTCTGAAGTTACCCTGCAAACATCCCCCGAGAAACGCATCGTTTGCTTGATTTTGCACGTCTCCAACATCAGAAACCCTTTACCATACAGGGCTAGCGAAGAGTTTCTTTTAGCCAAGGTTTGCTGGACTAGAAAGCCCAAAGAATGTCGTAACTAAGGTAGGTTGGATTGTTTGGAATCTTTGGATCATTTCTTTTTGAAAGCTATTATACGTGTTCTGTAATTCTGTTTCATCCACGCCTGGTGTATGGGGTTTTAAATGAAATTCGAAAATTTGCTTCTGCCACGTAATATCATGCGACAAACAGGACGGAAGGAAAGAAAGAAAGAAAGAAAGAAAGAGAGAAGGAATGAAGGAAGAAACTGAGAAAGAGAGGGGTATAACACGACTATTCATTATTGGGAATCAACCATGGGCGGAGGGGGGGGGGGGCGCAGTGGGGTACATGACTTTAAACTTCAGATTTTTTTCATCCTAATAGCTCTAAGAATGATACAGATTATTAATTTTTACAGCCTACATTCACATATCTCTTTGAGTCTCTTTCTTGTAAGCTATACTGGAACATCATCCTCGAAGAAAAATTAACCCATTAAACCGTCCATATTGCACTCTGAATATTAGGACTTTGTGGCTTTAAAATTAACACGAAATGAAATCGTTTACAAAACTCTGCACTTATTGTTTCATATCAAAATGATGTTCCTGAACTGCCAAAATTAACTTCATTCCGCCGAACGCAATGCAGATGGCAATGAGTAAATATTTAGACGGTATCTAACATTTCATAGAATTCTCGATATTTCTTTTTGTCTATTTCTTTTCTTTTAAATATCAACCATTTAAGAGAAAGAGCACTATAGGATACTGAAGTTTGAGCTGTGAGCATCAAAGCATACATTACCTGACAAACCGTTGCGCAGTTCAACGCAGTGAGACTGTGTAGAACGGAAATGTTGGAAGAGGTTTTACTCTTTTCTATTTCTCAAGACTCAAATACCATCAAATAATATGCTTCATCATAATTACAGTGTAGAACACCTCATGTCGTTTTGCAATATAGAGCAGAGTGTCTTCTTGCCTTTTTAGTCCTATTTTTCTCTGACTTTTTTTTTTCCGTTTTGTTGGTAATTTCATTTCCCTGCAAATTGCACGTCTTTACAGAGTTTAGTCCGTAAACTCGGTGATAGCAACATGTGGTTTCCTGCATGTGCCGCAGTCCTGGGTTATCACTGATTCATTTAATTTTAGAAGATTTCATAAACATAATTGCAATGCCGATATGCGGTCAATATGCATGTCTCATCTGAAAATAAGTCAGGCATTATAAAAGTTAGGAAATATTGAAGTTTCACATTTACACAATAGCAGGTTGAAACGAAGTACACTGTGTATGACGATTAAAATAAAATGAGAAGACGATATTACTTCTTTAGCTGCGCAAGCGTAACAAGTACAGTGAGGAGATCACGATAATATTTTATGGTCTATAATTACGCAACTATACCGCAACCCCTTCGAGCTTTCAAGTCATTGCCATATAGTGATATCACTCTGCAGAGGTTTCTATTCGTTCTTGTTTGTATCTTTTCAAAGAGGTGTAATTATTCAGTGAATGTGTGCATATAAGCAGTGGAAGATTTATGAAGCGATGACATCCTCACCCAATCTAATTGGCATACTATGTGATTTATAAACATATAAAAATAAGTTCCTTATCTCGTATCTACTCTCTAAAAAAAAAATCGAGTGAAAATTTTCACTCTAAAAAGAGTGAATACAAAAAAAGAGTGAATTTCGAGTGAAATTGGAGTGAATTTTGAGTGAAAATGCTCATTTTCACTCATTTTGGAGTGACGTCAGGGATCACTCGAAGATTTTGGAGTGATCCCTGACGTCACTCCAAAATGAGTGAAAATGAACATTTTCACTCAAAATTCACTCCAATTTCACTCGAAATTCACTCTTTTTTTGTATTCACTCTTTTAAGAGTGAATATTTTCACTCGATTTTTTTTAGAGAGTAATTTCATTGAGACTTAAGCCATTATTTTATCTATCGAACTTATTTTGAACAAAGAGTATTTTCTGTAAGTTTTTCAATGTGAAAGCACGATGTGAGAGCCTAGCACTCACACAGGATAGCAAGAAGTTTGCTGGTCACTTTTATTACTCGTCTCTACGCTGCTTGATAGTTAAACTCGTAGAAATAATGTATACCATTACCAATGTTGGATATGCAATTGCTCGTTTTGAATCTTCATCCTACTTATTATACTTATCAAAATGGACATCATGACGTTATTATCAAATCAATCCCAGTTAGTCTAGCCGAAGTTGTTAAGTATATCTGTAATACCGTGATAAGCCATATTATTAGAGTGATTACAGAAAAATAAAAATGATAAGATATTTCTGCAGGCATGAGCCTGTCACTCGTGGATGACAGCTATTCCCTGATAATGTGGGTAAATCTACACGCATGCAAACCTAAGCAGTCTGTTTTGAGGGAAACACCATCATATCTTATCGGTTTTGTCCGCTAAAACGGTTTACAACCGTCTGTGAGTGTGCTATTACAGATATGATTCAAGATGAGCGCAACGGCTTTTATGAGCACACAATATCAACTGTTGTGATTGTAGTTTGCGAATCTCAGATAAATGCGATATAAGGAGTGTTATGGTACAGGCGCGATAAGTCCAATCTGTATTGTTTTTCTCTAGTCTCCCCTTTGCTTATCTCATCGATTAAATACTTTAAGGTGGTATAGATGATAAACGTGTGTCAATGAGCGTATATTTGCGTCTCGTTGATAGTAATGATCATACTCTGAGAAACCACGTGGAAAACTGGAATGGGAAATAAAATTTGTTTATCCCTTGACACTCATGGTTCTAGAAGATTTGTTTCTACGATTGAGATATTAATCTGCCATCTTATTAATCAAAACGACGAAAGAATTAGGATTTGAATTATTGTGATTATCAGGTAAAGGCAATGTTGTAGTATGATGATGATGAAAATTGAAATATCCTTGCAAGGTTATAAATATGATTCTAAAAGGACTAACATATGTAAATTGTGTAAAAAGTCAGTCGTATGCAGACAATATTTTGGAACTGAGTAGCTGTTTCTGTTACACTTTGCCTTATGTTTTTCAAATTTCTTCAAATTTCTTTTATCAATTCATCCCTTGGCGTATTATGACGAAAATCCAATACATGTCCAATTAGACTTTGATGCATGCCGTAAATTGATAAAACAGACCAGTGAAGTCATCATTCATATTGAAGAAAAAGTGGATCTCTGATTGTCACACTTTCTGGCAACAATGACATTGGTCACAGCGACTTATGCAAATCAGGTTGGAATCCGTTAGGCCTTACAAGTCTCCCGTATATTAGGCCACAAACCTCACCTCATTTTTTTTTTTTCGACACGAATTCCAGAAGTGGAAATTGTGTATCCTGTAACTACCTAAATATCTGCTTGATTATTGCGTAATTATTAATAGAAAATAATTCTAAAATGTTTGATTTCCAATCAAACGAGAGATTTATGACGAGATAACATCATTATTACCCGGTTTAATTATCATACAACCGACCGTGACTGATACTTATCACCTGTCCGCTAATCATGTTTAACTTGGTTAATCCGCAGTCTCCGTATTTTATGTCTGATTTTCATAGAGTTTCACTGGTCCGTCTATGCTATTTTGCTCTATCGGTCAAGAGAACTTGAACTAAGCCGGGAGTTTAATTTTCAATCCTTTAAGGTTTGTCATTGACTCCCTGGCTGTGTAGTGCATGGAGATGAAGAAGGCGTTGATAAGGGATGATTTGCTTTTTGCCCATATCATTACTCCCAGTATTGTGAAGAGATGGTGCACACAACTGTGTTTGCAACAGGTCCCCTGGGACTGGTAGGGATGGGGAGGGTTGCAAGTAGTTTCAGAAATTATGTTTCTTAACTGGCTGTGATCAGAATTTTGTGTAATTCTTCTCATCATTTACAAATCCGTCAATGAAGTAATGTGATACACGAAGACACGGTATATTCAACATGAGTTATATATCTAAACAATTTGATTACATACATTCTGAATCGATTATTTTGACCCCGCTTTTGTGATACTTCTTTTTGATGTGCTTATGATTGAGAGGTGTGATGGCACAACCTATGTACATTGTTTGGTGGTAGAAATGTACCCATGACCCCAGCTTTTTCCACTACCGCGCCTCCCTCGCAGTGCATGATAACGGGTGATAATAGTAAAGTGCGTCGGACATAGCGACTTCTCGTATCTACCACTGGACCCCGAATTTTGTCGATAACGACTTTTACCTTTATCTCGGCTAGTTGTGATTGTCCATTTTCTGACCTGTCTGAGGACATGGTGGATCTCTGGATACAATGGCTTGCCGCAGAAATACACACAATTACACCTACACACACACACACACACACACACACTCGTACAAAGAAAAAGAAGGAAAAGGGAGACAAAACATCATTCTGGTTGTCGTATTCATTAATTCACAGGAAGATATCCTATGACTATCAGATCAATGTCAATGGGTAAGATGCATCATCTGCATGATAAAACCTTCATCTTTAAAGCTTGAAGTTCTCGTTGAATATTATATGAATAATATAAGAAAATAAAATTCTTTTAAATAATCATTATTATTTCGATAATGGTAATTACGTTTTAGATAATCGATATCATCGCATAGCCTTAATTCATTGGCATTCCATGCATATCATGTTATGTATTTTTGATACGTATATCGACTGTGGAAGATATGTAACATGATTTTTACCTCAATAATCTGCCATTTGCACAGTCAGAAGTCTCAAATACTTAGTGCTCACAAATTTGTCTTTATTTGTTTTGAGACATAATGATATCAAAATAATTTTCTATTCCATTTTTCACATCTACACAATGTCAGAGATGCTAGTGAACTAGAAGACCATGCCGTGTATCTACACTCAGCAAAAAAAAGAAGAAAAAAAGAAGAAGAAGAAGAAAGTAAACATGTTTTCAAGTTTATATTTCTCATATAATATTTGTCGAAAAGTTAATGTACAACGTATCATATACCATAATCACATTGATATGAAAGGTATTTTAATTGGCTATCAACTTGGTAGGTCAGTAAAGAGGTAAACTTTACGCATGAGTGAATACTTTCGTTTTTCTCTTCAAAGACACAAAAGGTTAAATTGCCAAAAATTAGCAAGTTGTCATTCATGCATGCTCTCATAAGTGTTTCTCCATGTAACAATAAGAAAAAAGACAAATTTAACACATTGAAAAAACAGGAATTATGTTGCAAAAATAAAGCTATGAACTCTGTAATATCTTTGAAGACCTAAAGATCAAAGGCTAAGATAATGGAGGAAAACAAAGAATCTTCCGTCAAAGCCAGATTCAAAAGAAATGAGAGAAGAAGCAATATACAAAATGGTAGGAATTTGAATTGATTTCTTTAATTACGAAAACTGGAAATTATATTTGATTCTTGAAATTGTCTCATGAACTCTTCAATTACTAAATCAAAAGAGTAAAATAAATATATTCTGTTCATTTTATCATCTTTGTGCCCTTACTCCCTATATCATCATTTGAAGTTTGAGTTGACAGAAAATTCTTATTTTTCCCCTTCAGTTTCCAACTTTATCGCAAAACGTTAAATACCTAATCCTCATCTCCATGCGCCGTTACTATACCATCCCTTCAAAGGGCATTTGCAAATGAAAGACAACATGACAGATTTTTGCATTTTTTTCTTTTGAGCCTTAGACAATGCCAGAGGTAAAAAAACGAATGTGTTCACTCATGCGTAAAGTTTCCCTTTATATTGACCTACTATTGTGATAGCCAATTAGATTACCTTTGATATGGTATATAAAAACATTGATTTTTATCAAAATCCTCTATGAAAAATATGAACTCTAAAAAGTGTTTCCTTTCTTTTTTGCTGAGTGTATTTATTTTTCTTTTTAACGCAGGAAACTTGATTACCGAATATGCGAAAATTTGTTTTACTGTAAATAGTTTAACCATTGGTTCTAAGGTTTGTCTAAAATGTAGAAAAGTAGAAAGTGTAATTAACATTTCATATCAGTAAAGAAGGACCTATACATTTATCACATCATAGGCCAGAAATATGGGTATGCCATTCCTTGTCACCATGCAGGTGAAATAATGAATAATCACAGGATCACTTGGAGACAACTTTGTCTCTCGAGAAAGTAGTAAGAATGTTTCATCGAAGAAAAGGATTCACTTCCTTTCTGAACACGTGACCACTTAAGCTATAGTTGAATCAACTTTGAAATCAAACTTGTAGCCCCTCCCCTCCCCCCCCCCCCCCCGTTTCTTCCCTTGAATATTTGGGTGGACTCATCAATCGTGTGTCTGCCTTGATGATTATTATACTTCTTTTCTCGGCTTGACCTTACACATTTAAGATGGAATTCTTATCTTCTCCTGAGAGTTATGCACTGACATGAGAGAATACAGAGGTAATATAGAATTTTGCATCCTTAAATATATGTTTGCAATTTGCATATTTTCATTCTTCTTTGTATTACTGCAGTTTGGGATCAGTCATTTGCAAAAACTTTAACTTGCGAAGTGACTGATAAGTTGAGGATAAACTTTTCATGTGATGCACTTCACCTTTCACCAGGTAAAACGCAGGCGATATATTATTAAGTCAGTTTTCATACGAACCAGCCCATCTCATTACGTAAGCACATGTCGTACGTTGTTCTGTACGATATATAGATAGTATCATACTATACAATGTAAAGTAATACTGTAACGGTCAGACGCTGGAAACATGGGATTATACATAAAATGTATATTATGAATCAAATTCTTCCTTTTAAACATATTACATTACAAGCCTTGTTCCCTCCTTATTACGCCCCTTAAGTGTGTTTAAACACGAAACTGCAAAGAAGATGGCACCTCGCAGTGGTTGAAACTTTGCCATTACCTTGCTCATTTTATGGTCCTATGTAAACCTAGCCTAACCCGTCAATTATATGCAAATAACCTCCGCGCCATTTCGGACGCCGTTCCAAACCCGTTTTACGGTGATTGTACTGGAGTGTGCAAATAAGTAAACGCCATTCAGTAGGCCTAAATAAGCTTTAAGCAGAGGTTTTTATGCGGTGTAATGATACATGTTGTAAATCTATACCAATGTCTCTTAATATTTGTCTTTTCGACGTTCCAAAGCCTTTACCCTCGTGAAAAAAAAGGACAAACACCACTGGTCTGAAATTGGGATGTGCTTCAATAATAAAATGTATGTTGGCAACTCTCTCTGTGTGTGCGATGTGTATGTGTGTGTGTGTGTGTGTGTGTGTGTGTGTGTGTGTGTGTGTGTGTTTGTGTTTGTGTGTGTGTTTGTATGTGTGTACTTTATATAGCATTTTGTGGAAAGCGCCTAATTACAACATTGTGCCACGCCGCCAAGTGCCATACATGTGTAAACAAATGAAATCATATACATGATACGTGCTTGAGAATTTGATGGCCTTCAATTCTTCCGTCATACCAAGTTGAGCAAGAATATCAGGAGTTCTGTCAAAATACAAGGTATGAAATCAGATAGTTATAAGACACACATGACTGTTTTCACCAAACAAAAAGAAAGAAAGAAAAAGGAAGTGATATCGCAGAACCATTCGATGTGAATCTAATGAGATGATGATTGTCATAACAAGTCTTCATTTGACCTGCACACAGATCTTCACTCAAATTAATTTGATGACAAGTCATGAGATCAAAGGGAATGCTTACTCGTCGCAGAATAATAAAGCAACGAGAAAAAAAAGGTATCCAGCTTCCGACATCTATTATTCGCTAACCCCTTTCTTTTCTATTCTGTGCGTGGTATTTTCTTTTTGTCCAAGATTCCCAGGCTATGGAATTACGCTGTTAATCATTCTTGCTCACTTTTCACATTGCTATGATGAAATAGTGCTATTTTTATGATATCACAACTGCTACAAGATGATACTGATGTGGTGATGAAAATAATATAAATAGTTGTAACGATAATGATGTAGGCCTATGCATGTCATATGATTGCATGTGCTCGTGATTTGTTCATGTTGTTTATCTACACTTTTTCATTATGAATATAATAATTGTCGTTATTATAATTTTCAGCAACTACAATAACAAAGTTGATCTACATCCCTATGTAGAATAAAAAATAATTCACTCATGTTGAACGTGAACTCGACGTGCGAAAGAATGCGTCGTGGATCACTCCACGCCTAAATTCGGAACATTTTGACTCTTTACCTATGTAAAGATTTATAAGCAACAATTATTCTTTCATAAGTTAAAGCTGCAATTGAATTAAACGTTGAGTAACCGATTTGTTGGATGTATAACTCTAAATCATTATGAATCATTCCTCTTGCAACAACCAATCAACTTGAAGATTTTTTTTAAACAACTGTTATAATAAGTCACTTAAGAGAATGTGCTTTATGCAAAGGGCGAAGGATTTATTTATTTTTTGTTCTGTTGTTTGGTTGTGTTCTATGGAAAACCAAGTGATCACTTTAAGGATAATCCTTGAAATGAATGAGTTCACGGTGGAAAAAGAGCGACCTCTTCTGGGAATGCGGCTAACCGCTTCCTCGCTTCTCAGCCTTCCATTGACCGCTCTTACTGACCATTCTCACTGACCAGTGGCCATGGAACACACCAAGTCACAAGTTTGTTCTGACCACTCACAAGACCAGTGTCCAGCTCATACTGAGAAGCTCTTTTCCGCTCCCAGGAGTAAGAAGATATCATGGCCCTATTTTTAGGCTGCAATATAAAATCCGAGCTTATGAGTATATCATGTCCCGTTTTACGCAAAATGCCGTATAATGGCAATAGTGTGAATAAAGGAAATTACGAAGAGAAAGCAGATAGTTTGATTACCTAGAGAAGAATAATTTGAACGAGGATTCAAAGAAATGCTTGTTTAGTTTTGGTGATTTTCAAAGATCTACCAGTATAGGTTTGTTCTCATTTCCCTTTATAGTCGAAATGTTACAGCACCCAGACCTCAACGAATGATCTCTTTTCGAATCCAAGTGTAATACAGTTCTTAACACTTCCAGAGGTTTGCGGTATACCACGTAGATAATGGATAGGTTTGGTCATGATAATGCCTGTTAGTATGTTTTGATAATGCTTTGACCAATCTACAGTTCAGTGATATTTTGAAGAGTAGATCCTTTTAGACCAATTTTCGGCTCAATTGATACCTAGATGACCGGTTACTTAACGGGATAGAAAACATTCTCTGGTATAACTCGCGATGCTATGCTACTACTACTACTAACGATAATGATAACAATGATGTTGATGATGATGATAATAATGATGATGATAATGATGATGATAATAATCATACTAATCATGATAATAATGATAATAATGATAATAATAATGATAATAATGATAATAATAATAATAATAATAATAATAATAATAATAATAATAATAATAATAATAATCTTCGTATACCGTTTTCAGTGTTGTGACACTGTTCTATTTATATCAGAGGGCCCTGCCATTACTAGCGCTGCCAGGTCACACATGGAAAGAAGGAGAATTAGGATATACGGTGAATATAAAGCATCTTGTCCATTAAGGATGTTTAGGTATACTTGTACTTCACTCTACTTTATGCCACAGTGCTCCCAAATGCCTTCTCTCTTGCGATGTAAGTTTCCCGCACCCACCACACAATCTACAGTAGAGTGACACTAATGCAAAATGTTGCTTTGATAATCATTACTGAGATTGGATTTAATCTTAATCGATAATTATATAATTATGAAATCTTTCAATATGTGAGCGCGCGCGTTTCAAATGAGATAGTAATTAAAAATTTGAAAATGCTTATACACTTCTATCAGACAAGAATAATCGGATATTCTTGATGACAAGGTGGTATGGGAAGAGGTTTTCGACTTGTTGGTTCCATCGGGTTTATCCCCAGACGCGAAGGAGTGTTGGTTGCTCGAAATATTTATTTTGCACACACACACACACGCAGTTAGAAATTAATTAAACGGTGTGAAAATTAAAAGAACACATACATACAATGTATTTACAAGCCCCAAAGCAAACACAGTCATAGAAGACTGCGCACACATTGTCCGCGATGGAAATACATTTATAATCATGGTATTTGTCTGATAATTCATCTTAATTCTTATGGTTTATGGTCTCAGTGTTTATATATGTAGTGTATAAAAATCTATATCACTGACGAAGATTACATTACATGGTGCGGTTTCACTTTTGATTTGCTTTAATTTCCGGTCCATTAAAAGTAGGTTCAGATTTAACGTTGTTGACTTGAAATTGATTTTAGGATCTGATTAAATTGTGTAGATTTATTTTGTATATATGAGATCATAAAAATGTCTTCTCTTCTCCTTTTCGCGTGCTTTTTCTTTTTTTTTCTAGAATGTAATATATATATATATATATATATATATATATATACAAATAATCCACTTGTTCTTCATCTTCTACGGTCTGGTTTGATACAGTAATATTTTTTTCGTGTGGCTGTATCGTTTTGATGAAGTCATTGTGGTTTCATAAGGTCCATTAATTTACAACGCATTATGAGCAACTGTCATTATAGTGTTTTTTTTTTTCTGCATGCCAACAAGCTCTTGATCCCCAATAATAGTCATAGATTATTCTCATTGCTTTCTTTCCTCAACCCCCATTTCTTTTCTTTTTTTTTCTTGCCTTTCTTTCTCTCTTTCTGTTTCGTTTACTAAATGGACCATCGTGAGTAATTAGTGCATTTGTTCCTTCCGCTCTCGGTTCCGAGTTTGACCAGCGGGCAGGGCGGAAATCCCGGAAGGACACTGGGTGCGCGCATGTTAGCTCACCATTACACGAATTCCTGAGGAAAGAAAACCATAAGAAAGGACGGTGACGTTAGCAAAGAGGCTAGGTGGAGGAAAACATGATCAGGGAAGATAGGATAAACAGAATAGAGGAAAAGAAGGAAAGAATAACGATGTGAAGAAAATTTGAAAGAAAAAGAGGGTATCTGTCGATCATGTTACCAATAGTAAATGATAATTTATGTTCCTTTTGTCATAAAGACGAAGAGACGTATAAAACATTTTTTATACATGTGAATTTGCTAGGAATGTTTGGGGAAAATGTAATACTTTTTGATTATGTTGATTTGCAACAGTTGAATTGGGAAGAGATTTTTTTTTTTTTTTGGTATAGAGCTACCAGATAAAGGAAAAGCTCAGTTAGTTAACCATGTTATAATTTTGGAGAAGAAATTGCTTTTTTTAGGAAGGAAAAAATAAGACACCCCCAACGGAACACTTCATTAAAAGGTCTATAGAGCAGGATAAGTTAGAAGAAGAAAAGTTAGCAGTTATACGTAATACGTTGTCAATACATTTGCAAAAGTGGAAAACTGAAAAAACAATTGAGAATTTGTTTTACTCTTATTTTTAATAGAGTAGGGTCTGCAGCACATCCACCAGGAAATGCCTTTCCACGCACTCGTATTGAAATATGTGTTATAATGTATGTCAGGACATGTCAGGACACACATGTTTCAGTTGCTTTTGAGGTTTTGTTGTGAGGGGGGTTTTGGAAGGGGGAGGGGAATGGGGTAGGGTAGTAAGAAGGAGAATGGACGGGGGTATAGGGTGGTGGGGGGGGGGTTGTGTGTGTGTGTTTTTTTGTTTTTTAACAATAAACTTCAATCAATGGATATTGATATTTCAAGTTGGATTGAATGAATGTTGAAAAGAAATTATTTTT
The DNA here is from genome assembly GCF_040938485.1 of Diadema antillarum. Lineage (NCBI taxonomy): Eukaryota > Metazoa > Echinodermata > Echinoidea > Diadematoida > Diadematidae > Diadema > Diadema antillarum. The sequence goes on from NW_027271228.1 coordinate 685,047, forward strand.
GGGTTAGTGATTTTAATAGTTAATAAAATTTATAATGTAATGAAGGAATAAAATTAAAAAGAGAATGAGGGATTAGTAGTGTACAAATAGAAAAGAAGAGATGTGTATATGGATTGTGAAAAAAAAAATGTATCAGAGTGTATCAAAAGGTATTAAATTGATGTTAAGTTTCGTTATAAATTTTTTATCCATTGATGAAAATGATTATGAAATTGGTCCAGAGAATTTTGTATAAATTTGTTTGTATGTTATGTTTCCCATTGATGAAGAATAAAATATTCTAAAAAAAAAATGTATGACAGCATAGAAATGGACTGATGGATCGATTACTACAGATCACACGCAGATGCACTGCAGAGGAAATATTAAGATGGGGGAACAAGGTTAGAAGTGCATGGTAGCAGTGAATCGGCAGAGATAGGGGAGAAATAAATAAAAAAGTAAACCACAAACATCCATTGTGAGTAATTAGTGCGTTCGTTCCTTCCGCTGAGGTTGGTAGAAGCCTAAATCTCCTATTGTATGATCTCCCCAACTTATGAAAGTTTTCTGCATCACAAACATCTAGTAACATTCTTGTAGAAACATCAGGAAAAGCTTGTAAGACGGTATGCCCTCATGTGTCATTATGTTAAGGATGACAAACATACTCATTAATGATGGATGGGGTACGTGGAGTATCACGCACATTAGAGAACTTGTCATGTATATCCTCTGTGGTTATATTTCGAGGTTCATATTTGCTAAGTATCATGTCAAACGAGGGTATCAAACTTTGCTTGTTTACTTGCCTAAAATACCTTCCTCGTGACTTATCACTTCAAGGCGTAAGTTGTCGTTGTTTGTTTCTTTCATTTTCCTTTGTCTTGGACAAAAAACAAGTAGAGGATGCTATTCTATTGCAGTGTGAAGGAAAACAGTCCTGAGAACATACATGTATAAAAGAGAATGAGTACGTTTTAAAATTAAAAAGAAAAATCATTTAGCTCACTTTAATTAAACATCACAACCTCCCTGCCCTTTATCTCTTACCAGACTCTTGCAACATTGAATCTATACAAAACGTATAAGTCGTAGCATATTTCTCGCAAATTCAAGCAATTTTCGAAAAATCAACGCGCATCATGTTACATTATATTACTTCTCATGTTATGATACAAAACATCCAATCCATGGTTTGTAATCATTGTAATGACAAGGATGCTTTCCTGAACACCTGCTTTATTGTATGATTGTCTTCAATGTTGTTTTTCTGCATGTATTTCAAATTAGAACGACTGGAGTATCGGTGGATGCAGGAGAAAAAGCAAATCTCAATCTGGTAACTTGACTAGAATGTTTGTTAACAGAGTAAACAAACAAAACAATCTAAAAACGTAGTTATGACAGAAGACAATGTTCACTACTTATTGAATCTATAGATATCTGTCGTCGCAGGAGCCCTCTACATTTAACAGAGTTTCAATAATTGCGGTCAAACTTTTAAGTGTGAAATGAATTAACAGAACAAAATGAATTAAAATAGATCAAATAGTGGTAAGTGTGTTTTGAAATTTCATAGACTATGCATGATAGGTAAACCGCTCGAAAATGTCGTTCATATAGAAAATGGCATAAAATGACAACACATACATGACATGAGGGACGAGGTGTGCGTGCGCACACGCACATGCACCCACACAGACATGGATGTAAAAAAGAAATTAATGTAAATCTCTTGTTACTTTTTCCTTCTGTATTTTATTGTGTCACCAACCGACAACGACTGGGCGTTCAAAACACTAGGAAGTTATCGAAGCCTGCTACTGTTTTCATTTTGATAGATACCTTTTCCGTTATAATGGCCACTTATGTAGTGCAGCCAATTCTACCTTCTGTTCCCTCGTTATCAAAATGTTATGCGGACTTCTTCCCTCCTTTGTTTTCGTTGCTCGTCTTTAGATAGGTATGTGACTTTGTCTGCATCGGGTCTGTACTTCATGTCTCACACCACTATACAATTATTATTCAATGCTATTTTAAAATCACCTCATGTTGAGCCTTTGGTTATTGTTAGAGTAAGGGGTCAATGTACTTGCAGCTGACTTTGCCAATTAATGCAATGTCGCTGAGAACAGCTCTAATCAAGACATCGTCTGCTCTGTGATGGAATTCTTGTGTGTGACATGTGGGTCACTGATAAGGCGGAGAAAACGTCAAACTATTGTCAACGAAATAGGCAGCAGCTAATGTCCTTATCTCATTAATCTAAACCAGTGTCTTCACGCTCGAGTCTGCCTGAGATAGAGAGTGGGTATTTTAAAGGCATTCATGTCGATATCGACATGAACAAGCATTAACGTATAAAATTCTATTATGTTTCAGTGTGCATAACACCTTGCAAACTGCCACTCACTGAACATCTATATTACGTGTCATCAACATCTGATGTGAACTAAGCGTGGACTTAAGACTTCGCAAGTTTTCCACTCTCTTTTCACCCCCAGCTCTTCTCTCTTATATACTCTTCACTTATTTTTGTACGATTCGAAGGTGACATAGAGATACAGAAGGACAGAAAATAAAGAGAGGATATCAATAATATCGCCGAAATAAAGGTAATTATCACAGTAACGTCATGAGGTTGGATGAGTCTTCCCTGCTTTCTTGAAAAGCTATTCCCCGAATTGCTTGGACATTTAGGTTTTCCCTCAAGGCCGTGTAGCTACTTGCGCTTGCAAAACACAATAGAAAGGTTAAGCGATTACATAACGAGTCCCCTTACGTCCTCTGTGACGCAATAAAGTACAACCGGTAGTATTATGGCGGATGCGAGCCTATCTCCCGTCAACAGAGACAGAAAAAGAGAAACGCCAAAAGACAGGGATGGAAAAAATGTGTGTGTGTGTGTGTGTGTGTGTGTGTGTGTGTGTGTGTGTTTGAGAGAGAGAGAGAGAAAAAAAAAAGAGTCATCAACATGCCAATAAAAAATGAAAATATACGGTGTTATTTTTGTCACTCCTCATCCACACAAACCAACGACCACTTCAGAGCTATCAATCATGTCAATTAGAATGAAAAAAAAAATAGCAAGTTTTGTGTGCACATTCTAATACTTCAGTTGCTGCGCATTCTCTTGCTTTGATTTGTTTGTAGTATTTGCAACGTGATTTTTTTTTTAATCAGTACCCTATAATCACCATCAATTATAGTGCAGATAAAGCGGCCTCTGGTATTCAGGCCCCAGCCTTACAAGATAAAATCAATCTTTACGAGAAATGTTACTCAGATTTCATGTACCTCAACCATGTCAACTTACACGAAGATACACCATAAGTATACTGCATGCATGTTAAGTGAAAATGGCCAGTATGATGTATTATCAATGTTAAAATAGCTCTGCGAATTCGGTAAATTCGATAAGGCATAACTTTAGCATTATATTCAATTGACCATTCAAACTAGTGACCACGTGACTGAAACATATACCCTACCTAGCACGAAGTCACTTTAATCTTTCTTCATGGATTATAATAATGATAATAACGATGATAATATATGATGTAAAATGGCAATCCATGCAGCGAAGGCTGATACGGTTGCTTTACATTGGACTCACAGAACTCACAAGTAAAGCCAATGTACGTACAATAACACTGAATATACGCATAAGAATAAGATACAATAAGATACAATATTGTAATAAATACACGTGAGACCTAATATTTGATAATGGAATAAGTGAATTGTACAACAGGAAATAAGATTTAGGATTGAACAGGACAAGGTGGAGAAAGACGGGAGTGGCACCAAAGAAGTATAATGAGTAGGGGGAATGGATCCAAGACACAAAATCACGAAAACTAAAGGTAAAGAATATGCAAAATTATTTTGCTATGGCGTCCTAACGGCAAACAAAAGTTGACCTTTTCTTTTTTTCTGCTGCTTTTTTCATCTATCTTTTTTATTTATTTATTTTTGGTGCACAAAATATATTGTAATTTCGAAGCGAATGCCGTCAGGGTTGGCCTTGATACTGTTTGGGGCCCACCATGTTGGAAAAAAAAAGAGAGACATTGATACCCTGTCATAACTCTTGGATATACATGCCCCACAGTATTGCTTAATGTTTCGTTAATGTGCAGGTTTATTTCACTGATTCCGTTCTAATTGATTCTCTTTCAGAGGCAAATTCTCCACCAAAGAATGATAGATTCCAGTATGGCCTAATTTGTGTGACCACCACTTCTAGCTATTTCTGTTCTATAAAAATGAGGTGATCCGACACAGGAGGACAAGGCAAAAAGAAGCAGGATTATTTCTCTTAATTGTACATCCAGGGGAGAGACATGGACGACTGTTTCCTCCACAATGATGCTTTAATTTACATATATCTCTTTTACTCGTAAACAAAAGAAAAATAAACAAACAAACAAACGCCTACACACACACCCTACGATTGAAGAAAAAACAATATAGGTAAAACTGTCAGATGATAAAGGTACGTCAGTACGTGGGGCGGATCCAAAGGGGGCGCACCGGACGTGCGCCCCCTTCATTTTTTTGTTAAAACAAAAGAAATGAAAAGAAAGTGTCAGCCGATGAAGCCCGGAAGTGGCACCACAAATATTTTTGCCCCCCCCCCCCCTTTACGGAATTCCTGGACCCGCCCTTGTTAAAAGTATAGGCTAGCGTACCGTCATCCTTTGCATGAATCCGACAATAGTTATATATAAGACATTATTTTTGTGTAAGCGGTTGTTGTTGTTTTTCCCCCAGTATCTCCTTTGCGGTGACTTCTTCACCTTGTTTGCGTGTGAGTGGAGAGGATATTTCAGACTACCCATCATCCTTGGTCTGAAGGAAGGGCAGCTAAAAAGTAGCGATGACCTGAGTGGTCCCGCCGGGCTGGCGCTGGGAAGGACGCTGCCCGAATCCGGCCCATAGCCACCTGATCGCGATTACGCAATGCTTCCGATGAACAATTCTCCTGCACTTACACACTGAATAAATGCTTCTGTAACTTAAATTTCCCCTTAGATAAACAAACAGACAAACAAAAACCAAAAACTCTCGGAAATAAACAAACACATACAGACACACTTGCAAAAATCGAATTGCAGGGTTTCTACAAATGTAGACACAATAAATCCTTGGTAATCGAAAAGAGGAGAAAATTGATTATGATTCCCTCACTCATTCATCAAAGATAAAAAAAAAAACACACACAAAAAAAACACTGACCTGTATCTCTACTTGTGCATACGCTCATCTTATTCCAAATTATTTTACAAGGCAGTTCCTGAACCTGTAGTATTATTATCACTTAATATAAGTATTATATTTGTGTTTAAAAGAATCAAGAATTCCAAGGTTTTCAAAATTATCTGAACTTTGAGAAGGACACATGCTATAGAGCAACAAAAGGAAATGGAATTTAAGGTTGCATTTTTAACATAGTAAATATATCGCGGTTCATCTGTAATTTGCAATTATACTCTATCACACTTTACACAAACTGTGTGTGTGTTTGTGTGTGTGTGTGTGTGTGTGTGTGTGTGTGTGTGTGTGTGTGTGCGTATGTGTGTGAGTTTTGTTAATGATTGGACTATATAATAACCTTTTTTATTCAATAAAGATAAAGAAATCTGGCCTGAAACCTATGGTGTGTAATAAAAAGATGTAAACTTGCGTAGGACAACACGACTGAGCAGGAGTTGTTAAAGGCTTTGTTTACCATTACATTTTGCAGATGAAGCAAAAAACCAGCTTTAGTCGGGTTCAAAATAGTTCTAAAAGATGAGTTAGGAATAAAAGCAACCAATGTAGGAATTTGAGTCAGTATAAATTAATGTTTAGTAGTGTTAAACAAAATACAAAATGTGAGCAATAGTTATAGATAGAATTGTTTCTAGACTGAACTGCCTATACAGTTATGGTTTAGTGGGGAAAATAGTGTTATCTTCATATATTTTAGGCTTTATTACGAAATTTTTATGTGGTGGGATGTTTCGTGATACAACTGACCTACACATATGCATAAAATGTGTTATCTCGAACTTTTTTTAAATCACTGCTCCTAATGGTAAACAGTACCTTATAGCAGAGTTCAAAGAATTCCTTCAATGATTGAGCTCTTGTATGTTTGTAGACGATGCAAGTTTTTGCAGAACGAGAAACTTAGGACGAGTGTTGAGCTTAAATGATTGGTGAGTGCTGTCAATGTAGGCTGCAACGAAGTCATTACTGTTGAGAAGACGAATGATTCCGAAATATTTAATTTTTTTCTCTGTTCTTTTTTTTAATGTTTTTGTCCTCCAATAGTGGGTATACAACTTGAGATGGGAAAAGAAATCTATGAAAACTTCAGGTACAAATGTCAGCAGAATGGGGAATTTTTTTTTGTGTAGGGATTTTTATTTTTGGGGTGTGTGTTTTGTTTTATTTATTCATTTTCTTTTTGCTTTATTGTGTTAGCACCAATGCAATTTCTTCCGGGATGACTAGAACAGTTTTCACAGACTCTTATAAAGAACTTTGAGATGAAGAAGAAAATAAGAGAAAATATAGTACGGGATGACTGGGGGAAGTATATAGCTGAAAAGATGTGAGACAAGATTTTTTAATCTATTCATTTCAATATTCTTTTAGCAGGGTAGCCCTTTCAGTTGATTAACTGTTATACCAAGGGGCCCTGCTCACATTATGTACAGACAAAAATGTAATGAATTAACATCAAAACAAAGAACAAAAGTACAAACAATGAAATAACTTATACTACAAATCAACCACTACACCAAAACATATATACAAACAAACTCAAACATTTGTACAATCACAGCTTAATAACAGCTTGATAGGACAATCAGAAAAGTATTACCACTTCACCTACCTCCCTTACAATTGTAATCATACAATATCATCAAATTTCGAACTTAATTATCATTTCTTCATACAAAAAAACAAACCTTAATGAACTTAGTGATATATAACACAAAATAACATAAACACACGAATCTCAGTTGATTTTAATACATTTTCCATATGCATGCTTTCATAACCTCTCAATCATGCTGAGTACCCTGCATATATTATATATTTTTTTTTAAACAGACAATGACTGCGCATTACGAATAAAATTTGGCAAATTATTCCACATATTTGAAGCTTGATAATGAAAAGAGTTCTTAAAATAATCTGTTTGGGGGGCATTTACAAAAAAACAAAAACAGATTTAGTTTGAATGACTGATAACAATATGAAAATAATGTGAAATGTCTTTTGTAATCCTGAAAACTGTTTTATTCCTTTTATAAGTATAGGTAATTCAGACCTTTCCTCACAATAGTAAAAGTTCTTTGTGACAGAGTGGGAAACAGCACAGCATCATGTATTTCCAGCCAATCTAACTATTCATACCTCGAAACAATATTCCAACCATTATTTTCTGTACAGAGACAAAATGGGAGTGTACTTTCAAGTGACATGAGTTTAGTTTTTCATTTTCTTAAAGAAAAACAATCAAGATTTATTACATTAAGATTTGATGACACGATATTTGGACACAATGGTATTCATCCATGTAAAACTCCGTGACGTTGGCAAAAGGGATATGACCTCTAACTTAGCTGTTGTACCGTAGGTAAAAAAAAAAATACAACGGGACCGTCCGCAATGATATCTTTAAAAAATAATGAATCAATCTAAATACAAATTCAGGGTTATGAAACTATAACTCATTGCCCACATCTTACAGAAACCCCATTCGATTTGCTTCAGTGGTCAAAGAGAAATGACGAGTTTTGTATATAGAGGATGTAAGAAATCTCTTCCCTCCAAGTTCTGTCTATTGTATTCACACACAAGAACATTGAAGTGCTAAACTTGGAAGAATCAGACGCATGACATGCTTTAGAGCAATCCACATTTTCTCTGTGACTGCTGAACCGAATTGAATGGGGTTTTCTGCAAAATAGAGCTAAGATGTTATATTTTAAGACTCTGAAGTAGCATTTAAGCAGTTTAATCACATCGGGTGTTATCGATGCGAAAATCTGATTGTAATTTCTTTTGACGTGCTTTAGATTTACTGTTATTTCGATCGTCCTTGTACCTTTTCTCCATTTCAGCATTGGTTCGCCCGTGTTTTTGTTTTTTCTTTTCTTGTGAGACAAGAAACAGGAAGCTCCGAGATATTGAAGGTTATCCATGAATTTTGTATCTAGTGAAAAGAGAAGATTTAACGTATATCGCCCCTCCCCTCTTTCTGTATTGGATGAGACAGTATAAGTTGTTGATTTGTTAATCCAGTTTTGACAGCTCCATCTGCTTTGGACTACATTTCCTTTGAAAGAAGATTGTCAAATTGAATGAGGAGAATCTCTCTAATATCACCCTAACAGTATAGCCGCGGTTCCATTTTTGTTGTCGCTTTTTAGTGTGTTGTGAGCCTTTAAACAATGGAGGAAAACCCTCTTGTTCCGGAGCAATTGAATAGTCACGATTTGATTTTAATGGGGGAAAATAAGCTCCAAAGGAAAATAATAACAACAACAACAAAAAGAAAAACAAAATACACTGCGACCAGGTCGAGTTCGAGCTGATGGCAGCACAGCCGTTTCAAACGGAAGGTAGTTACACTGAGCGTCATGCGGTCAAATAAAATTATGCAGTTTGCTCTTTTGGCTGTCGATCTCGCCTAAACTCCTCTTTATCATCACATTTGCCTTACACAAAGCACGCGATACAGCGCAACTGCATTCAAGGAAGAAGACTGAAAAACTCCTAACATCTGCTGAGCAATTTCTTTCAGACGCTAAAGATTCAAGTTGATCTATAACTTTACAGGAAAGCGTTGAGGAAAGGATATGGCCTGTAGAGTAACCGACATTGGATTTAAGGTACGTACATGCACTCGTCTTTCAAATCACGTGATCAAATGTCTTACAACTATGCGCACGCATTCTTTGCCGTGAAGATAGAGGACACTTCCTGCTCTATACAGGTAGCTGGTATTGACAGTGGAGGAAAAAAAAATCAGTGTTGTTATTTTTTTTTTTCGTATTTAATCGCGTTCAATTGGAACTTTGGCGGAAGCATGGCCGTGTAGGACTTTGAGTTTCACTGCTTTGAAATACGGAAACGTTAATGCTTAAACCTGGCATTGAGAACACTGTAAGCTTACCTAACACCGTAAGCTGACTTCCTATACAGTCCTGAGCATCCCAGCTGTACAAATTGATGCCCCTTTCAATTCTCAAGTGATGTCAGGGCTCTGATTCAAGTCCAAACATAATTACTGAATTATGGGTATATGATATATCTCACGATCAGGATGACATGCCTAGAGTGTTAATTTCACTGCTTTCAGCATTATGAATAAACTATTTCATTTATCAGCGTCATGATCAATGATAATGAAATGGATATCAAGCTGGTATATCTTACGTTTGTTAGATTTAAGAGTTTGTATAAGGTTCCGTGGATTGAAGCTGTCAAGGAAATCTCTACACAAGTTTTGTTCAGCCCACATTAGCCTTTACCCGAGGGGTGGGGGTTGGGGTGGGGGGATAAACGTATCAGAGTAAAACTGTCTTTGCATTTAATTGTTAGTGTTGATGTTGAGTTTTTTTTTGTCTGTTTGTTAATTTTTTTTTTCAAGAATCGATGTGCACCGAAAGATGAGCTAGCAATATTTCATATCAAATTCAAAGGACTTCCAACTAATAAGAATTCGATATTTGAGGGTATAACAGTCATGTGTAAATATCTTACGGTTATGTTAAATCTAACCGTTGATACTGATCAGGTTACCAGTCACAAAATTGACCGCTGAAATTATTCATTTTTCATGAGTAAGAATACAACCTGCAGGTATATAGTGGCTAATCATTGATTGCCTCAAACTGATAAAAAAGTGTAGCAATTGAAAACAGAAATCACCTTTGAAATACCACTCACAAACCCTTGAAAGGATGTAAACTCGATGTATTTTTTTTTTCGTGCGAAAGCAAGTACAGATAATGCCTTCGCGCATTTTTGTAGGAAACAGACAAATCCTATCTCCAATTTCTAGTCACGAGCAGTTCAGTAAATCAGACACAATAAATTCTGATTAAAATCACAAAATTCAAAAGAAATCTGGAAAGTCGACGTGGCTTGGAAACAGGCTTTGAACCGTCATAAAGTGATCTCAGGTAATGTTTCATTTACACTTCATTCTGTGTGTCAGCCTAATCAGAAAGTACGCATCAATTGTCGACAAGCTCTCCGCATGAAAATCATATGCCGTCCCGTGTATTTTCCGCACGCTTTGTGACCTAAACATTTTAAACCGTTAAAACACAGGACCACTAATAGGTATATAGTGCAATAAGTTACTGCAATCTTTATGATTGTACAAAATCTACGTTGGGAACAACAACATCAAGCGGATGTGGATGTTAATGCTGGTCACTGTATTGTGGGACAGTCCACAATACTTTTTCCTCTCTACTTATGTAAGGAAGAGAGAGAGAGAGAGAGAGAGAGAGAGATAGATACTGGGGGGGGGGATTAGATTCCATTACAATTGTGAAAATGGTTATTCCACTATCTATATCCTATCATACCCAACGTTAATTGTGCCGTCTATCTGTAGCAAAGACATTATCAGTTGCCTTACACATCTGGCTAAGGCGTTACTACTTGTAACGTGTAATCTGGTAATGTTAGTTGATAATTATCAAAGCAGTAGCGATTACCATATTCCCCTTACGGGAACCTCCTGATGCAGTCATTTTACATGCTATCCATTCACAATTTCAGTGTGAAATTTTTGATATTGCGTGCCTTCCCTTTTTAATTTGTTTATCTGTATAAGCTTTTTGTGCATGGGGACGTCCTGTCAAGGCCAAGGTCAATGCAGTATATCAGTGCGTGACCACGTCGCACTCTGTGACGTAGCATGTGCTCAGATGAAACAATTCAACCTATTATTTTGGTAGGGGTTAAAGGGGATGGCTATAGTAACCAATCAGTGGGAATCAGTGGGAATCAGTGGGAATGCTGGAGGATGATTGTTCCAATCCTTGTGGGATTCATTTAAGAGTACATTATGTATATATCTATTGTTGTGTGAAAATTATTTGCTTCAGAATGGTCTCATATTCAAGTAATGTGCAGTTTAATGTTTCCAGGCCAGGTTAGCGTGCCTGGTCAGTGACGGGGGCATTAATCTGCTCCTTGAATATGAGACCGTTCTGAAGCAAATAATTTTCACACAACAGTAGATATATAATGTACTCTTAAATGAATCCCACAAGGATTGGAACAATCATCCCTCAGCATTCCCACTGATTCCCACTGATCGGTTACTAGCCATCCCCTTTAAAGTGCTGTGGAAAGAAAAGTATTCATATCGAAGATGAGGTTCGCGCAATCCAATAGTATACTGCTTAAAAGTACGATGGCATGTGATTAGTGACGTCACTCATCATGATATATTTTCATTATCATCACATCATCAACCGATCCCGAGGCATCGTCACATTTTGGCCTCCGATTTACTCCTTGCCGCGTCACGAAGAAGGGGGAGAGAAGAAGAAGAAGAAGAAGAAGAAGAAGAAGAAGAAGAGAGGAAAGAAAAACCCGAGTACAGCCTAACTCTCGCGAGGTACCACGTCAAGATAGAAACAAAGCCGGACAAACCAGCAGTCCTAGTTAGCAAAGTTCCCCGTGAAAATACGCATTAGATTTGATTCACATGTAAATACAATATAAGTTTATATAACGCATGCATAACGCCTTGCTTTGGCATAAGGAAGCAATTGACAGTATTGTGTTATTTCCAATATTTAGGCAAAAATCAGTGGCACTGTTGAGACTATTGGTACGTCATCGAGTAGAACACGAGTTATGACAAAAAGCCACTGTCTCAGATTTTGATTATTTCTTACGTGCTTCTTACAAAGTATACTGCAGTATATTCACACAAATTATACAATGTGGTGAAAAGAATATTAGGTAGGAGATTGTCGAGTGTATGAATGAATAATTTGAGCCAAATTGGGACCCATTGAATATTGGATAACTCTATTTCACTAAATCCACTATTTTCATTAAAATTTTTCTCTTTTTTTTTCATTAATGTTACTTGTGATGAAAAGACATCATAATTGTATTCAAAGTTTGTTAGGGCTGTTAAATGTTTAACCTGATACCCTCTGGAGTTACAGGCTTAAAATAAAAACTAGGTCCATCGCAACATAAGTTTTGAGATGCGTCTGTTTGGAATGAACGTGTAACGTTATCAGCTATACACAAGTGCAGGAAGCGCGGTTATGGTTATAATTACAATATTACAGTTTCACTGATAAAAACGTGTTAATATTTGACGGATGATTGACTATATGGGTGTGTTCTACCCGTTTAGTTCTATCATGGTGGTCACGACAGGGTTTAAAGCATACAGACGATAATATTTTTAATATTTGATAGGGGAAAGCACTAACTACACTGCCAATTCATATAATTATTTCCTTTACATCACTGGTTTAAGTATTACAGAAATCTGTAAAATATCTCATTTTCAATTTTAGAAAATAAACATTTATCAACTGGATGATTAAATTGTTTATCTTTAGGACGTTTTTCTAATGATCTGCTTTCTTTGTGTAATGTTTTGGTTTCAAGACCTCGTTTTCACGTCGTCTGCTTTGTTCAAAGATGACGAAAAGAAACTCCAGCAGCGTAAGTAATGATTTATTCTTTCCTCCTAGGTTTGTCCCGGTCGAGTTCCTAAACACGGTTGCATACAGTGTAGCACGCCTGTCTGAAAATTCGTTATGCATCAATGCTATTTTATTATCCGTTTATGTAATTTAAACCATGTGCTAACAAGCATAACTTTTGGAATCCCACAAAGTTACCTGCTTTTTGTTTTATTTTGTTCTTTTTGTTTGCTTGTTTGTTGTTGTCGTTCTTTTACCAGTGATATGGATGAGCACATTCCCTTTGTTCACCAGGGAAAGCTTAAGTTTAAAGAGACCTACGGTACCTACTGTTACTCAACCAGCGCCTTAGATGTTGCTATGTTATTCTCGAGTGCTACCCCGATGGATACATCAAGGCGCTTATCATTCATGTCATTTATAACAAGTGGTGACTCTCATGATAGTTAAACTGTTGAGGGGAGGATCCAGGTTTATAACATTCCTATAAGTGAGATAATGAGAAACCTCTCATGAAATATGAAAGAGCATGTAATTTTAAGAAGGATTCAACGTTTATTTGATGAAAATTGGTTTTCAAATGGCCGAGAAATAAAAAAAACCCGATAATAATAAAAGGCTACAGGCCACGCCTTATTAGGATCTCTTTGTTTCATCTTGTTTTTGGATATCTCAGTCATTTCAAAACCGATTTTCATCAAATAAACTTTTTATTCCCCTTAGAATTGTATGCTCTTTGACATCTCATAAAGTGGTTTCTGAATATCTCGCAAAACATTAAAAGCTAATTCCTCACCTCAACCAGAACTGTACAGTCCCTTTAAAGCACGACTGAGAACACTGCACGAGGGGGGAAGGGGGCAGTCATGACGTAATGACAAGACACCTTTAAGGGAGAGCCCTGACAGGGAGGAAGTAATGAGTGAGATTAGAGTTATTCATATTATTTTGATGTGAAATAATGAAACTATGACAGATGTGGATGTCGGATGACAAATATGGCAGCATTTTGAACGTCACTGTTGGTGAAATGATGAATCTGGTGTAGCTTTCTAAAATGACGCGAGAAGAACTTCATCTTTTATATTATATTGACAAATGTGGGTATACAAGAGACGTATAGATTTTCTTATAGGATTTATTGATGATTCTTCTACCTGAGGAAAAATTGCACACTGGCCGAGATGTCTGCGCTCATAACATGAAACAGGTGCAGACTAATAACACGGGGGATGAAGACATGACAGGAGCTTGGGTGGTGATGAGCCCAGCGCCACACGCAGACAAATTACCTAGCTTTGCCTCTTGCCTGCTCTCACCTGGTATGGAGCAGAGCAGAACAAGGATGAAACAAGACAAGTGAAGAATACAGAAAAAGGAGACAGTTAACTCTCAAGAGACTCTCGGGACATAAGGGAAGGGGTGGGGTGATGACAGGTGATGAAAGCAGAACCAGAAAACATTCAACCGCCATGTGCCTGGGATTTCTTCTACAACCAGTCTCTTTTATTCCGGGGTGCTGAAGGCAAAGGGAAATGCTTGTAACAAATGAGAGCCGTTCACCCGCGTTATCGCGAAACTGGGACGGGTAATTCATCATTTCGGGCCGAACAGGAGGAGCGATGGGGAGGGCCCGGGAAGCTGCCGTGAAAGGTGACGGCCTCTTCCACTCTCGCTTCTTGCCCTACGTGACGAACTGCCACTGGACAGTTTCAATTTGCTCGGCCCCAGTAATCATATTTCGCCTTCTCATCTCCTATAACATTCGCCTTCTCATCTCCTATAACATTCTCTATCTCGGGAAAATTTGAAGTTGAAGATGATTGTGCTGAGCTTCTGTCTGGCTTTGTGTCACTTTTGTGCTGAGCAAAATAAAATCTTGACAAGCATCAGCTGAAAGAGATTAGGGATGACCGACCAGGGAGGTACACCTCCCTGGATAGACGTAGATACATCGATGTCACAATCATTACTAATTAATAAAGTCTTCTGAACATTTTTTTTCAAACTCTCTTCAAACTTCCTCTAATTATAATCTGAGAAGACACTAGGTGTCAGCACATATTCCGTCCATTAGGGCTTCAAAGTATATGAGTAACGATGAGTAGTACCTGTATTTGTTTGAATTCTTAAATGGTCCTCGGTGAACTGATGGTATAGGTATTACAGTCACAAGAACAAAGTTAACTTGAGCCTTGTGTAATACGTACTTTCGTCTGTAATCATTTGAAGGCGGGGTCTGCCTTTTCAACTGTTCTGAATCTTCATACCATTTTATATTTTCTAATGAGGGAAACTCAGAGGATGCAAAACAACTGGAGTAAAAATCTTGTCAGAGGAACTGATGACGTTCACCTGTGGCTGTATCGAAACAAGCTATATCCCTAATGTACTTTGTCATCAATATAAGGAATTCAAAGCCTGTAACATATATCCCAGACGTGGATTTGCAACGAAACTGAATTACAGACATACACAGACATTCAGCAAAGATAGCGTAGGTGTCATGTAACTGAGGTACAGAACTCTTTCTAGATCAAAACTGCGAAAAATAAATATTATGCCAAGTGTTCTAGATCTTTATCCGCTACTTGTGCTGTACTTATCCGATATTCTTGATGCTACTCAGTTTTTTTTTTCTGATCTCCAACCAATATTTGACGCCATCCACACAGATGAATGCCCCTTTGGCTTCTTTGAAGACGGATGTACGTTGGTCTTTCTAACCCTTCACACTCAGTGCTTCGCTACCTATGCCCGATTGGCACCCCGTTCGTTCTTCTGCTGATGTTCCTTTCATTCTAGATTTGTCTTCGGGTTACTCAGAGAAAAGAACGAGATCTTGTCTCTACGCTGTTTTCCTTTGAAATGAACACAAACATGAAGGAGGGTTTGGGCACAAATTACGGCTACCTATCTACCTACCGAAGTATGTCACGGACATACTTCGCGACCTTCCCCAACAATCATCAGCAACAATTAATTCTTTAATCAATTCAAGTCACGGTTTAGTTGATTGGGTCCCCTATATTGCATTGACGCCAGATTCAGCAACGGAATGTAAAGCCCCCAAATTCTACAGTCTGAGTATATGGGAAGGTTGCTCGTGTACATAACATTTCTTGGAAAATATCACAAACATCCATTACTTCTAATGTCATATTATGGTTCCCTCATCGAAGTAATGTGAAGAAATGAACGTTTTAGCTGTTAAGTTTATTTTTGCTAGTGTAGTCTCTTCAGCTATAGTCTAAGTTTCGTTAAGTTTACTGACTTGTGCTGAAAGTAGTTATGCTTTCTCATGCTAATAAGTGGAAAGACTACATTCCTACAATAGCAAAATCCCAAAATATGATGAACTGAAAATTGTAACGGGAACGAAATCTTAAAGAAGATCAAGGCTAAACATGGAGAAGGCAACCTACGGACTGAAAATCGGACTACGCAGAACAAATCATTTCATTTCTTTCCCCTTCCTCTGAAGATGAAAGAAACACAACTCCAAGTAGACTCTACTCTCTGGTTTGTGTTTCCAAAGGTATAGGACATGAATTGTGAAAGGCTTGTCACAAGTTTTCCCAGGTGATTTCTACCTTGTGCCCTGTCAGTTTCAACCTTCCCATTAGCAGTTCGTCCAGGCCACTCGAGGGTGATTTGTCCTTTTCTTCCCCTGCCTTATACCTTTCAATACAAGTCAGGAGCCAAGGTGTCGAAAATCTACAATGATTAAGTTTTTGACGGTTCTTCAAATACTTGGCTGGAGGAACATTTAGAGGCTGATGAATAGGTTTCTATCGCAGTCTTTCGCGGGCCAACCAAAAGGCCCGCTGCCTTTCGACCAGGCGATGCTTTCGAGAAAGACCAGAAGGTTTCAACACCGACAGCTAGCGGTTCCTTTCCCATCAATAGGTTGACATTTGGGGCAATGATCGATTTTCCTCGACTTTCACCACGGAGAAAGGAGAGGACTATATTGGAATCCCACGTGTCACATTTCAAAGAAAGTGCTGGATCACTCTGAGACTATTCTTTCCAGTTTATAGAGAGTGGAGTGTATGCACGAGGTAAATAGAGGGTGCAAGTTATGAGCTCGACACCCACGAGTCATACAGCCCACGAGTCATACAGCCCACGAGTTATAAGCCCCACGAGTCATACAGCCCACGAGCTAGACTCTAATTTAACAAGGTCCATGAGCTCGACATCAAGTAAAACAGGCACACGTCGAGCTGTACGGCCCACCAGCTCAACACTAGGCAAATAAGGCCCACGAGACTGACATGACGGTACATCACGGGGCCCGTTCACGTGGGCCTTATTAGCCTCGTGTCGAGATGCTGGTGGAAATTTTTTTTTTTTGGTCTATGTATTGTCACGCTCGCAGGTTGTATGACTCGTGGACTGTGTTTTGACAATCTATTCGATAACTTTCCATGGACAGCTTAAAAGGATATACTTCAGTCATGTAATGTTGTAACTTGCAGGGCCGACGGAATGTTTTCAAAAGTGAGGGGGGCACTTCCGGGTTTCATGAGCTAACAAGCAGAAAAAAAAAGTCCTCAGCTCATCTCTCCGCTTCCACTTCCAGGTTTCTTCAGCTAACCAGCAAAAAAAAAAAAAAAAAAAAAAAAAAAAAAAAAAAAAGGTCCTAACCTTACCGCGCTCACACTTCAAGATCTCTATCTATTTCTTCCCATGCCACTTACGTACTTCCGGGTTAAAAAAAGTGTGTGTGGGGGGGGGGGGGGGGCAAGTGATGGCACCTTATGTATTCCTTTGTATGGTGCACTAAAAGTGGGGGGGGGGGGGGCCGGTTCCGCCGGCCATGACTTGGTTTGTCTCTTTTGTTTATTTGTTTGATAGAAGTAATGGGGGAACCCTTATGTCACAAATTTTACAGATTAGATCATTTTTAAAAGAACGTATAGAGGAATAGGCATAAAGGAATTCGACGCGAGAGCTTGACCAGTATGTATATAAACTTAATCATAATTATGTATAAAGTTTTTATCGCCCACAGTGAAAGCTCAAGTAACAAAAAATATATAGTGAAAATTTTACTATTCGTAGCAACTTCGGAGCAATAACGGGGGAGGCAGAATATCATCGTTTTAAATCAATTTCAAAGAGAAATTTCATAAAGATGTCTAGAATTCCAAGAGAAAAGGTGACTTGGGAGGATATGGCATTAACCATTTCATCTTATCATGCTACTGTGACTGACGTTACTGATTTCAGAAAACACATGTCACTTTAAAATATCTTAAGCTTCTTTTCTAATTTCAATGTTTTCGTTGTTCGCTTGATTTTATAATGTTTACAGAAGTTAGCTTGGATTCGGAGACAAACTTTCCTTTTGAAAGAATTCAGAGTTTGGACATTATCTATTCAGAAATCAGGGAAGGGGTGATGAAAGGGAATCAGTTTGATTTCATGTCATGATAATTATCTTCTTATCAGTGATCTGTAGACGGGTTCATCCCACGAGGCCGACACCCAAGAGTCACACCGCCCACGATCACGATATTGGAAAAAGGTCCATGAGTCATACTGCGAGTTTGATATTACGCAAATAAGGTCCACCAGCTTGACACTATTCAAATAACTAAATAAGGCCCATGAGCCTGACACAACAGGCAAATAGGCAAACAAGGCCCACGAGTCCGACACGGCACAGAGACCCATGAGATCGACACTGCGTATTGGTGTAATGTCGGTCTCGATGTGTGACTTTCTTTCCTAATGGTGTCGGGCCTTATTTGCCTGGTGTAGAGGGCCTTGTTCACTTTGGTGTCTAGCTCTTGGGCTATATGACTCATGGGTGTTGGACTCGTGATGTGCACCCCCCTTTCGCTGCAATTCTATGTCATTTATTACGAGTGGAAACAGACATGAAGACTTGAGCGGAGTCTAATCAGGGAGGTGAGTGTCACGGAATTGCTTTAAACAGAACGGATGTTTTGTGGGAACACACCAACATAAACTGTTTCTCTGAAAGTTTTCTGTAAACGGAATGATTGTTCTACCTATTATTCTACCTATTTGGTTAAACTCCTCAGGAAAATTGTGTTGGTTTCTCCGTGTTAAATCCTAATTATAGTTCTTAGTCTGGTAGACCACTGGAAAAGGGAATATTTTACCAATAACAGGGAGGTGGGAATAACTTCCACTTCCCTGGGGATATCAAAGTATCATTTTATAGCGTCTATTTCAGTGTTCGTTAAGACAATAAAATTGTAGCTTTCGAGTCAATTTGAGAGTGTATGGGATTGTCAGCATATTTTCCTTCAGTCACACACAAACGCACATACCATACAAAACACATTCTATTCCGTCTTATAGTCATAACCACAGCTTCTCCAATCTATGCTAGAATACGTGACCTTCAACAAACTTTCAAATATTCATTTTTGTTATTTTACTCAATGAACAGTCATTACGTGTAGATTCAGTTTGAAATATTCAGTATTCATTACATGTCTGACAATTTAGTTGATTACCAGTGCTTCGCTCTTGTCAAGAGTCAAGATTTTGGTAAGTGATTGCTTTACACAGCGCTTCCTTCTATTTTCTTTATTTTTCTTGAAATTCCTTGTTGTTGTTGTTGTTGTTGTTGTTTTGTTTCATGTGATTGGTTGATTGTTTATGCTGATATGTTGTTAAGAATTTTGAAAATCAATAAAAAACATTAATAGTATGTTACCTTCAGTGCATGGCTATATATACGATTGCCCGGACCGCGCGTGAGAGCAGGGTGCGATATATGAAAAGAAAACATCATCTTATATTGCATGATTCGATCATGACTTAATCAAAGTGTAAATGTATTAAACCTAGTGGTTGTTTGTTGCAAAACTTTCAGCCCCTCTACTTTCTTATGATGCCTGGTTTTGAATAACCTTTCTCCAGTCTGATCAAAAATGTTTTCTCATCATGTAATGTCATCAATCAACTTGAATATGGAGTGGAAGTGCAGCTTTGGGGGGTCCAAAAACAAACGAGGGTTCTTCATTGGGATGAATGAAAAGAGATATAGAAGATAGAAAAAAAAAACAACAAAGAGAAAAGATGGGGTTTGTGCAGGATGAAACAAACTCAAGAGAAAGAAAGAGGGGAATGGAGGAAGAGTTGAAGTGCATCCTGTCTTCCGTTCGGTTATCAAAGCCTGACATGCTCCTGCCGCATTCCCCCCATTCATTACCCGAGATAAGAAAAGAAATATTCGGGTGCCGACCTGATTGACAGAGCTAGGTCGAGTTGAAATGAATCTTTGTCTGTTTGCAATGGTTTGTTCGTCTTCACGAAATTGGGTTCCCGTGTGAACAGAGCAGTGATTATGGGTGCACCCCATGGTCGTCTCCTTTCGTTTGTCATAAATATTTGTGGCACTATTTTTATCTGGATTCTAAATCGATTCGTGATTTGTATGACTATATCACTTATCTGTCTTTTCAAGTAATTTCAGGTGTTACTTACGACTATTGGGTGCAATACCCGATACGCAAATGACACAAACTAATATAATATGCCATGAAAAATTGTGTAAAACAGATTACTGCTCTGGGTAGTATAAAGAAGGGACTTCTTGATCATATATCCAGCTGGTATGTAAAGTCTTTCCTTCCTGCTACTGTTTTAGATTATAATTTCAGGACATTATGTGTAGGAACTAAAAGATCATATCGTATCTTAATCGACAACATTATACAGAAATATATAACTCTTATCATGCCTGTATTAAAACTTATGTTCATGACATTCAAACTTAAAAAGAAAAAGAATATATTTATTGTGAACGACAAAGGAGGTTATCAGACTAAAAATAAACCTATTTTTCAACTGTCACACAGTTCTAGCGATAGCACTTGTTTGAACAAAAAGTATGGTATGTTTTCGATATCTCGGGCAAAGAATGTTAAATACTTACTTCTCTCTTTACAATCAAAGGAACGTTGTGAATCATGGACGTAAGTTGATGTCATAGCCTCACGCATTTTTTTCTTTGAATGCTACCTCTTTCACTTGAATTTAAAGGAGGGCCTTTCACGTTATCATACTTCAATTGTTTTGAATGTCATCATTTCGAAATCAACATAAAGGGGGGGTGTTCTTGGGTCAGACAATGGGGTATAAGATGTGGAAAATTTTCATCAGACGAGGTGTTTTAAATGTACACAAATGTACACCAAATGGGTTTGACATGTCAAATAAACAGTTTTTTTTTTCTTTTTGCTAGGTCTGTAGGAGAATCATCCAAATACCATGGGGTCAATGTACTCAATATCGTTAAAATGTCATTTGTCATTCGTTATATACCACTTGCTAAAACATGATGGGTAGCTAGCTCTAGTCACTTGAACCTTTTGGCAAGAACGGTATGATGGGTTGAGATTGAAAAATGAAGGAATGAAGAAAAAAAACCCAGAAAGAATTGGAATATGCATTGCCTATATGGCTGACCGCCAGGATGGCGTTGATTTGTATTCCCAAAAAGAATAGAAAAAGGGCAATGTTCAGCAGGTGTTGGTGTATCAAAGTTCCTCTTTCTCATAGAAGAGATAGTAGGCCTATAGAACTCATTTAGCGAGTGTGGACTTGACCCTGCTTATACGTAGATTGATATTCATACAGCGATTGCATGAAGAACCTGCTTTTAGAAAGCAAATTAAGGTCATGCTAATATCAGGCATATTCTTTCAATAAAGTGTAATACCACAAAATGTTAAAGTTGACTTTTATTGCAATAAATACTGTCATGTCATAAAACAGAAAGATGTACATTTTATTACAAACGTACATGAAATAAGAAAAGTATGAGATCTACGTGAAATTTACTTTTATTTAGGAATGATTGATATTATAGTCACAGTCAAACGTATAACTCACATCACAAAATAATCTCCTCCTTACTATCAGTGTACTAATTTTTATTATTTTTTTAATTTTAAGAAGAAATATAAGGAATAGGTTCATTGTATTCAACTCCAGTAATTATAAAAGCATTTGGATATCCTCACATTAATAGCCTGTAAGGGAATGAGACGGTATAGTTGCTTAGTAATAAACATGATTTTTATAACGATATTTAATGTGCAAGTAAAAGAGATACTTGACGAAATCGTCGCCTTTGAATTTGAAGTGAAAATAACAAAGAAGAAATTACATCCTTCACATTGCATTATTCGGTGTATCCATCTACAATAATGGCGACGATGATTTTCCAATACTGGCTCATCATAAAAAGACAAACAAACAAAAATAAACGTCGGGAGAGATAATGGTAAATGCATATAGTAGTGATCGATGTATCTGTTTCGAAAACTGTTTTGAAAGTATGACATTTCACATTAAATGTCATCTGCAATAGCTTTTTTTTTTCTGTGCCACTCCACTGACTTTGGTCTTTTTGTTAAGGCAGCCTATATAGGAAATGGTAATTATGCAGCTTCCGTTGAACGCACAAGGCAGCTCATGCACGACATCTGTTGTGTATAGACATCATCAATCTGAGTCAGTTAGATCATTGCCTAAGAAAATACAACACACAATATTAGAATATTGCCTCTTGCCTTCACAATGTTTCATAATCCGTTACTCTTTGTAAGTTTGATTCTAGTTCCACTGTCATGGTAATATCACACACAGTGTAATAGGTAATAAAACGGTACTAATTACAGTACAATGATGATCCTTGATACTCTTTATATTCTTGCTTTAACTACTTTTTCCCTTTATATTGTATGATAATGAATTAATTTGATGCTACTGATGAGTACTGTAATACCTTTTAATAAATAAATCTACGAGTATTTCAGAGGACATTGTTCCTCTAATAGTAAATTGCTCGGGCGATTCAAAATTTCGTGGATCCACGGTTGATTATCATATTTCGTTCCTTTTATATTTTAGAGTAATTTTCCATCAGATCTGCCCTATGTGCCTTGTGGAGAGTAATTAGAGGCTTTACACCCTGGCCAAGCAGTGTCAAACTAAAACTGCCATACGTGCCATCTCCCTTATAGCACGTGTTTGACATCCATGTTTAAAATGTCATCCGTCTTTGGTCACAGTATCCGAGCGACATGCAGTTGGGGCTGGCCAAACTAATAAATCACTTTTCACCTTCGCCATACCCTCGAGTCGTGTCTGGATTGATATCTCTTCTTCGACATGTCATTTCCTTTTGTTCATTTTTTTTCTTTCGCACACTATTTCTTCTGCTCCTGCTTTCTTTCTCTCGGCCTACCCTTCTCCTTCTCCTCCTCCTCCTCCTCCGTCTTCATCGTCAACTTCAACATCGACATCATCGACATCATCATAATCATCGACATCGTCATAATCATCATCATTATTCGCAGCAGCAGCAGCAGCAGCAGCACATCTTTCTTCCTTAATAGTTCAAATTTTCTTCCACCATAATCTTCTCTATGTTCTACTTCTAGTTCTACTCCTCCTTCTTCCTATAGTTTGCTTACTTTTCTTCTTCTTACACCTATCATTCCTTATCTACATTCCCTATTATGATCAAAATTATAAATTCATTCTAAAGTTCATCTAGTGATGAATCGTTTTTGTGAGTCGTTGCTGTGACATTGCAAATTTAACTTATATTACATATTTGGAAAAACTCGTGAAATAAAAGCGACGAGCGAAGCGAAACATACAATAGCCAAGTTTTCGTTAGAGGTGTCTAGATTCGAATGTCCCCCCCTCCCTTGCATGCCTTGTTACTACGTGTATTCATGTTTGTGATTGCCAAAACATTTGAAGAAATTCTTCGTAGATTAATATAACAAAAACCCAATAGAGACTTCATTGACATCAGATTTCGTCAACTCATTCGATTTACATACTGTGTCGTTATGGTCGACAATACTCTCAATGAGAATTAGGAAATACCACCACGATCTTTCTCTTTTTAAAGCAATGTAAACGAAAATATCTCTGTTTTGTTTCGTTTTATTCTAACCTAATGTTAGAAAAGCCAATAGAACAGAAAGTACATTTCCTGTCACTTTGGGACAAAATCTGAAAATTTCTATATCTCACAAAAAACATTGCAGTGAAATCGAGGGTGGAAAGTTTGTGCACTGAATGTGAGAATGCGTCAGCAGATTTCTGTTCTGGGCAACCCATGATGTTATATACCACAGGGTGCTACTTCCTTCAACATTTTGCCCGAAATCGTGATGTGGTTTACGCAACACACATATTAAGCTTCTAGCTTTTTGCCAAATATAACCATGCTCCGAATGAAACGAGTTTATTGACTTTAACCGAGCAGGTTGTGTTCTCCAATTTGCATATAATGCACCACGTCTCTTCTGGCGCATTTGTTTAGTCCGCATAACGCGGCAACAATTCGTCGATTGTTTAATTGCATTGAGTCTGTAACATCGGATCACGAACTGTTAGTATCGAAATAGAACGAACATTGAGGAGAGTTCGCAAGCCCTATGACCTAGTTATCGTACGTCCTCTCTCTTCTGTTTCAGAGTCATCCTACCTCAAATAATTGCGGATAAGTACAGAGGTGTTGATCACAGAGGTGGAGAAATGGGATGGTAGTAGAAACAAGTGTGCATCATGCGCATGGTTCATGTTTTGGTATAGAGTCCTCACTAATTTTAGGAGATGGTCTGTTATGAACAGTCTGGCAAATCCCGTTCCTTCAGTAGACTTGAACATTGTTATGGTTTTCGTGAGCACTTCACACTGGAAGAGCATGCATACTCACGTACTGATTCAACGATATTCAATGATTAGATAAACAGTAGTATATCGATCACTGTTGATCAAAAAAGCGGTTAAAGGAGCCAACACTAAAGCAGCATTACCAACAAAGGGACGAGACAGGTGGTCGAGCAGTTCGATGATTTGGTGATGACGATAATATCGATCACTGTGGATAAAAAAGGCGGTTTTCAAGGACAAACACAAAAGCAGCAATATTGTCACCAATGGACAAGACATGAAAGTGGTGGAACATTTTGAAAGACAAATCGGTAAAATCAATGATTTGGTGATGGATGATGCGCACGGGGTATCATATTTATTGATTATAGAGCGACCCACTGATTCAGCTGTTTTAAGTCAATTAAATCACGCAATAACTGATTTGTTTAATTTGGCGAAAAAAGAATAAAAAAGACTGAATACAGTAACCTTGCACATCTGACTAATTAGAAATAAGAACATTACTCGAGTAATGATTAACCAATGGCCATCAAATAGAGCTGCACTTTTCTGAAGAGAATCGGCAAATATTGACCCAAAACTTTGCGTGGATATGTTCCTTTGACCTTCGCGGGGATGCTCGCATGTGGTGACGTCGCGGATCGTCGCCAGTGTGAACAGGAAACTGTATCGGTTTGGTCGAAAAGCAGGTTTGTTGTCAGAAGCAGTTGGGTCACGTGGCCATTCAAGCACCTCTCCATTCCGAACAAGCCTGAGTAAATTTCACCACGAGTAGTGTTCTCACGACCAATGTAACAGTCGTTTGTTTTGTCATCCTCGAAGTCAATCTTAAGATTTTTTTTTTCTTTCGGTTTTTGAGCTTCAGCATTAGTTGCAGTTTAGGATGCCCAGCTGGTTGAAGACAAGTTTTCATTGCCTTTATATACTCCAAATATCATTTTTTTTTTTTTTGTGACAAGACTTACTATGATTTTCATTCTTATGAAATGCTGAAAACAACAGTGAGAATGAAATGACCATAATGATGATGATGATGATGATGTTGATAACGATAATAGCACTAGTGGTGCTAGTAAAATAATAATGATAATAACTATAATAGTAATAATGATAATAGTAATAATGATAATAGTAATAATAATGATGATAATAATAATAATAATAATAATGATAATAATAATACTAATGATGATAATAATAATAATAATGATAATGATGATGATAATAATAATAATAGTAATAATAACAATTATTATTATTATTATTATTATCATTATTATAATAACAAAATGAGAATAATGAGAATAATTATAATATCAACAATGATATTGATATTGATAATTTTGAAAATAATGATGATAACATGGTCTTATTTACTTATGGTAGCCTCTTCAGTGCAAGTGCTGCTCCAGAAGGCCCTGATTGTCATTACCCTGTCATTTCCTTTCTCTTTCTTTTCACACCTGGGTTAAAGGGATAGTACAGTTTTGGTTGAGATGAGAAATAAGCTTTCGAATTTTTGCAAGATACCAAGAAAGCACTTATGATATAGCACAGAGCATACCATTTTAAGAGGAATTCAAAGTTTATTTGATGAAAATCGGGTTTGGAATAACTGAAACATCCAAAAACAAAGTAAAACAAAGAGATCGTTACAAAGTGTGGGTCCCACACTTTATTAGAATCGTTCTTTTTTGGATATCTCAGCCATTTCAAAACCAATTTTTATCAAATAAACGTTGAATTCCTCATAAAACTGCATGCTCTTTCATATTTTATATGAGATTTCTCATTATCTCACCTACAAATGTTAGAAACCTGAAATTAGGTCTCAACCAGAACTGTACGATTCCTTTAAGATACCCATCATTGGTAAAACGTAAGCACTTAGCAGGACTCGAACTCGGGACAGTCATTTGAGCGTCGTGAGTGTTATCTACTATGCCACAGTGCCTCCCCCCACCCAGCGATGATGAAAAATCTGACTAATATGATAACAACAATGATTTCCCTTACTAAGAATTGTTACTAAACATTCAACATGTTTTCATTTTTCCAGCGTAATGGAAGCGCATTGACATCACCTCTTTCAGAAAGCATAATGACATAATGTCAGTATAAAAGAACTCGAAGAAATATGTATACCGGTAGTTTTTTTTTTTAAATTTCTTTTAATATAAACATTCAATTATTGTTGTAGTCTTTTAGCCAGTGATCATGGCACTTGAACATAACGGAAACTTTACGACTTTATAATTTTTGAACGGAGTACCCGATTTTCCTCAACTACAATATTGTGAATACTATACTGTAACTGATCCCCGTTGATCCCCATGTATATTTGAGGTAAAATTTCCTTCGAGAGTATACGCTATATCAACAAGGGTGATTGCATGTAAATACAGGCGTGTACCGATGATAATGTTATTGTAATCGGCGTTCAAGAGAGCTGCTGATTTCAAGAATGATAAAGGTTACCTGTCTTGACGATCATATCAAAAGGATGTAGTGATCAGGAAAATAACACAATATAATGAGATAAGCTAGAGCACATTAAGGGACAATGTAGTAAGCCATGAGATCGATCGATTGCTCGATCAATCGATGGATAGATAGATAGATAGATAGACACATAGATAGATAGATAGATAGATAGATAGGTAGATAGATAGATAAATAGATAGAACATAGACAGGTATCTATAGATCGATTGGTAGAATATAGACTAACAGATATAGATAGATAGATAGATAGATAGATAGATAGATAGATAGATAGATAGATAGATAAACAGATGGATGGATAGATAGATAGATAGATAGATAGATAGATAGATATCTAGACAGATGGTTTGATAGGACATAGATAGCCATTTTTAAGAGACAGAATTGTATAGAAGCAATGAAAATGGGAGAAATAATTCAAAGTAATCGATCGTCTTGAATGTCTGAGAGTGATATAACCTGATGTGTCAGTATATACGGTCCATACAGCGAAGACCCGTAAGAATGTTTCTCAAATGTTTTGGGTCACCATTGAGATCAATAACGATCAGTTTCTCAATAAGAAGAGAATGCTTTAAACAAAACACAATTAAAGGAGATTACACTCTCAAGATGAAGTAGCTTCCTTAATTCTTGAAGACATACACTGCAACATATATGAGAACGTCCCTGAATGAGTTGTAATTTGACTTTTCCACCTAGAAGTTTTTGATCACAAAGCGCGGAGACATACTTCCTTGGAGATATCTCATGGCATATAGGGTTTTTACCCGTTTGCAGTACGAGACCAGCGAGAAGTGCAGGGTCTTCGTCCCTCTATCTATCGCCAGCTCCAGCCCGATAGCACAGCGCTGATATGCGGCCATAGTCACGTGAGGTCGGAGAGAAAGATATGGGCAATTGTATCAGATTGAATTGTATAATTGTATCAGAATCATGACTCGGATATCTGTTTACTTGCGAATATCGTACAAACCTATTAGCAATGGCAACCTATTGTTCGAAATAGAAAATCAATTTAATTAACATAAAGCTGAAGATATATTCTGTAACAAACTCTATAAACTGATGTAATACCAAAAACGGTATATTTGCGATAGAAGAAGCAACAACATGAAATGAAATCATGACGAAGTCACTCTAAGATTTACTTCTTAATAAGTGGAACGAAAAGGCAGACGTATTTTCATACAAAATAGATACGTTGAAAAAGGAAAAAAGGAATCACTCACAAAATGTGGGAACATGAACTTGAGCAAAAGCCGTTATTTTGTCACTGTCGACACGCCAACTGCGATAGCTCTTTCTTTGCCACATTTTTTTCTTCCATTTGTTTGAAATGAAAAAAAATCTTTGTTGAAGTGTATGGCGGTGAGAGATTGATTGAAACATTAAAAAGGAGATGTTGATTTAGTGTATTATCTTTAAAGTAAAGTTGAATATAATAATTGGTTTGCCCAGTGTTCTGATGCTTGAATATTTTTTTTTTCCAGTTGGGTTTCGTTTTGATCTTTTCCTATTTCGCTAACTTTCTCATTGCGTAAACATTCATTACCATTGTGGTGAGACAAATATGAGGAAAGACAAAACATGAAAAACGAATAGAAAGACTGTGGAAAGCTGAACACAACTGTAACAATGAACAGCACGTTATCTAGGACATATAGGAATAAGTTGTCGATGAAGGGAAAAGCACCCGTTGAGGGCGCGACGGAGAATAACTGAAGGATCCTGTCTAGAATTAATACAGTACAGATGCGAAAATTTTCAGAACCCCTCTACCGTGCTGAAGTCACTTGGAAGTAATTAGACTTTGCCAAAGTAAAACGATGAAAGTTATATGATTTCGAAGTTTGGCATGTTTTCATTCAGCTGTGATCATGGTCTCACATTCATGACTATCATCAGAGGTGATAATCGTCTCATATCTCACCCACTAGTATTTCGGCCTACACATACTAAAAACAGCTTCAGAGTCGATAATTCATCAGCAACTGTACAACCCTTTCCTCTTGCGAGCTACCCTTGCTGGTTTTCTACCACAAGACAACAAGTGATGTAAATTATCTTAATCTTTCCTTTTTATTTACCGCTTAAAAAAGAGATGTAGCGAAGATTTGAATGTAAGGCATGGGAGTCTTGTAAATCCATGGCATCGTTACCTCATCTTATGTGTATTATGTATTCGGTCCTAGCATCACTATCTCTCCAAAATATGAAATTTAGAATGAAAATACAAATTTAGAAACTCTGTCATTTCCTTATCGTATGAAACTCAGTTTATGTGACAGTGCATTATTATTATTATTATTATTGTTATTATTATTATCATTATTATTATTATTATTATTATCATTATTATCATTACTATTATCATTTAGATCCACATTGAATACAATAAATGAACAATGGATAAACTGTAGATATTTGTTTCAGGTTTGACCTACAACAGAACTGTTGTTCGAACACAGGTTTGTATCCAATAATATAATGTATGTAGGTATGTTTAATGTCATCAAAACCTACTTTGTTGCAGTCAATGTTCCTTATCGTTTTTACAATGTATTTTTTTTTTTACAGCAAAGGTTGTAATTCGTCCCTTTGCCAAAGTCATACGGATATCTTATAAACATTACCTATCAATCTCAGAATGTAGGAGTAGCAGGCTATGTCGGCTTTGATTTTTAAAAGGCATCGATGTTGTTGAAATAGTAGTGTGTAATTCTGTTTTATGATTATATTACATGAAATTTCATGAAATTCGTAATAATGTAAAGGCCTTTATGATCTTTAGGCCTATCGCGAAATGTGTCCTAAATATCATTGTCACTATTTTCTATTAAGTTTTAGCATCAGCAGGATTAACATGCTCATCAATAAACATGTTAGTGTTGCTGTGGTATTAATAGTATACTTACCACTAAGTTTATTGTCATGGGCTTCATCGTCATCTTACCTTGTGTATATCGATTAATAACGGGTATGGCAGAATCTTTTTCGTAAAAATAGTTTCGAATGTTTGCTTTTCAGATTGGAAGAATCTTCATCGGTCGACCACACCAAGCGATAAATTTGTCCTGAGAAGAGGAGTGCGTCTTTGAGATTTATGTGATCACGCAGGATTAGAAATCCCATATAAGCCACTCCCCCTCCCCCCCCCCCCCCCCCCCCCCCCCCCCAACCAACACCGCCACCAATACACCTGCAGTGGCTTACTGCAACTTGTGCACAACACAGCGAAAGAAAATGCAGGTAAAGACTAGTGTCTTGCTGTCTTGGCTGCTACTACTACTACCTAACACGTTTGACACGCTTCGGTAAGCAGACCAATCACATTCCGTGAAAAGTCAGCCAGGTGACTACACACAACGCACACATACACATTCACACACACAAACACACACATACATCAGCTCTCCTCCCAACGGGCTAGCCTCGAAGTCGTGAAATTGAACATCACAAACTTTATCGCCTGGTCCTGCTAGAAGAGTCGCAACTGGTCCGCTGTTGGTGCGTCGATAGTCGGAAGTTTTCTAGTTTCACTGTCAAAACTCAAATGATTAGGCTACCGAATAGAGATATATCGCTTGCGGGTTAGTATTCATCACAAACCTTTTTTGACCAGCTCATGGATCCTTTGACGCTGACGTTCTGTTTCAATTCTTCGAATTTATTTGATCGTTTCGTTTATACCTTCAGCAACCAATCATTGGTGGAGTGAAAAGACGTGGTTGTAAACTTCGGAAAAGCGATTTTGTGTGCAGTAGCGACACGTTTGTACATTGACGTGATTTCTTGATTTTTGCAACTTCTTTTCTTCAATCAGCTTCGCAATTCATGGAACAGAGTGCCACCCTTTGGGCGAGCTCGGACGAAGCTAGACCCGCCAAACTCTCCCCGTATCAACCTTGTCTAGACCAAGCTGTGGAAGGATCGTTCTCAGATAATAATAACAATAATAACAACAACAATCTCAAAGAAAGTGTGCGCAGGGCAAGCGAGAGCGAGGTTGACCTCCATCACGAAGTCGTGTTAGAGCGGGGAATTGTACACCGTGAAAACGAGCGCCAAATCGACGACGCGGCTGAGAAGGACGTCGATAAACACAGCGAGAGTAGCGGGCCCAGTCCCCTTAGCGAGGTGAAGACTGAACCCCAGGGGACGTCGGACAGTGAGCTCGTGAAACACGAGCCGCAGTCGCCGACTTCGTATCATCAACACCACAACCATCATCATCACTCAGAGCTGATTGTAAACCAGCAGTCCCAGGCCCAGAGCAGTGTCGGTGGATCGCCCCGTGAGTTGTGGGCCAGATATCACGAAGCGAAGCGTGGTATGCCGCATCAAGTCGGCTTGAGCCACTTCCAGTCTGAGCAACAACAACAACAGGGGCAACAGCCAAACAACCTTCTCCTGCCTAAAGAAGACGTCGAAGTCTTCTTCAGTAACCTGGACAAGAACTCGGTTTCTGGACTTCACCAGTCCTACCTTCACCCACAGTATCATTTCCCTGCCGATTCACCAATGTATCAGAGCGCGAGTATATCCCTGCAGAGCACCGCCCAGCCGACGGTGTCGCCCGGTGGGATGGTGTCACAGGCGGCCTACGAGGGGTCCTACATCCACTCATCCTCCAACCCCGTCTACGTCCCAACCACGAGGCCGCCTTTCTCGGGAATGCCCCATCCACAGTACATTCAGCACATCCCCGCCGTCTCGAGCCCCAGCCAGAATGCATCGGTCATCCAAGGCAACGCCCATGCCGCCGCAGCCGTGTGGAGCCCACAGACCGACGGAGGGGTAGCCGTCGGGGCAGACTCCCATCATAGAGGTTACTCCTTCCCGACGAGTCCATCGATGACCACGGCTAGTAGCCCGTTATCAGGCAGACACCCCGGCACCACGCCCAACGGCTTGACCGGCTACTCTCCCTACATGAGCTCCGATTTGTCCTCGTGGTCCGCCTTCGATGGCTCAGTTCTCCACTCCAACATGGCGAGAGGCAGCGGGAATATTGGCAGCAGACGACCAACAGGTAAGTTCCCTCACTAATTTAAGTAACCGTGATCATTTTAATCATGTATAATCAATAGAACAACTGTCACTCGGTGCATGGTGGAGAGGGAGACCCAGGAAAGTTGTGATGAATACTATCATATACGTCAAGAGTTGACACAGGGTGATTTGCACACTATTCGATTTTTGTTGTAACAATCTTAAGAATGTACAAATGTTAAATAGTGCTAGATTTCTGACGAATGTGTCTGATTACAATTCATCATCAACCTTGATCAATTTATTTGTGTATCAAAATTTTCAAGTGCTAGTGCCAAAACATTTTCAAATTTCTTTTCTGAAATCTCTCTCTTCTGAAAAGTTTTCATATTCTTTGTCAAGTTTCTTCAAAAATAAACGGATATTTCAAATAAAGTTAAGGCACTCTGAATAGCTTACACTACGTACCTTCATTCTTGGATTATGTTCACGTCAAGATTAATCAGATTAACTTTCGAGATGGTTTAGAGAGTAATATAACGTACATCAAAGCAATAATGAAGTACATTGTTGTATGTATGAAAGAAGTAACCCAAGTCTTGTGGTTTGGTCCAAGGCCCGATAAGATTTCTGTCATTCCATCAACAATCATGTTTCCTTTCATGTGGAACGGTACAGATATACACCCAGGAAATTCATGCCACGCGCGTGATGACTGTCTTGTTATGTGTTTTTTTTTCTTCCCCCGCCAGTCCTTCCGTCCAGTTCTGTAACTCTAAATTTACTCTAGTAGGAAAAACACTTTAAAAACAAAAAGTTGCGGTCGCGGTCCCAGCATTTCTTATTAAACAATGATTCGGCAATCAAACCAGTATCGCGCTTCCAAATTCTCGTTTCCAACTCTTCAGAGATAATAGTGTAACTGACGGAGTGCAACCTTCCTCGATGGTAAAAGAAAGGTAAAGGTGAAGGAAAAAACACCAAAAAGCTATTTAGAGTATAAAAAAGACGATGGCGAAAGAGGATAAAACGAGGAAGAAGACCAGCAATGAGGAAGTAGACAAATAGGAAAGAGGAAAGAGAAGAAAGGGAGAAAGGAGAGAGGGAAAGAAGAAGAAGAAGAAGAGGATGAAGGAGGAAGAGGAGGGAGCAAGTGAGCAAGAGAAAAAAAAAACATTATAAAACGGAGGTGGCAAGTAACTCCACTATCATGACTATCCCATCTTCTTGCCACTGCACGAAGCACTGGTGGTATCTTGTTGTGGCTGATGAAACTCAAAACAAGATAGATAGTTGACTGAGATTTGTTCTGGTCGCCATGGCAACAGTGTTCGGGTGTCGTCTTGCAGCTCTATTCGCAGCGCGGGTGAACGAACGAGAATGATCTCAGAGCAAGATGTGTTGTAACAAGTTAAAGAAACATTAGGCGATCATTTACTGAGTCCGTTCCTGAATAAATCTGGAGCTATGATGGAGACTCAAGATCGTGGTACATTTAATTCAATTCGCACATTTAAATCGATTTGGTGTTCGAAAACGTAGAGATGTTTACCAGAAAGAAAACAATGTTCCTCGTCGCCACTTTAGCATGGTTATTGATATTTCTATTTTTCTAGAGAGTACCCCTACCTCATTCTCAAACGAAACTTTGCATAAACTGTTCAGCCCTCGAATACTGCTTATGTTATTTGGCTTGCAAGACGTAAAGTCGCGGTCAACCTGAAAACATCAGATCGAGGGCGCGCTCTACAGTGAACCCATCTATGTTCTTTCAGAATGATTATTGACGCTGCTCCTGATCGGATCATCATCAAAAACCTGCAGAACTACATAAAATTAAAAGGCACACTTTGGCTGGAACCCTCACTCAACTTTTAAACGGAATGACAATCGAGTTCAAACCCTTAGTGCAATAGTATTGGGTGATATTTTGATACAGGGTACCTTTGATGTGGGGATATAAAGTTCCATTCGTCACCTCTTTTCTCTTTTTTAGATGTCTCCATTTTCTATTTTATCAAAGCGCAGTTCAGTCATGGAGACCATAAAATCTACTTTTATTGTGAAAAGAAAGGAAGAATCGCATGGACATCTAATCGAATACTTTGGGACAGGATTCGTATGACACTGCACAAAAAGCCGAGCATGTTAAGTACTTCATTATTGAATAGACTTTGTAAAACTTTTTTTTTTTCAATTCGGTCCACTCCGTAGGAAAATGATAGAGTGAAATTAATGTTCTTTTAAAAACCCGTTGTTTGTGAGTGTATCTCTCTTTGATTGTCTGTGTGAGGAGGCATTTTGGGGTATGAGGCGGTTAATTGACTTTCTTGGAGAGAAAAATCAACCCTTTTTTGATACGTGAACGCACCACGATCATTAAAAGCATGCTAGCGAGATTTCACACGTGACGGTAACAGCAAATAATCATCAGTATTGAGATTTCGCTATTATCTAATCTTGATGATGCATGTGAAAATGCAGTAAATACTGTTTCTCAAAGTGTTCTTTCTTTTGCTCGGCCACATCATCCAGTTCCAATTTACGTCGTCTCGAAAAGTCTAATGTCGTCATTCCGTTAACTCCTACACTCTTTCCCGCTCGAAAAGAAGAAGAAGAAGAAGGAGAAAAAGAAGAAGAAGAAGAAGAAGAAGAAGAAGAAGAAGAAGAAGAAGGAGAAGAAGAAAAAGAAAAAGTTTGCTGAGAAAGGGTACGGCTACGTGCCAGCCCGTCCAAACCAAAGTCCAATTTAGGGGTAATTATAATTCAAACATTTGAGAATGAATAAACCTATTAATCTTATTCATTTGCAACTCTCAAAATGATTGTACAAATTAATGTGCATTTTGCACGCGAATTAGGCCAAAGTGATCTTGAGAAAATGGTAGATTCCAAAGATCGCTCAGTGAAGACAATGACGCGTATACACGAAGATGATTTCAGATTGGGTAAATGGGCGGAGTCATCTCTTCATTTGACCAATTAGAAAAACAGCAACAACAACCCACTGTTGCCATGGTATGTGCAAGGGGGAGGGGGGCAAAGCGTAGTTTCATGGACGTCAGTTAATTAACCTCGTTAACACGAAAATGTAACAAAAACTGCTTTACCTCGTGTGTTCAAATCAGACAACTTTTTTTTTTTTTACTTTACTTAGACGATCGTATATTTAGTCAAAATAATTGTCGATTCTAAACGAAGTCAAAAGTTTTAGTCAAGAAGCTAATTGTTGATTGTAAACGAAGTCAAAAGTTGTTGGCGGTGGTTTCATGATCTATATACTTACTACAGG
Source organism: Diadema antillarum (assembly GCF_040938485.1). Lineage (NCBI taxonomy): Eukaryota > Metazoa > Echinodermata > Echinoidea > Diadematoida > Diadematidae > Diadema > Diadema antillarum. Next base: position 720,224 of record NW_027271228.1, read on the forward strand.
GAGATACTTGGATTTCTGTCTAGGTCCGAGTTCACACATCTACAAAGAAATTTGTATTGTAGCTCTGATCGCAGGGAACTCAAACTTTGAATATTCAGCATAATGCCTTATCATTATGTGTACGCTGATTTCATCCTCCCCCAAGAAGAATAAAACAACAGCAACAACAACAACAATAACAACAACAACAACAACAACAACGACAAAACTATAAAAACTTCTTCGTTTTGTCCAAAATGTAACACAGGAGTCATCCCGTAACTTGCGTGAAAATTGGGCCTAAATGCAAAGCACACTTTGTTTGATCATGACTTTTCTACATTTGTTTTGAATTACCGTGGCATTTGACGAGTTTATGACTAGGCCGTTCTCGATTGCTTGCTCTCTGCATTCCTAGAGTAAAGTACCATGAACTGTATCTTAATATTGTCTACAGACTTTTATCGGTAAATTTTGTATATACATCAGCGTACTATCAACATAATATCTCTATAATTATGACCGCACAATTTGCCTACAATCTCGCATTGAGATAACATGCGATTTATCGGTCTGGCTGAATTAAATTGGGCTTTGGTGCTGGCGGATTTCCCCCTGTACTATCCCTATAGTCGTATAAACGTGGGGGAACGAATGACGACTTAATAGTTGATTCGTTTCGCTGTTTCACTCGCAAGTCTTTTGATACTGTATTGAAGTATAGACTGATATTATTTCTCAGGCATGACGAATCTTAACCAAACCCATAATACTTCTGCATGTGATCCAAGCATGGGAGAAAGAATTCCTTCATTGCAAAATGCAGCGAGAAGTGATTTGGTTCATAATTAAAGTCTGATAGAATTACTATACGAATGTACAATTTTATTGGATATTTGGGTTTGAGTTCATGATTATATTGATTTGGTGAAGTGATACAGTAACTACCTTATTGAAGTGCTTTATCTATTTTTATTATGATATCATATTCACTAATTAAAAAATATTTTGATTGCCATAATATCTTGTTATCACAATCACTGCCATCATGATAATCGTAATAGTCAGTATCATATTGATTTGATAATCTCATCCAACATAATGAGGACACTGCTTTTGACTAATTTCATTATTTTTTGTTAAGAATTCATTCATTCATTCATTCATTCATTCATTCATTCATTTTTTTAAAAATATTTGTCCAGGGCGTAAAACTTTGACTTCATTTTCTCGTCATTCCAATTCTATCAACTCTCTTGCCGCAACGAATGTTAACAAGGAATTTTAGGCATGATAATGTGAAGACCACCATTCATATAGAGACTGACAAAGTACTGGAAATCTGAGAGGTATACCGGGTGAGGTATATATTGAGTTGTGGGATGACCATGATGTTAGCGTGTCAAGAGTCAAAGCGCACGAACTCAAACACGCGGCCACTCGAGGGCGATTGTGTACATACGTGTCGGCTGCTTTGCTTTGATGGCGATGTATCGATGTTCATCAGGTAAACGTCATAAACCCCTTTGCCAATTGTGACTGAACTTGATGTTTTACTAGCGGCAAAGTTTAACGTATGGAGTCGCTCGCGCCGTCGTAAACATGAGAACAACAATGCCGCGACATAAATACTGGTGTATTCTGTGCGAATGGCGGTGAGTGTCATAAAGTTATAGCAAGCGGATTGAACATGGGGATTACTCACAGAGACTTAAGGATCGCAGAACAATAGGAAAGGCTGGGTGCCCTGTATAGTAAAAACAAGGAGGTATCACCACATAACCTCAGTGGTAAAAACAAATTGGCCAAAAAAAAAAAAAAGTGACTCTCTGCACACCGGTGGTTTGCGAGCTGCCGTCATCAGAGGACGAGACATGTAATTAGTCAATTTACGATGAAGTGCGAAGCTGGTTCTTCTGCGGGTTTAATGGAGTCATGTCTTGTAGTTTCATGGATACTCCTTAAAAAGTTGTTGAACTTTGTTGTCTATTCTTGTCTAAAGACAATTCAGTGAACAAAGAAACACTAGAAATGTTTAGAAAAAAAAAGTTGTCACTTTCCTGATAAATATGAACAAACTCCACCGAGCTAGTGAACTGCTTCCGAAATGGTGTAGTCAGTATATATTCTAACTCCACTGACTGTCCACAGACAGAAATGGTGTTGTAAATCCTCTCAGTCATATATTGCTCAATAAGAAAAACACAGTTCTTCTTATTACTTATTACGGTCTATATCAAGCGCATATTAAAAAAAAGCTTTTCAAATGAACTCGAATTTATTCAACATTTTCAAATTTTGCATATTCTGGTCATCTATTGTCTTTTTGTTGCCGTGATATCATTCATGATAACTTTTTCCTCTCTTTGTCATATCAGAAAGAAAAAAAAAGATATAAGTGACCATATACCTAATATTAAGATACATAAGTCTTAAGTAGTGTGAAGTAGTAACACTGTGCTTATTGTACTGGTTATACAGGAGATTAGCAAACTAATAATCAGGTATAGGAGTTGTTGATAAAGTAGGGCCTAAACTGGCGATGTCGTGTTACAGTGTTTGCTGTGGTACATGACGGTGTGTACTTATTAAATGCTTTTGAACGTACTATTTGTCTTTATTTGATTGATCAAGTGGGAATTAAGTAGTACTTCTTTTCAGAATTAGCCAAAGTATGCCAAAGTCTTGGCAGTACATGCATGCAAAGGGATGTGGGTGTTTAATTTTACCACGAGGCTCATGAGGTGAGCGTTGCAGCGACCTACCCGAGACCTTACCGTCATAACACAGGCATAATGCACTCCCAACTTGCCCAAGCGAGCTTTATTCTGTCCATGCACTCTACGCGAGTCATTGACGTATTGGGTTATATCTCTGTTTAGATACGGAGCATATACAGTATTATCTTTATCGCAAAACTGTGAACCGTTGCCCAAGATTACAGGCCATGATAATTTTGTGTCGAGCATAAACATTATTGCGCCTCCTGCGCTCTTGGACCGGGATTTACCGTGTTGGAGGCCTGTTCGGTGAAACCATGGAGCTAGATGGTGTAACGAAGTTTCTCGCGACCTCTGCCGGTCGAACTGCTCATGTGAGATCACTATGAGAAGTCTAAACATGGAATCACTTTCATTATTTTCTGAGTCTAGTGTCACTTCAGGCGAAGACCTATGAATTAAAATGCAAGGAGACACCATACTGCAGTTGACTTCAATGAATAGATTGACAATAGGGGTCAACATTCCATAACCGTCCCATTTCCATTTTGTAGGTCCGATTTTAACTGGAAGGTAACTTGGACGTAGCGTGGAATTACACTTAAATCTGAATACAAAAGACATGTTCCTTAACTTGATTTATCTTGAAATCAGGTACTATATTGGTCTCGAAACATCGATACATAAGGGCTAGGAATGAATAGATTCTTCCAGATGAGAGGTTGGCATGGAATTCTACGTTTCTTCAAACCGAAAATGTGTCAAAATGTCAGTTTCAGGGTAGTCGAAGTTCAAGTGGCACTATAAGATATATATACAGTATCTTTCTCTCATTTTATGATATTAATCAAAGGAAGAAAAGTGAACTTTAATGAACTTAGGAAGTTCTGAGGATCTAGTAGTAGAGATTTCTGACTGACAAAATGCTTTAGAGAAAATCTTGATAACATCATAGTTTGAGTTTCGGAAATTCTAATTTCCGAAATTGAACAAATTGTTATGAGTTTGAGAGAAAGTAAGTAAATATCGAATTGATTACTAAGATTATCAGGTGTTAACATCATCATTTGTTACTACAGTATAATGACATGAAATTACATTTTGTAGACGAGCGTTCTTTGATTGATATATCATTGTTGTAAATGAGATCATATAATTTAACGCTATAATTATGTTGTTCGACAGAGAGTGAAACATGTAGTGTTCACCAAATAGTTTAGATAACAATGTCAACTACCTCTGGTAGTGTGATATTTCAGCTTGCTGATTATCTATGGAAATTATGCACTTGTTCTGTGCTACCAGAATGGGAGTGAGATGTTATTTCGTGCACCGATTGACTCGAAAACAAATGTGTTTTATATCGAATCGATTGATGATAACACTTAAGGCATGAAGACAATAATGATCGGTATGAAAAAGCTATTTTTTTTTCCTAAATTAAAACATAGCGATTTCATCCTCTTTTTCCTGAAACTTTTTTTGTTATTAGTTTGTAGATTTCATTTATTAAGGCGTGAATGATCCTAAGCGTATGGGAACGACAAGTCCAACGGCACTGCGATGTGTATAATATATTTCCTCATACACTATACAGTACATTATGATATACCTTCAATCGTCCAAAATTGCACTTCCCGTTTTCTGTACAGCCGTATTCTAACTTTATCATTTGGAACTTTCTATCAAAACCCACGGACCGTCTGCAACTTTGGTCCAGAACGATTTCATCTCATCAACATGAGTGTTTTGATAAACATTTTGTTCGGGTATGGGACGGACAGGAACTTCATCAAAGCACTTGTGCATCGTTTGATTTCCACCCCCGTGGTTTGCCACCGATATTGCCACCTACCCGTAGTAGGCCTAAACTCCTATTTCCTTTATTGACCGGACCTTCTCAAACAGGACTTCACATACCAGCACTTTTTACTCAATTTTGTCCATCGGCTTCCTCTTAGAAGCCAAGTCCACTATAGCTCACCGGAAATGACAGCTAAACTTGAGAGATGACGATTTGGACCTTGCAGGTGCAACACTGGTCCATGATGGCTCATTTTATGATTACACGTCTATTTGCCCTGTGTTTTACCATGGACCTACATGGTTTTACATAGCCTTTCAAACTGCAGGCACCTCCCCTCGTATACGCCAGCCAACAACAACCTGGGACCATAAAACCGAAGTCCTGCTGGTGCTAAACATCGAAACGCATTAAATCCATAAAAAAGGGTTTACAGGATGTCCCACCGAGTTTCCATCGTAAGGGTAAAATGATCAAAAAAGTGCCAATATCATTTATATGAGCTGAATTGTAGCACCAATTTTCCCATACTCATGATTAAAAAAATTCAGAAAGAATTCCCAAAGTGTAAAGTAATGAGTTTAATCTAAATGTTTGAAACTTTATTCATCCAGCGGGGGATTGATTAATCAAAATTACACGACAAAAGCATTGCATTCCTTGTTATACTTAAAACCATTTTGCCTCAGTCCCAAATGTCGATATTCCATTTCATTAAAATACGTCTATACCTGATTATCCAATAGAAAAAATTCCATATATCATTTACATAGCTTGACCACGTCTGCGGAACCGTTTGTTCGTCAACATCGTGTAGATTTGTTATTGCGTTGAAACAGTGGTCAACTGGATAGTAAGGAGTGAGCTCACTAATGAAATAAGTCTATATCAAAGCACAAATAATTTCGGTAACATTGCAGCTAATAGTAATAGAGAGAGAAAAAAAGACACGGACAAACGCCTGAATTTGAGTAAGCAATCATCCAGGAACCAGAAAGTGTGTCGTTAACAAATTGTGCTTTGTGGGTCTCTTTGTCGTTGCCTGTTAACATGGTTAACATGACACCCATGTGAGGTCATTTCATTCAGGAACCTCTCTTTGAAATAGAAAGTTATAATCAGTATTCAATGCAAAATCGAAGAGAAATGTTCAGTACCGTGCGTGCCTTCTTCTGACCGATTGTTGCGTGCAGGAGGCCTCTGTTTCTTGTATCTGATCTCTCTTGCTGTGATTCGTCATTCATCATTAAGATAGTTACCTAAATAAGCTGGAAATTAATTTTCCTTAAGTCTTACTCGTCATTTTGGTTCACTCAATCTAGAAAGGAGCTTTCTGACACCTCGATCTGAGTTCATTTTGTTACTGTCACACAAGACCATAAGAGAAGTAGAGAAAAAGAGAAATGGAAAGAAATAGCAGAACATCGCAAAGCTCTAGCCATCGTCTTTATTTAACTCGGAATAGGACTGAATTAATCACTTCAAAAAATCAGTGTTTTTAACTTTGTTGTCGATCAGGCCCGTAGAAGCCTCGATTCTATTAACCAAATGGATAGAGGCGACCAGGAAAAGAACTACACCAGGGAGGTGGCACCTCTCTGACTACACAGTGTAGTTCCATTTTGTACGGATGTAGAGGAATGGTGAGAAGAAAAAGAAGAAGAAGAAGAAGAAATACCAAGTGTTAACAATTAATACGAGAACGACAGGGATGTTGACATTTCGTCACACTGTGAGCATTAGTGTCCCCTTCTGTTTCGGCTTGAGTAAATATTGAATAACCCCCAGATTTTGGTCCAAGGGGTAATTTATAAACTTCACACTGATCCTCCTCGGAGAAGGATGTCCGTTGTGGTGAAGAGCTCAACCAGCCCCAGTCCACTATTAACCGGATCTGTGTTTGTCGAGGCGGTGCCATTAAACACTATAAAATCCATACAAGGTGTAGAGGTGGATAGAAGCGGGAAATCTCTTTTGGAAATCGGAGAACCAAAATGTTTGGCGTTGTCTTCCCTTCCTGGGCAGTTCTTCCTCTATTTCGCAAGTTTGTCTGTTACGATATGTGCACCTTCTCCTCTCTTCCTTCACCTTCTCTCTCTCCCTCCCTCTCTCTCTCTCTCTCTCTCTCTCGTTCTCTTTTCTTCCATTGTACTCCATCTCCCTCTTTCTATGCAATCATGGGATATTTGCTGTTTTAGTCGTCTTTTCTTTCTCTTCTTCTTGATCGATGACAGTCTCAGCCGCGATTGCAAATTCGAAAGATAAAGTCACTTTAGTCAACTTGAAATTAATTGATTTTATGCGTTAAGATGCAAAATAAAACAATGGAAAGTAAATAAACGAATGAAAAATGAATGTATGAATGCTATTAAAAAAAAAGAATACTACAAGTGTATTTGCCTGAATATAGAAACAAGGGACTTTGGGAAGATGTTAGCGATCATTACGCAGGTTTGATTTTGCGTTGTCATTTCTTTTTCTTTGCACAAGGGTTAGATATATTATTTACCATTGGGAGCAGTGGTTAGTGAGTTTAAAAAATGTTCGAGTTATCACATTTGATGCATATGTGAAGGTTAGTTGTATCGTAAAACTTCATAACTCATACCATATAAAAATTCTGCACTAAAGCCTAAAATATAAGGAGATATCACTATTTTTCTCAATAAACCATTACTGTATACGGCTTATTCTAGAAACAATTTCATCATAACTGTTGTTCACATTTTGTATATTTAATAGTACTTATTGAGTAGCATTTTTACATTGGTTATTTCTATACCTAACTCACATTTTAGAACTATTTTGAAGCACTAAATCTGGGTTTCTGTTTCATTTGCGAATAATGAATAATGCCTTTAAAGTCAACGAGTGTATAGGGATCGAGATTCCACGAGCATGACACAAAGGTGCAATTTGTATGTGCTCGTGATTGTTTTCCCTCTGGAGTGTGGAGGGAGGACAGGCGAGGATGACATGAAGAAAAAACTTTCAAAACTGATCTGTCTTTCCAGAGAAACCTCACCCACATTACGGCATGACATGATCACTGTGTTTCTGTATTCATAACCAGGGAGTGATGGTTCGCTTGTAAAAGGAAACCATGCTACTCCCAAACCACATAGCGCAAAATTACGTTTTATTTTATTAGTCGCTCTGAACCAGTGGGTTAGGCAGGTGTTGACAAGGAATAGCCAGATAACTGTCAACCACCGAAAGTTCGCTTTTGACCATTAGAGAAGCGTTATATTATGGTTCAGTCGTTTGGATCATACTGCATTGTTCTCTTACTTATACTTTGATACAATGTGGCATTCAAAGGGTGGCGAAGTCTTGTCTGTTTAATAAAATCATGGTGTGTCCTCCGACATTCTGATATTCCATACTTGAGAAACTCTTTAGGTCTAGTTGCCTATTTTAACCATGCAATTTCAACGTTCATTCGTTCTACATCTGTCTGTCCATAACCATTGTATTCTTTGTCCTTTGGCTTCTGCATAGCATACCCTCATTTTTCTCCAAAAAAATATATATAAGCCCCAGCGTCTTGATCGGAGACTGTGGATGTTGTAAGTCTGCAATCGACAAGTTACGATCATCAGTGGACATGTTTGACGTCCCATACAGCTTGAATTTGTCCTCCGCTAAACAATCGGTCTTCGGGAACAATAATTCTATATCTGAGGTCGTAATCCTGTGTGTATCGCAGTATTGGTGACTTCATAACAATCTGTGCAAATATTGAAAATAGAGAGATAATTGTTGGGGCGATGAGTAGCAAATCCTGTGTGGTACTCCATGTCATTTCTTTGACGCCTGAACCCACTCGTGGCCATCAGTAAGGAAGCACTGGCAGCTCGAGTAAATCATACAGAAATGATGCGTCTGTTTCGCGCGCTCGCTTGTGTTTTTAGAAATCAGGTTGTGACGTGGAGAGTTATTAGCAAGAGGCTTAAAAATACACACGTTTATCAAACAATGAACAGTGATAAAGAGCCGATCAAGTTAATTTCCCCTCCCTCCCCCCCCCCCCCCAATCAATTGCAGATCAGTCTTGGTGGTAAAAGGCATTATTAATACCTCTACAGATGAAACAAAAACCCAGCTTTGGTGCTTCAAAATAGTTCTAAAATGTGAGTTAGGAATAGAAACAACCAATGTAAAAATGTTGATCAGTACAAACAAGCATCGTTGAATATACAAACTGTGAACAATAGTTATAATATTTTTTTTTCTAGAATAAACCGTCTACGTATACATTTATGGTTTATTGAGAAAAGTGGTCATATATCCTTTTATTGTTGGCTTTATTGCGAAATTTTCATATCGAAGGATGTTTTGTAATACAACTGACGTCCACATATGTATAAAAATGTGATAACTCGAACATTTTTAAATCATTGCTCCCAATGGTAAACAATACCTTTATTTGCAATCTGTGTGTGTGTGTGTGTGTATGTGTGTGCATGTGTGTGCATGTGTGTGTGTGTGTGTTTCTTTTTCAGTGGTTCATCAGTAACGCTCTTTGCAAATAGCGTCAAGTACTAATGAGAATAGTGATAAGAATATTAGGAGTAATAATGATAATGCGAGAAATAATAATGATAATAAAAATGACGCTGATGGAAATTGTGATATAATGAATATATGGTCCTATTTACCCGAAGTTATTGAAGATACGGAAACTCCTTAAAGACAACCTACTTATATCATTCTGCTAATATCCTCTCAAATTTACTACAGGTTTGGAACAAGTTTTGCTTTCAAATTATTCAAGAAAGATAACTTATTATTTTTCTCAAAGATCAAAAAAGCGACTACGCACAGTTCTTAATCCTGCAAATATTGTCCGTATTCTGGAAGTCAGTCTGCGAAAATAAGACTCATGTAGTATAACCAAGGAGGTACTAGTACCTCCTTGGTATAACAGTGTATTAGTAAATGAAAGAAAGATATTATTCAGAGAGCTGAAGGTTCAGATGCGAGTTAATTTGTAGAGGGAGACAAAGTGAAGAAACTCGCATCTGAGTGTATTAGCACTTGCATCAATTTCTCTAATTGATGCGCTCGGTAACATAACCACAACTTACTTTAACAAAAAACAAGACACCCATTTGTGGTGTAGTGAAATTCAGGAAGATACAGAGGTGTAAGCTGTATAAGCCTATAGATACATATAATACTAATAGATGCTATTAGTATGTGAGAGGTAGACCTAGTCTGGCCAATCAGCATGGTGCAGTCACTGTGGATTATCATGTAATTGTTAAGTCTGCTGTGTAGAGAGGAAGTGAGGATGTTCAATTCTCAAGTGTTTGTATGTTCCTATGTGTAACGATGAGTTGCCGTAGCAGACGATCAAAGGATCAATGCCAGGTTTAGGTTGATTCCCGCGTTATATCAGTTGCGCACAGGATAAGAACAAACAAAACGGCTTTTGTCGCGACCGAACATCTTCGCGGAAAGCCGAGCGGTGCATGCGCTCGTAAATCAAACCGACTGCCATTCGCTAATAATGTATACAGCGGTTTTACAAATGGCCGACCCCGACTTGAAAAGTTCAGCGTCCGTTTATTTGAAAAGTTGGCTAATATGCACGGAAGCGTACTTCGGTGCGAGCGCAGACCAGACGGCCGTGCAAGTTTTACTCGTCATATTTTACCCCCTCCCCGCTCTTTTGACAGTTACATTTGTAAGAAACGCTCCGTTTAAACGCCGTTTCGATTTCAGTGTTTGTTTATATCCAGCTAGAGAGAGCTAACAACTTTCAGAGACAGAAAGTGCCTCGTTTTTCTGTCTACACCTCCCAAAGACAGTCAATTTGTTCGCCTCTTTCAAGTCCAAAAGACACCAAGTTTTCCGAGGGGAAAATTATGGATCTTCATCTACGGAGGCTGGAAAAAAAAACGATGTGATTTATTCACGGCGTTAAATCCATGAGACACAAGCAGTAAAACACTCCAAAGCTGCACACGTAGATCCATAATTTTGAGTAATATGGATTTATGAATGAGTTTGTAAACATCTGTGCCATTAGGTTCTCGGACGTTCAAGTTGTTAACAGAAAACCGTGTTTATTCATTCTCCTGGGAAAAAAGAGGAAAATAATAAAAATTCTCTTTACGATCTCTCTAGCATGGAAGGTAACGATCAGGGTCCATGGAACACGTTTGCAGAGGGATAGAGGAATTCAGGATTGCCGTTATTAAGAGGAAGCTTGTAGTTTTCTATAGTATAATTGTCACGGATTGTAATTCATGCGTGTCTGCCTTCGATCTGTCTCCAAATATCTTTTAAACTATCACGAGGAGACTGTCATGCCGTTGTGTGGTGAGCAATAAAAGTTCTTGAAACGTGCCCCATTTTGTTTTTAAGTTTTACATCTAACATTACGGAGGTGAAACTCATGACATTCTTGCATTTCTCGTTACATGAAAGAGCTAGCTTTTATAGCGACACGCATGTTCAGGGAACTATGAATTCCTTTACGAGACATTTTCTGTACTGGTCAGGTATGTCTTTGTAGTGACAGCGTACTGAAGACACATGAAGGACTTTCCACTACCCCCCCCCCCCCCCCAAAAAAAAAAAAAAGGAAGTGAAGGAGAGCAAAAAGATGAATAGAGTTTAGTTCATCATTATGTTTAGACAATACTCACAAAAGGAAATGTCCGATCTTACGTTTAGATGCAAAGAATTGAAACTGGTCCTCTAAACAAAACAAGAATATTGTCTGTGTCGATTCCAGAATGTCTGGAAAGAAACTCAACTTGCATGCACGGCATGTGGTATTCTTTTTCAAGTTCGAGAACAGTGTGTTTAGGGGTAAAAAAAAAAGAGCTGAAGAAGAACGATCTGGTGAAAAGTAACCTTGCAAATATGGAAGGAGTGTTTCGTCTCAGAGCGACCACCAATCCAACGCGTGAGCTACGGCAGCAGAGCGAGAGACAATAAAACGTTAATTAGGAGTCCCGTAAACTAAACAACGCGGTGAAGGATGGCTTGCCATACTTTTGACGACCAATTTTTCTACGGGAAGCTCTTTTCGTCTTCCTACACGACCATTTAGTTATAGACGCGTTGCGTTTACACTTGTAGCAACTGGAACTCATCAAACTTTTGTTTATGAAACGTATGAAGAGAAGAAAAAAAAAACCAACAACGCAAAAAAACGAAAAGAAACTACTAGTATAATAATGCACCACCTCGTGGCAGGCTGTTAAAGATTGTCAAGTGTTGACTCAGACCTTTTACTGAAAAGACTTTATATGGCAAGAATGGAAAGTTCAAATTATGTTCAAAGGATGGACTGAAGGCAATAGAGCTACATCTAAAAGTTGCTTCCAGCTGTAAATGTGTATGATGGTGGCGTGACTCTTTATATTTCGCATGACGCAGAGCTGCTGAGTCCCCCTTATTGCTGGAGGCTTCCTGAAATCTGCTGAAAACTTCCATTCATCTTCTCTCTGGTGAAGAAAATAAAAAGAACCTTAACATCTCCCACAAAAATTACATATAACCCACAAGTATCCACCGAATTCCCGGCTTTGTGGACTGCAGAAGATGGTAGCACCGCTGTCGAACATCTGCTCGTTGCACATTCATTATTCACATTCAATTCACATTTATTTCGCATAAAAACACAAGGTAAAATATTACAGAGATTTCCTTTGGGTAACACCTGTAAAAGGCGAACGCTTGTCGGGTAAGGTGCAAGTATTTATGTTTGGTTTTTGAATAAAATTGAATTGAATTGAATTGAATTGAATTATCTACCTAATTTCCGGCTCTGTGGACTGTAGTTACTACATGTATACGAGGGGAAGGTAAGACGAAAAGGCTAGTACTATAGTAGATTAGTAGTACATAGATATTGAAAGGGATTTCGTCTTCATGTGTTTAGTACTCCTCTATCACCTCATTTTTTCTTTGTTCCCGAGTTCATGTTCTCCAGCGTCCTCCGCCTCCAGCCTCCGAGCCAAGAACAAATTGGCTTGAGGCAAGGAACGATCTTATTTTTCGCCTCACTGCTTTTTCAAGACACAATTCCGACGGACAGCCTAACCATCGTCCATCCATCAAACTCTCCCGCTACCTCCCTCGCTGGCAGGACTATCAAGGCTGGCTGTCTTCGTCACTTTCTCACAACACCACGTGTAATGTCAACGTAAGAAGATATTACAAGACTGTATTTGAGTCAGGGATGAGACTGCATGCTTCAAAACAGGAGTTGCTCTCTTGATGACCGAAATGTGTTGGTATTGTGGTGGTTTGGGTTAAGATAGGGGAATGAATCATACTGCTTATACGTAAAATTAGTCCATTATTTTGATTGTGTAGGAGGCACGGGCGGGAGTAGGAGGGTTCGACGCTGGTTTGTTTAGGATGTTTGGCAAGCCATGTGAAAAATGCGAGTGTTATGATTGCGGATATCCGAGTCGAGCTTCTAATGCTGACGCTGAAAATATTTACTCCGTTTATTTGAGGATGAGAGCAGGACATGGGGCCACAGCTGTAAGTGTCGAGTGTTTCAACGCGTTAAAATATACATCAGCCGCGGAATAACACATCGTTTGTGGTCCCACTAGCACCTTTTTGTACTGCGTTCTTAAGAAAACTAACAATGGTCGCAGTTACGATAAATCGGCACACGCACATTTTGTGCTCTCCGCGTTTCACCATCACTGATAACAAACCATGGCGTACCATACACGTGAAGCTACCCTCGAAAGTATTTTTCAAAATCTCTACACACGCCCCAGTGACACACCCTGTCTGATAGCTCCTTTTGTGATGGAGAAACTTGTCTGAAATGTGTTGAGATTTTCTTTTTTTTTTTTTTGGGGGGGGGGGGGGGGAGGAGGAGGGGAGGGGGTGTTTTATTCACCTCATCGTTGACAAATTTCGTAATTTTCTTTACATTCTATCAAAATTTCACGCATCGAGTTACTTTTAGTTGAATGAACCGGTCATTATCTATCATCCGCTTCCTCCTCTTGTTTCTTCCTCCTTATCCTTTCCTTGTTCTGTTCGGGGTTTTTTTTTTTCATCCCTTCTCTCCCTCTCCTCTTTTTCATTTTTTCTCCGTTGTTTGTTCTTCTTCCTGTTCGTCTTCCTCCCTGTATTCTTGTCGTCATGGTAAAGGTTTCCTCTGGAGCTGAAGAAAGAGTGCAAATTTATATTTAATGTCAGATAGACATAACTTGAAACATACTTGCTCGAAACGAAATACACATTACAGTTACCTCGTATAAGGTTTTATATTATAAGCATGCAGTAGTCAATTCTGCGTTTCTGTCAAAAAGAAGATGGTTAATTGTCGATTTTTTTTTTCTTTAAAACCAGAATTCAGTCTACTTTCTGAGTGACAGGAGAGATGACGGGTCTAATGGTGAGGGGTCGTCGCATTAGACGGGATTTAGTTAGACTAACATTTATGAATTCTCTCGAAGCAGCAGCTGTAACAGTTACTTTGCTGTCTTTAACACACGGCCACACATAATGGCCAAAGACCACGTGGTTCTTTCCTTATGTTTGTATATTGTGTTACGTCACAAACACGTTCACTCTCCTTTGCCGTTCCCCTTTCCTGCGACCGACAGCTTTTAAGCAGCAAGGCACGCTCTGCCAGTGACGTGTGGCTGGATAAATAAACTATGGCAAGCTGCAAATGACGACGACACAAAAATAATATATTGATCACGGATGATCACTTCGACACTACAGGCAGTCAATGATATTGAACTTCAAATATACCGCAGTAGTGGTAAATTTGAATCTTGAATCTTGAATCTTGAATCTTGAATGGTCATCTATCAATTGCCAACCGTAGGATATTTGGGGGTTCACTGTTACGATTCATTCGAAATCGACTTTTGCAGAATCAGTGTACAATAGACTTTGAACGTAATGACTGAACAGCTATTTTACTCCTATGTCATTGAAATATATCTTCATGGTTGTTCTGTTTTATTTTGCATGTGCTCAAGGTTTTTTCTCAAATTAATTTCTAAGGACATACGAGCAAGGACTGTAAGTGTGCATTAGAAGCCGTGCAATATTCGTATTGGTGACAGGACAGGCTTATTCGCGTACCTGTTCTTGTCTGGATTTTTGTCAAAATGTACTCTTTCTTAGGATGTCGCGTCTAAAAGAAAGCTAGCCTGTTCCCCTTGGACTCCAGTTTGGCGTCGCAAATTGCTATGTTCAATGTTCTATACTTATGAAACGGGTTTGTTGAAATTGTGTTGCTTTGTTGTTTATCGTTCTTGTTTTTTTCAGTCAGTAAAGTTCATGAATATTAATTCTGCACTATTGGGTTGCAAGTACAAAATGAGTGACGCTAAGGTTCCGATGTTCTTGAAAAAGGGTCTATCACACAGGCATTTGTGTGAGGTGGTTTTCATCGTTAGGCACCGTTTCCACACGGGAAGGATCCGGCCAAGTATATCACGATAAAAGCCAGTTTATCTCGCAAATGTTTACGCATGTTGTCAAGAAATTGAACATACGTGGCCGCAGCGAGTTTCCTGCGTGATACGGGCTGCGGCAGGAGTGTTTTTTATCTGGTTTTCAGGAAAACAAACAAACACGTGTACTTATAGCAAGGCCAATGAAATGTTGCATGAAGAATGGGAGACAGAGGTATAGATTGAAGTGAGATTGACTTTGAGTAATTAGAGCCTTTATTTCAGTAGCAATTAGAGCCTTTACTACAGCAGCTCAAATCAGCTCAGACGGATTGAATAATCCTACCTTGATTTAATTACAATCGCAATCACTGCAATTGATTGTGTGGTTATTTCCTCCTACGAAGTTCTGTATGTATAGGCGCACTTTTTCGCCTGGCTTTACGTCACTATTCACAATAATAATGGTGATCGAGAAATTGACGAAAATAGTACGGTGTTTTAGAGGTTTGGTGTTTTAGAGGTTTGGTGTTGTAGAGATTTGGTGTTGTGTAGATGTTTGGTGTTGTAGAGGGTTGGTGTTGTATAGGTTTGGTGTTGTAGATAGGTTTGGTGTGTGTAGAGATTTGGTGTTGTAGAGGTTTGGTGTTGTAGAAGAGGTTTGGTGTTGTAGAGGTTTGGTAGAGGTTTGGTGTAGAGGTTTGGTGTTGTGTAGAGGTTTGGCGTTGTGTAGAGGTTTGGTGTGGTATGATTTTGTGGATCTTTAGATTAGAGAAACAGGTCAGACGTCTTCATGTCGATCAGTGGAAGTAGTGCAGAAGATTAGCTAGTGGCTGATAACAGTGCGTTCCGATGACATACAGCTCGTCAAGCCACTCTGCTACATAGCGAGGTACTGCAGAAAAAGGTGAAGCCATAACAACTTCGATTTAAAGACAATAATTATTGTCAGTTTCTAAAAAAATGAACTGAGATAGAAGATGAGAACAAGTCCAGAACGAAGATTGGAGAAGGCGAAGAGGAAGAAGAAGGAGGAGGAAGAGGAGAAGAAAGCAAATCTTCTACTCTCTAGTGAGATCTCGAAACACAAGTTTGGCGAACCCCGCTTAGCTCTCATACTTTCTGCCCACTTTCATGTATACATACAATCCTCAAAGTTATCGAAGCCCCCCCCCCCCCCCCATCCATGCATAATGCTTTTCGAAAACTTCTCGTGAATTGATTTTTTTTTTTAATTACAATTTTTGGGGTGAAACAAAGCGTAACTGAGCTTGTCACTCTGAAATAAGACTGATTCTAACTTACAGGTTATCTGATTATATTTCATTATAGCCAACAGAAAATATATCGAAGACAATAGTATATGAAAAGAAATCCAATGCTTGCTGATTTTCACATTCTTTATGCCTTCAATCTAAGAGGTAGCGGAGGCATTATCAGATTTATTCTCTTCATTTTTTTTTTTAAACTTTAAGGGTGTAATTATTTGGAATGAATATATATGATATTACCTTTGGTAATTGGAAATTGATTCTTTGTTACTTCTTCCTCATGCCTTCTTGTTTTACTCTCAATGTTTCTTCTTGCCTGTAAAGCGTTTGTCGAAGGTTTAACCTTTCGCGTGAAACCATTGCTTGCCGCCATGATCTGGGCAGGATGCTCCGGCAGCAGTTAGCGCCTTTCTTGGCGGGACCTGTAGGGTTCGTGACGGAGACGTCAAAATGCAGACAGGCAAATTTAGGGCGAGACGCTAAAATTGGCGGAATTAATTTGACTTGCATTCTGTTCTGTCAGCAGCAAGATAACGAGCACCAATGACTGGAAAGTAGTCTGTGTCATTCGGAAATATTCACTGGTAAATCATGTCCTTTTTCATTTAACAAAAGAATTATGTAGCCATAATTAAAGTACTAAAGATGTATATGTCTTCAACAGAACTTTTTTTAAAACAATGTGTAGACTTGTCATTAACGTGACTAATCGTAAATATCAAATAAAAGTTATGACAATTGCATGATATTCCTAAGGCTCAAAGAGATTGTCCGTTCTTCAAGGAATTAGAGGGACTTCATTTTATAGTTTTTTTTTTCTACATTGATTTAAAAACAACCGCCAACACGAGAGAATAGAACTGCACAAGAACAGATCACAATAACATTATAATATACTATTGTCGAATTTGAATGCATAGTAAACATGGAGACATCTAAGGTGTTAGATTCTTGGCGATTAAGGCACAACATTTGATCAAATTATTACTGGATGTTACCATGTCAAATTAGTAGTTAGGATTTGTTTGTGTGTATTGGGAGGGGCTGGTCGAGAGGGAGATAGGTGCCTTCTCAGCAGTGACAAGTCATGAATTCTGATACAAAATGTGTCTTATTGTGTGACTTCACAACTTCTTTTTATTTCTGATGTTGCCCCATACTACATGTTGGTTATAATATAACAAACATGTAGTATGGGGGATCATCAGAAATACTTATATCATTTAATTTAGATTTAATTTGATTTAAATCTGTAAATGGTCGTAGCCATTTTTTTCATTGTCAGCTGTTACCCTTTTGCCTTTGTTTCCTTGACCATATTGCTCTATTTAGAGCGAGAATTATAACTGCCTTTTTATCTGTCATTCTTCGTCAAGCCATGGACATGATGGAGCTCTGGTCAAGCTTTGTTTCTTGCTCTTAGACATCACATTGTGCTTACAGTGAATCACATACTCCCAAAATAATACTTTCGTTGCTGGATTGTGAGTGAAAATCGTGCAGCCTTCTGCCTCTCTCGTCTGGTCTGCTCAATTCTCCTCTTGCAGAAATTGTATTTTCATTCCGAAGATTTCAAAACAATGGACCGAAAAAACAAGGGAACTCGGGTATTTTCATTCGCTTCTCGGCAACCTTGGGTTGTTAGTTTTGGCATCTTGTTTCTCTCCCAACCCCTCCCGCCGCGCAACCCCGCCTAAATTAGAAGTGAAAGGCGAGTGATGTCTTCAGCTTTCACTTTGGTTGACACTTTCTCATTTGACACGCAATAATTACGTAATCACGATTTACGCTGACCACGTGTGGGCGATTTGATTGACACACGTCACGGGAGTTCTTGGATGGAAGGAAAGGTTAGGCTGAATTCTTGAAATCCTGACTTCCGGACAGGCTATAATCCATCAGAGTATTAGCATGTGTGGTAGCTGTCAGACGAACCAGTCCCACCCCCCCCCCCCTCCCGATTGAATGTTCATCTTATGGAGCTACGATGGATCTCCATCTGCATGTGAACCAGGAAGGTGGCACCTCCCTGATTGAACCAGGCTCGACAGATCAGTGAAGACTTACCGGATGTCTTCATCGACCCCGACAGACTACTGACTGAGTTTTTTCTTGGTTCTTGTTGAAACATGTTGTATGTCTCCCAGCCATCACACATTCCCTCTCTATCACAATTCAAGCTACAAACAAAGAGGCTTCAGACTAAATGTGTCTATGAATAGAAAGAAAATTATATGATTGCATGTATTATCTGCCACTGCTTAACAATCAGTATGTGTAACTGAAAAGACACAGCTGACTTTGAATTCAGTGGTTCTACAGAAATGATAATCATGCTTAATTGTTTGTTTTGCATGAGCAAATATTATTGTTGCTTTGATTTTACTGGTAATATGGTCCGTCATAGTTGGAAGTGAAGTTGAATGGTTGGGCCCTACTCAGTATGTCAATTAAATGAACATAACATTTTATCCTATAGCGCCCAGTCATCGTATAGCTGTCAGTATTCAACAATGATGGCCTTACATAAAGAGGGGACTAATAAGTTGCTATTTAGACATGCATTTATTAACAGTTTATGAACCTAAAACTATAGACATTTGCTGGCAATACTCTTTAGACATCTAACGGAACAGGTTCGGCAGGAATAACGCTTTTTTTTTATTCCAGTGCTAACGAAGACATTATTGAAATGAAAAAAAAAAGAAGAAGGTGTGTTTAATTATAATATCCATAAATCCCAGAAGTACCATCTCTGAAAGGTAATTTCATAATCAGGTTACAAAGAGGAATAAAATAATAAACTTAACCCAAGATGAAAAGAGACGAACCATCTATCATGCAGCTATCTTTGCGCCAAACCCTTAACACGAAGGAACGGATGTAGTAGCCGGTTTTGCCCTCGCACGCTGAGCTTATGAACATACCTAGAACTGTGACATTTTAATGTCATTAAAGAGAGGTACATAAGAATGATATTTAAATTCTTTTCAAGATATCCTCGTGCCATAAACGAGGGAAAAAAAAATGAAAAGGTCGAACAGTGGAAATAAAGTCCTGAATATACGGCGATATTACGCTGGACAACAATACGTCATATAAGTCGTAATATTTTGTTTTTCCAGTCTGCGTTTGACTCGGCAAATGCAGGCCGCAATACGCTCTGCCTGTCCAGCTCTAAATGGATTTTAATTTGACGTTTAATGGCTGATCTGCAAATGGATGGTTATCTCACTGTGACAGTTAATTGGATGAGGACATCGTGGTATTGTGCAGTTTAGCGTTGATATGATAATAGTTTTATATCTCGTGCTAGCTAAACAGTAGGGCCGGGGGAATCACCTTGCCGAGATAGAAACGCACACACAAACTACAATATCTGGCTGTGAGAGATTATTTGCGATTATAAAGCTTGTAAAAAGACGATTAGCTACACTTTAGGGCCTTCCCCCTTAATATCACAAAACGACGTAATATCTCGCGTCTTCGATTAGATCTGGCAAGTTTAAGTTCAGTTCACAAAGGCGCAATCAAAGATGGTTGTATAACTTCAACGTCTATCGCGATATGGGTTACTAAACACACAGGGGCAACGCGATAGAACGGCCCGATATCTAGGCTGTGATGATACGCCTATCTCGCCGGTCGTGTGCCGCCTAAACTGCCGGCGCGACTGATAGCGTGCGTGTCCGCTGAGCTAATTTTACGCCGAAAATAAATGTTGATATCGCCTCATTTTGATACGCGGTGTATAAAACTGTCATAAATCGACAAAAGAGAGACAAGGGCCTCGGGACAAGTGTATATTGGTAACAATGCGTTTGCCTTTGCTTCTAGCTGTAATTTTCACGTGCGACAGATGCATCGTTCCTGGTATCTCTAATAATGATTCTTTCTCCAGGGTGAAAACAGACAAGAGACGATGTCTCAAACCTTAATCAAACGTTGCTAAAAGTTTCTAGATATTGTTTATACTTTTTCATATCCTCTTTTCGAGATTGTTTAATGTAATACATATTTAAGTTAAGAGGAGAAGACGCGACTACGGAATGAAAAGGACATGGGGGTGTCTTCATTTTGTTTGGAAAGTCGTGACACTCGGATCTAATTCATTAAGTGTTGTCTCACAGATAGCTTCTTTATAATATGGTTGTAAAGTTCATCACATTTAAAGGTGAATGACTTTTCATGTCACTCGGGCTGCAGGGTCTTCGCTGGAAGAGCGAAGTGAACAGATATTTGTGCTGCTGCCTGAATACTGCCCGAATAGAGATAATTTTTTAATACAAATGAACAACAAAACTGTCGAGACTGATAGGAAATTTCGCTTCTGTTTGTATTTTTTTTTTAGTCGTTGTGAAGTGAATGGAGAAGCTTATTTCCTTGGGCGTGAGAAATTTCGCCAAGTGCATCACACGCCTAGCAACCTGTTGCCTGTGTTCATAGTTAATTGGTTTTTAATTGACACATTTATCGCGTGTTATCTGCATCGCACCAACGGCCGTTACACCAAGAGCTTATTCATCTCTTGTTCACTTCATCTCGGTAGCAAATCATATCGAGTGCTTTCCCTTGCCCAGTCAATCCAAGATGTCTTCAGTGAAGGAGGCTAACAACGCTGAAAAAACGTGCCCACTACAAAATTTCAAGGGTTTCCCAGCCTTTGTATTAAAGGTTTAACGAAAGGGGGGGGGGGGGGGGGGGGGGTGGCCGTCGTGGTAGCACGTTAATTGCTGGAATAGGTTGGAAAGAACGCCTTCAAAATCATTGCAACAAGTGTGATATAGGATCGACATTGCGATATTATTGACAATTGATGCATGATAACGCTGCTGTGACGGCCACCGTTTATGTATTTTAGACCCCTCGAACTATTTGAAAAGGTTCTGAAAAGAAAACTCAGTCTAATAAGGAAATAAAGGAGAAGCCGTCGACAAGAAAGAAGACATGAATTGTGTTTTTTTTTTCTTTCGTTCTTTCTTTCTGTGTGGAGTGGGAATTATTTAGCTTATTTGACTTTGCTTAAGAGCCGCGAACCGCGACAATCGCTAATGAGTGATTCATTAATGCTTGGGCAAACCATCCTTATCTAAAGGAGGGCAAAATACCATCAGATGTATCCATTCTCACACACAATCCCAGTTAACCAAAGAAACAACTTCTGTTGGTCTGTGAAATAGGTTTGCAACCTAACCGACCCCCTCCCTCCGGTTTTCAATCGAGTTCGTTCTAAGAGGGGTGAGCTCTGAAAGTGAGGTCTCTCTCTGATAATTAAAGGCATTATTTACCATTTGCAGATAAAACAAAAACCCAGCTTTAGTACTTCAAACTAGTTCTAGAATACGAGTTAGGGATAGAAACAGCCAATGTAAAAATTTGAGTCTGTATAATCAAAAGTATTGTTAAATATACAAAATATGAAAAAATAGTTGGAATGACATAAATTATTTCTAGAATAAACCATCTACAGTTATGGTTTATTAAGAAAAACAGCGATATCTCCAATTATTTTAGACTTTACTAGTATTGCATTTTTTGTTAATATGAAAGATGTTTTGTGATACAACTGACTTACAAATATGCAATAAATATGATAACTCGAACATTTCTAAAATCACTGCTCCCAATGTTAAACAATACCTTTAAACTTCACAGAAGCCAACTTACCTACATTGCTTTTAAAACGACGACCTACCCAATAGCATCTCATTGTCATCTGACGCAATTTTTATATTCATCAGAACTACGAGAAGAAATGTTCTGTAACTATGTGATATGAAAAAGCCTACGAAAACACATAGCACATAACACAATGTTTTCATATCTCTGCGCTCCTTGTTGTACTCAAAATAAGTAAAATCGAATTAAATCGAACGCTTTTTTTATCAGGTGTCAATTATCTCAATCTCAGCTGAAAAATTCCATGATGTTGCATACTAGTATATGGAAACTATTTCTAACTAATGGTACTTCTTGATATAATCATGTAAGTCTTGAAACCATTCGTTTGCAAATTCATCCTGATAAAGTCATGTTATTACGTTATTATTGTCTAATAGTTGATATCTTAAAGCACGTATACAAGTGAGAGCAAACTTCAGATATACAAGTTTAGTATCATGTATGGATTGTTTCTAACACGAGATTGGAATTACAGTGAATGGACCAATACACTCACTTATCTAATAAAATAGCGTCCTGGAGTAATCATCTTCAGCATCACATGGTATGAAATATGATATGGTCGACGTTATAAAAATATAAAGGGCACAGAAAAGTATGTTATACATTGGTAAGTCTCTCTCATTTTTGATGGCCGTTAAAGAAAAAACAACAAACTGTGGAATCTACCAGACGACTAAAAGCAAAAGGAAACGATTAGTGTAATACTGATCAGGGTCTTTACGTTTGTTATGTCAAAAAGTTCAATAGAGAAACAACACCACCAACAACATACGCCGCCTGCATGTAAAGTTTATTATGATACTGTTCTTAAGAGCATTATGGTGTCAGTAAAACGTCCCTGAGCCTAAGTGAAAAATCCATTTCGCCAATCAACAGCGACGCCAATCACATGCGGACATTTTATGAGAAAATATGAAGGGGATAACTTATGCACACAAATCACATCAATTTCTTTCAAATTACATAGATGTGA
Organism: Diadema antillarum; assembly: GCF_040938485.1. Classification (NCBI taxonomy): domain Eukaryota; kingdom Metazoa; phylum Echinodermata; class Echinoidea; order Diadematoida; family Diadematidae; genus Diadema; species Diadema antillarum. The sequence goes on from NW_027271228.1 coordinate 743,065, forward strand.
CAATGTGGACATTTAAAGGGGATGGCTAGTAACTGATCAGTTGGAATCAGTGGGAATGCTGGGGGATGATTGTCCCAATCTTTGTGGGATTCATTTAAGAGTGCATTATCTATTGTTGTGTGAAAATTATTTGCTTCAGAATGGTCTCATATTCAAGTAATGTGTAGTTTAATCGCCCCGTCACTGTACAGCCATGCTAACCTGGAAACATTAAACTGCACATTACTTGAATATGAGACCATTCTGAAGCAAATAATTTTCACACAACAATTAGATACAATCTGTACTCTTAAGTGAATCCCACAAGGATTGGAACAATCATCCCCCAGCATTCCCACTGATTCCCACTGATCAGTTACTAGCCATCCCCTTTAACCACTTTGCGAGCCACTTAAACAAATACGTAATATCAATTTTGTCTGGTCTGACATAACATCGTTACAAACACATTTCCACTTAGTTTTTCGACGACTCGAAATAAGTTACCAAATAATGTACATTGTGCTGGAAACTATTCGAGCTGACTGTAAGCAGTTTTGTCTGTGGTACAGATGTGTTTGAAGGAGAGGGAAACATTTTGATGTTCCCCCTTTGAAAAGGCCAAACGGAATATTAAAACACACACACACACGCACACACGCACACACACATACACACACACGTACATGCACACACACAAAATACGCAATATAGACTTCATGAAGGATGTAAAAAGAAATTGTGAATCTTTATCATTTCAACAACTAAATATATATACACTTCCAAGCGCACAGGTACGTGATAACAAGACAAATAAAGCCAAAATTAACAGAAATGAAAATGATTTACCTTTAACAAACAATCACCGGATTGCGAGTGCTCTTGAGGTGTTTGTTGACTGTAGGTTATTAATTAAGTGAGGTTGGATTCGTAACCGTTTAACTCCTGGCGGTCACTTTGTACTTTTGCTTTGTTTTGATTTTAGTGCGTTTTTTAGACGAATTCAATTCTGACGCCTTTGAATCATTATAGGGATAAGCAGCTTGCAGATATACCTTTATCCTGCTATGTAGGTAATGATTGACAGTGAAAGATTTGAAATTTTAGTTTTGGAAAATTTGAAATGGCCTCAATCTTGAGAAGAATTAAATGCTGAACTTTATACCCCATGAATATGCAATAAGATTCCAACTGCTTCAACTACTAAAGAGTGCGTCACTTATCTTCACACCCTCTACTCCCTCTCTGTCAAAAGTTTCTAATTATTCTTCAAAAGTCATATTTCATGTTCACAATAATTGTTCAACTTGCAGGTGTTCCTGCGAGGAGATTCCTAATGTCATTTGGACTCTATATAATGAGCGATAAGGGGCGTTGGTGGAACCACAATTTTTCGCTGATCCCACACAGCTCTTGTTAGTCCACGGTTGTGCATTATCCACCCAGGAGCAGCTTATCGCGGAGTCCCGCCAGGTTAATTTTTGATAACCGTAATTACAGGTAGCCGCTGTTATGTTGACTCTTTGGCCAAATTTCAACTTAGTTTACTCTACAAGTTTACTTGCAAGATTAACAATACGTGTTATAACAATTGAAGTCATTTGCACTCACTTGAAGGCGAGAGAAGGGCAGAAGGAAGGACAGATTTGTGAGTCTTGAATGTCATTCGTACTGAAGAAAACTAAAGGAACAATTCGTCATATTATCATGAAGTGATACGTGAAAACTCGACATTGTTCCTTTTCGGTGCTGGTGAAAATGGACCATAAACTTACACGTGATGAGCAACAGACAAGAGGAAAGAAAGACAAGAGAGTTGAAGGCGCACAGAGAAGAGGATGATTGAAATGATAATATATGTAAATATACAGACTCCATGGTTGGATAATAATAGTTGATTGATACCGATAGTGATTTCATCGATAACAATGATAGCAGTATACTACTACAGAAATGC